>NC_134847.1:51715438-52036688 GCF_965363235.1 Mytilus galloprovincialis | reverse complement strand
TTGAATTGATGTCCTAGTTAATTCAACAGAATAATACCTAGGAACTAACCAATAATGTACAGTGCAATTTCAGATTTCACATGCAAAATTATACAACTGTTAACCTGTTTACTAGTACTTGCCAATTCCTATTGAAATTTATAAAGAACTGTTTCAAACTTAGACTGTATTTCAGAGATTAAAGTAGTCACCTAAAACAAGCTGTTCAATTCAGCAATATTGATACCAGTGACTTACATCGTTAATAACAACAACAGCTAAAATTCTAATTTAACTGAATAATTACAGAAAAATTAGATGATACCAGTTATTATTTGAGGATGAAATGTTTAGTAATACTATACGCTTTAACATGTTGATCTGTTAACTTTGTTATTTTATAAGTTTATAAATTGTAGAATAAAGCTTGAAACTAATGACTGTTTATTTTTATTTGTTCTGGAAGTTTATCAACATGTTTAAGATGGAGATGCTTTCCTGCTGAAGCACCCTGTCTCACTTTGGAGTTCGTACAGTTCCATCAAAGTTTGTTTCTTTGGTTTGTATCATTTCAATCAATTTAGAGATTTGAACACCTGTTTGAGCGTTCCTGATGAAGGAAAATTAATAAAAATGCTTGAAGTAATAAACGTCATTTCATTACATTCAAGATTTACAAGTATTTTCTGTGAAGAAGTTTATTTAGAAAATATGTGTTATTGCCACTTCAATTTTTATGAGATATGTATTTGGTATCATACTTCGACTGATTCAGTACCAATGCCATTGGACTTAAAATCTCTGGTAGATCACTCACTTTCTGGATTATTACAACGATATATTTGCTAGATTTTCAAATGAACGAATTATTGAATATCACTTCAGACAAGGACGTATAACTAACATAATATACGTCCTTGCTTCAGATAAAAAAAAAACAACACTTATTCATAGCTCCATGGCTTTCTTTCAAATAAAGTGGCAACCATTTCATGTCAAAACTCTACCTTATTCTGACTTGAGCCGACAAATTCAATATACCTTTAATTGCATATTAGATCATACTAGGCACAGTAAGTTAGATAATACCAAAATATGTACTTCTGCTCTAAACTACAGTGCAAATATGCCCTATTATAATTTTATATACTTTTTTTTATTAAAAAAAAAAATTAATCAAGGCTTTTATTGATATTCAATACAAATAAAAATTACATCATTGACAAATATGCAGTTAAGTACTACTTTGTTGTTAATTCTTGCCGACATTTTAGTGGTCCTTTCACCTTTAAGGAAGATTTCTGAATGTTCTGACTATATTGATAAGGCATTTGTGGATTTTAGGCGCATATCCGTAATGAGTATTTTAAGATATTTATATATATGTATTAAATACGAAGTTGATACGGTCTTAGTATTTTCCAATGAACTGTTATGGAGAAAAGGATGAGACGTCCTTTGAAATGGTTGGTAGTTCACATACTTCTGCTACGACAATGGTGCTGTTTCACTAATTCTGAGTAGCAGTTGCATGCTCTTGAATACCGAATGAGTTCAGAAATGTATATCTCGCATGCAGGTTGGGATGATATTTTTACTACTAGATAAAGGCAACAGTAGTATACCGCTGTTCAAAATTCATAAATCAATAGAGAAAAAACAAATCCATGAATACCGATTGCGTTTAGAAATTTATATCCCTAATGCAGGTGAGGATGTTACTTTACTGCTAAATGATTTCTTTTGTCATACAAACAGTGTGTAGTTCTTTCAATTGTATGTGCTGCTCGTAACAATTAACACTAAATGTGATTGTGAAAATTTCACCAGACTTTATCATTCAGAACTACAAAAAAATGAAACCATGGACGGATACATAAAAAAAATTATCTACTTTTTTTTTAAACTTACGAAACCTTCAAAATAAGCAAATGTAGTAGAAATTGGACTTATACTATCATAAACACATATAATGTTATTACGAATTTAAGGGATGCATGATATCAAAAATAGTGTTAACTGCCTCAAAATCAGTCGGTAACAATAATTCTGACTCTTATTGTACAGTTGTTCATGCTTCGTCCACATTATTACACATATTAGTATCAAAAACTTTTCGATGGCGGATGTTTCAAACTGATCTGAAAGAAAACAATGGAAGACGTGATTAGAAAGTAGAATCAAATAAATTTGTTATACAGTATAACATCTGTATGTTATTTAAACATTCATAATTATTACACGGAAGAGACTGTCGTCTAGTTTATCTGGTGCAGAAAAAATGGTACTGTTAATGTTATTACTACCACTTGGTCGATGCCTCTGCTGGTGGACTGTTAGTCCCCGAGGGTATCACCAGCCCAGTAGCCAGTTCTCCGGTACTGGCATGAAAATACGGATTTTTTTGTGTTATTAAATTTGCTGTTACAAAATGTTAAAAATTATTATAAATTAAGGAATGTATCTCCCTCATGCAAAGCTCTGATTCCTTTCACTGATTTGGCTATACGTTTTGGAACTTTGTATTATAGCTCTTCATCTTTTCTATAAGATTTGGATTTTACATATTTTGGCCACGAGCATCATTGAAGAGACATGTATTGTCGAAATGCGCATCTGGGGCAGAAAAAAATGGTACCGTTAATGTTATAACTACCACTGGGTCGATGCCTCTGCTGGTGGACTGTTAGTCCCCGAGGGTATCACCAGCCCATGCAGTAGCTAGTTCTCCGGTAGTGGCATGAAAATACGGATTTTTTTTGTGTTATTAAATTTGCTGTTACAAAATGTTAAAAATTATTATAAATTGAGGAATATATCTCCCTCATGCAAAGCTCTGATTCCTTTCACGGATTTGGCTATACTTTTTGGATCTTTTGGATTATAGCTTTTCATCTTTTTTATAAGCTTTTGATTTGACATATTTGGCCACGAGCATCATTGAAGAGACATGTATTGTCGAAATGCGCATCTGGTGCAGAAAAATTGGTACCGTTAATGTTATTACTACCACTGTGTCGATGCCTCTGCTGGTGGACTGTTAGTCCCCTAGGGTATCACCAGCCCAGTAGCCAGTTCTCCGGTAGTGGCATGAAAATACGGATTTTATTGTCGAAATGCGCATCTGGTGCAGAAAACCTGGTACCGTTAATGTTATTACAAGACTACTAATGATTAGTATTAAAGTTTATTGAATTTAAATGCAAAATAAATCTTTAATTTCGTTGCCTTATCTGGTTGGTATAAGAACAAAACAATTGATAAAACTGATTATATTATATGACGGTAGGATTCGGTGACCATATAGTTTCGCACACGCATCACCTGAAATGTGACAAAACAAGCAAAATCGTATGAACTCCAAATAGGCGAGAACAGAGTTCGACTTTAAAATTTTGCTATTATCACTCCTGCATAGCTCATGTGTGAGTGATAATAGCAAAACCAAACCGTCGAATCCAGAAGCAAATTCTAAGAGCATTCTTCAGTAGCTGAAATGTCAAATTGATTTTAGTGGTCCGTTGCTAAACTTATCTTTGATATCTATCTTATACCCATTTGCATACAAAGAACAGACATAGCATATAAAACCCAAAGTTAAAAGCATATGATTAACAACCTGTCTCAAACAAAAAAAAACCAATATTACAAAAGAATTGATGACATGATAAAAATCTGTCCGATATCCACAACAATGAAAATCCAAAAGTTCAGTAGCATCAACTTAATTAAGTCCTATCTTGAACCTAATTGATCTGGAATGGAAACAATTACTTCACATGCATCTTCGCAGTTCTTATTTAGATAAATTGTCATGTTTTAGTTTATCTGGCCTACCGTTTTCAATATGATGGACTTTGGTGCGACTGTCGTACAAGGGAAGGGTTTAGTTAGCTATAAAACTAGGTTTTATCCACCATCGGAGTTCAGTATTTTTGTGATTTACCCTTTGCCTAGATAATTCGATATTAGTTCTTGTTTATCACGCTATGTATCGGGTTATAACACCACCGGTGAGAGTATGCCTAGGGACAAATGACTAGAGAAATACGGAGGTTTGGATTTTATATCCCGCGGGTAGAGTTTTTGTTTGGTTGAAAATTGAAACAACATAAAATTGAGAATGGAAATGGGGAATGTGTCAAAGAGACAACAACCCAACCATAGAGCAGACAACAGCAGAAGGTCACCAACAGGTCTTCAATGCAACGAGAAATTCTCGCACCAGGAGGCGTCCTTCAGCTGGCCCCTAAGCAAATATATACTAGTTCAGTGATAATGAACACCATACTCCAAATTGTACACAAGAAACTAAAAGTTAAAATAATACAAGACTAACAAAGGCCAGAGGCTCCTGACTTGGGACAGGCGCAAAAATGCGGCAGGGTTAAACATGTTTGTGAGATCTCAACCCTCCCCCTATACCTCTAGCCAATGCAGAAAAGTAACCGCATAACAATACGCACATTAAAATTCAGTTCAAGAGTAGTCCGAGTCTGATGTCAGAAGATGTAACCAAAGAAAATAAACAAAATGACAATAATACATAAATAACATCAGACTACTAGCAGTTAATTGACATGCCAGCTCCAGACTTCAATTAAACTGATTGAAAAATTATGTCTTCATCATATGAATATCAGGCACAATATGTCTGGTTTAGATAATTGATATAAGAGTCGTAGTTTTATATTTGTAGAAATCAGGTATTATTTCCATTTCATATTTCTGGCGGAAAGTTTTCTTGAAAGTTAATACAATCAAAATTTTGCACAAAAAACAAGTTTGAATCATCTTTATAAATATATATCACTGATAAGAAAAGCCTATGGGATATACATTTTTTTCTTTCCACATTACTTGTATAGATGCATTTTATAATGTCGGAATCAGAGTGCTGCATTATTAGCTGGCGATAACCGCGGACACGAAGAGGTATAATTGAAAATCGAACACATACACCTGCATACGTATACGAAGTATATATATCTTCCAATTCTACGATATTCCCAAACTTGTATTTTATATCATGACATCCTCCTTGATAATATGTTGCTGATCACAAGGAAACTATTAAACCATGAGTTCAAACTGTTAAGCTTACTTCACCCTTTTCGTGAAATTTACAAACGCAATCACGAGTTGGTTGACCGTTACGGAGTATTAGTTTCACAAATGATAGCGGATATGTTGTCGTAACTACAATCCCATTCCCTTATCATTAATGTGACTTATCAAATTAAACTTTAATGTCTTTTATCTGTCATCAAAGTGAGAGGGTTAGCGTAATAAAACCATGTTTAATCCACCATTTTCTACATTTGAAAATGCCTGTATCAAGTCAGGAATATGACAGTTCTTGATGTGTTTTGTTATTTGATTATGCCATGTAATTATGGACTTTCCGATTATATTTTCCTCTAAGTTCAGTAATTTTGTGATTTAACAAAAGCAGCGCCACAGGTGTCAAATGTGTAATGCAGACTTAGCTTAGCACCTGAGATCACCCCCACTTTTTGATGGAGTTCGTGTTGCTTAGTCTGTAGTTTTATGTTGTGTTTTGTGTTCATTTGTTTGCTTGTTTGTATATATTTTTTAAGCAATTGGCACGGCATTGTCATTTTGTTTGAATGATTTTAATGTCCCTCTGTTATCTTAGTGAAATATATAATAAAATGAAGGTCTTAGGGAATTATTTGTCTCCAACATAAATGATCTAATAATTTTTATAGTTAGATAAAGGAAATGTAGATTATTTTGTTCGTTTTGACCATTATATACATAAATCAATAACCCAACAAATCTACAAATGACTCTAAAAATAACATATCATGGCCCAATCTTACTCTAACCGTTATCGAAAAATGATCAAATATTAAAAAACCTTTAAAACAAAACTTTATAATTTCCATGCGTCCACAGCTGATTTTACATTTATAAGGATCGATCAAAGCTGAATTTTTGAAAACCAAGGTTATAAGAACCGAGACATCTGATGAGCTTTATACCAAAGAAGACATAAAAATGAAAGCCAAATGCATCTAAAGTCAACCACATTATTATGAATTTCATTAAATTAGTGGTGAGATTGTCAATTTCAAAATATTTCATCTTAGAGTAGTCTGTTATAATACTATGAGGAATCATAGTTAAAACCTTGCCTATGAAGGATATAGTAGTATACCGCTGCTCAATAATCATAAATAGCGCCTGGTTTAATGGCTTGTCAAACTTCCCGTTTATATTGCAATGTTAAAAATCTCGCTAAAATGACAACATTACTTGTAATGTACTATGCAAATTAATGCACGAACACTAAGGACAGAGAAATACATAAACAAGTGGTACATTTCAACACGAAAACCACAACATCACAACAAGCACCTTAAACTAATTTACGACAGAAGACAAATATAGCACAGTCGAATTATTAACTTATAAGATTAAATGTCTCATTTCCTGTCTTCACAGTTGCAACTTTTCATTTACGATAGTTTTATGAGTAGAACAAAAAATCACAGCATTTATCGATTTGATGTTGGCTTTTAATTTTACAACAGTAACACAGAATTTACCGAAAGATGCAGTGCAACGCAAAACTTGCCATGTGAGATCATCATTTATGTAGAACAGAATCTGCTTACCCTTGAATAGCCCTTGGTCTTGGTGGATTTGTTTTACCCAGTCCAGTTTTCTATGTTGTATTTTATATACTGTTTTTTGTCTTTTGATCGTTTTAAGGTTTATTTGCCATGACATTATTTTTGACTTTTTAACTTTTTTTTATTTGCGTTTTTTGTCAATTTAATGAGATTAAAACAATTATTAAACTTGTGCTATAATTATAACAAATGTGTTTATATTTTTGTCATATCATTTTCATTATCAGCTGAAGCACAAGTCAACACAGATATGAAAGCAATAGCACTAAACATCCTGGTTATTTGTCGTTTTTTTGTTGCAGCTTGTTTGGTTAGACTAAATTATTTTGCTTACTATTTTGTAACTACTTTTCAAGTGTAGGCACATAACGGAACCGTCTTCTCATTTCATAGATTCAATGTGTTGCAAGATACTATTGTTAACTTAAATATAACAAAAAAATATATACAAAAGATATGTACAAATATGGAGAAATACATTCAAATATTAAGGTACTATATTGTCAACTTATACTATCACAGTTTATCTACCTTTAGCGTGAAATTGCGGACCCATGGATAACTGAAAATATGTCTATGGCTGTTATGAGTTATCATCTTATTAAATGCAGGGTTTATGATATATGTATCTATTTAGTATTAATTTATATCATTTAAGTAACTTACAGCTGATATCAAACGTTGCATTTTCCTTGTTATGATTGACTGTAGCCACAATTGCATTGCTATAATTCTGTAAGATAAGTTTTATAAGAGCTTGATTCCAAATTATTTCTGATTGAGTTGCTTTTTTTTATATTGTTGGCATAGGTCTAAAAAAATGGAGTTTTATTTATATATAATTAAGAAATTCTACTACTTCAAAAGAGATGGGTCTTTTTTATATTGAAAACTTTTGTTTCTAGATATCAATATTCACATCTTTTAATTCATGAACAATTATTCATATATGTTTATGGTGCAGCAAATTTGTCTTTTTGGATGTTTTTATTTTATCTCCTTTGCTCATGCGATTTTTTAGTTGCTTTTTTCGTTTTCTTAATAGACAATCATGATGACAAATATAAAGCCAACAGTAGGATACCGCTGCTCAAAAGTCATGAACCGATTTAGAGAAATAAAATCTGGGTTACAAACTAAAACAGAGGGAAACGTACGTGTATAAGAAAACTCTTAAATAAGTCACACAGATATTTAAAAGAAGAATGTATTTACATATAACGATACACTGTATTCACCAATTCATCGATTCAGAAAGTTGTCATCTTTTTTCCATAACAACAAAAAAAGAAAAATGTAATAAACAACTGTTAATAACATATTAAAAGGTGATACATAATAGTACAGGGAGATAACTCTGTAAAAATCAGATAATGGTTTTAATCACGTTGTATTGTTAAGGAAATATTAAGTTTCAATTAGACAAACTGTTATATATCCAATGACATTTTTCCGAGAAAGTGTGTCGTTCAAGGTTTTTTAATTTTTTTTTACATTTTTGTCAAAGGGTCAAAGTTAATATTTTGTCAAATTTTATGAAAATCAAACGAGCCAAATTTATTTTAGTCAAGGTGTTTGGTACCAACTGAAAACACAGTTTAAAAACTATGGATTCCGTTGTCTCTATGGGGAATCAATGGCAAATGGTGGCTTGAATATTGTAATTTGTTGCTTTACATTTCATATTACTTGATCGACTTACCAGTATTACAATTTCGGAAGGGTCAGATATGAGGTGAAATAACTCTTTCATATTGCCGTCAAAAATATCATATTGCGAGTACAAATCAAACCCCCTATGTAAAAATAAACAGAAAAACATAAACAAAAAATTTTAAAAAGTCAATCGATTATATTGAAAGAATGATAAAATAAATAATAAAAAGACGCAATAATAAAAAGATAAATGTCCATAATTTAAATAAAAAGAAGTAGGAAAACAAATCATAATTAGAACAGAGTTATTAAGGACGATGCTTGATACATGCACTATCACCAGCATACGATTATTGTTTTGCTTTTCTTGCTGTTAATGTCAAATATTGAATAAAATAAAAGGTAAATTGGTATATTTTACTAAAAATTATCGAACATAACACTAACACATTAAAGCACTGATTCCAATTGAGTGTTAGATATAAATTAAGAAGATGTGTAAGGATTGCCAATTGAGACATGTTAACATTTGAGACCAAATGACATAGAAATTAATAACTATAGATCACCTTATGAAAATGGCCTTAAAATACTGAACAAAGCCTTTACCGCATAGTCAGTTGTAATAGACACCGAAATAACATATATAAAACCATTCAATCGAGAGAAAAAAAACTATAACGATAACGTGAACAAATGATAATGCCAAGTTACCTTCTCCTCACACTCCCCAACTGAAACCCAGCCGGACTAAAAACTGTCAGAATATTGCTAAAACAATTTTGACTTTCACGTTCTCCGTTAATCAGAAGCATTCCATTACCAGCTTTTAAACAAATACATTTATCTGTTGTCAGTGAATAGTTACCTAAAACAAAGTACCGATAATTATTATGTCTGGTCAATACTACATTAGGAAAAAAACATCATTAGCTAAAAAATAATTTGGATAAATAATTGATGTATCATACGCGTATAGTACGCTCAAGTCATGTATATGACAGTTGTTATCCATTCGTTTGATGTGTTTGAGCTTTTGATATTGCCATTTACTTAGGGACTTTCCGTTTAGTATTTTCCCCGGGGTTCAGTACTTTTGTGATTTTACTTTTTATACCAGTTGATCATTTCTTTTGTGTTCTTTTAAAAATCTTGAACCAGAAGTTGTATGATAATAAAAGTTCTAAGTGGAAGATGGAAGAAAAACTCCGTTATTTAAAGTCATATGAATAATTATTAAAGGTACCAGAATTATAATTTAGTACGCCAGACGCGCGTTACGTCTACATAAGACTCATCAGTGACGCTTATATCAAAATAGTAATAAAGCCAAACAAATACAAAGTTGAAGAGCATTGAGGATCCAAAAATCCAAAAAGTTGTGCCACATACGGCTAAGGTAATCTATGCCTGGGATCAGAAATCCTTAGTTTTTCGAAAAATTCAAAGTTTTGTAAACAGGAAATTTATATAATGACCACATAATTGATATTCATGTCAACACCGAAGTGCTGACTAACGGGCTGGTGATACTCTCGGGAACGAAACCCCACCAGAAGATGCATCGACCCAGTGGTGTAAAAAAGGTACTAGGTTTATAATTTAGTACACCAGACGCGCGTTAAACGAGTGAATGGTGAACAATAATAGATTATCCAATTCTTGAACCAATGCATGTAGATATGAATATTAAACGCAATCAACACAGAGTTAGAACAATAAATAGATTTTTTTTACTAAATATTAATTTTAGATACTGGCAAAATGTGCTAAATTCATCCTAGAATTACTGTGACAAATATCCTTTTGATGAATAGTCATGGAAACAATCATTACACATAGATATTCTTTAATTGTAAAAAAGTATAACACAAATGACGAACTCCAAGGTAAATTCAAAAAGGATAAAGTCCATGAAAACTGACAGAATCAAACGGTAGACTTTATAAATCAACAGAACAATGAAAAACATCTGTCATTTTGCTGACTATGTACAGGAATTTTCCAAAGAAAATAGAGAATGAAACTAGATTAATAGCTAGGTTAACCTCCCACTTGTACGACAATTGTTTATAGTCCCATTTATTGACCAAAAAAGGGTGAGCAACCCAAACAAACGATGATAGGTCTATGAGACAATAATTGGGATCCAGCAGCCAAAATGTTGAACATTTATTCATTTTCTGCCTTTTGAAATTACTGTTTAATTAATTAACGATTGACAAATAGATATAAAACTAATGGGGTATGATTGCCAATGAGACAACTATCAATTAAAGTCACAATTTATGAAAATAAACCATTAAAGTTCAAAGTACGTCCTTCAACACGGAGCATTAACTCGCACCGAACAGCAAGCTATAAAGGGCTCTACAAATGACTAGTGCAAAACCATTCAAACACGAAAACCAACGGTCTAATTTATATAAAAAAACGAGAACGAAAAACACGTATGAACCATACCTTGGTTCTGAATAAATGAGAAATCGTATCAAATTATGAAATTCATTAAAATTGTAACTTTAATTTAGTTACATTTTAAATGTACAAAGAAAATAAAAAAAGATACCAAACAAAATGTTATGGCGTGATTTGTTCGTATCGATATATATATATATATATATATATATATATATATATATATATATATATATATATATATATATATATTAGTGTAAAATTTTTGTCCGTAAAAACTTCGTTTTTTTGTGTCGAAAGCCGACTTAGTCAATATATCACCTGTTAACAATCATAGTTAGTGTGCTGTTATATTTATTACAACTGTGTTGATTTGCTTTACATAACTACACACATATGACTATTACGTACTGGGTTCAGTTTCTGTAACAACGATTGCCTCTTTTTCATCTGTACTAACGTATTCTATTGTGTAAATTCCTAGAAAAAGTGGAATGTATTATCTTATTTATAATATACCACTGGTAAATATTAATTAAAAATTAAACAAGTGACGCTTAAAATTTAATGAAAGGAATGACGGTTAAACTATGGTTCTGAATGAATTAAGTTCGTTTAGTTTTTAACCCGGATTTGTGTTTTCTTTCAATCGATTTATGACTTTTGAACACCGGTATACTACTTTTGCCTTTATTTGTTATGAACAGGTTAAATTTAGATCCTTGTTTTTCTTTGAAAGTATCAACAACACGTATTATAGCTTGATTATGTTTTGATTTACATAATCAACAATCCTCTAAATATATACTGCCGAAATTTTTACGCTAATGAACCTTAAATTTATATAATTAAAACTGCAATAACTGTCTTTTCATATAAGGTTTTATATTTTTTCAAGAGAAGCTCATAATAAAGTCTACGACAAAACAGACTATAATCAGACTCCTATTGGTGTCGTCCTTTTTGTCTGGAATGAGATGCTTTTTGTATTATTATTATATCTTCCCAAGTGACAACGTTTTTGATTTTCTTGATAAACGATATCTTTATACTACCGTTTAATTGATTATGTTAGGACTTTAGTCAGCACATATAACTAAAATTAAGAAGAGAGTTGTATCTGAAATCGATATCAAGAAAACATACACATGCAAAGGGACATTTTATAATGGGACAGGGACTGTTTGCGTCAAACGTATAAGCGACTAAAGATAAGAATACATCACCTGCAATAATAATCCGCATTCAGTCAAATGCTACAATTGTCTCACTGACATTATATCTAGCTTAATCGTATGAAATTGTTACCAGCTTTATATGTGTTAATAGTGCTGTTATTGATACATTTTCTTGGTGGAAGCAGCATCTCGCTTCCTTAAATTTTGTGTCTTTTTTACTGAATTTTATCTTATCGTTTCTATTTATTGATGCGATTTCAAAAACGGCAAATTACTGCATCTACACGTCAAAACCATTAATACAAGTAATAAATCAAGTGACATACCTTGAATCTGACTATGTTCTGAGGCTACTGCAAATAAGATATGGTAATGATATATCTTTCAAAAAATCTTTTTTTTCCAAACACAAATAAAGTTATAAACTTTTTCCTATCATAATTCTCATGATTAAGCATTGCTGTTTACAAGTTATTCAAGAGTGAAGATTTAATCATATCATTGACAACTATATGCACGTATTCATGAATTAGTTAAACATAATGAAATACCGGTTTCAAAAATGAAGACGAATATATTCCAGTTGAAGTTACCATCATTCTGGCATCTTTTCCTCTTAGTTTTGATGGCGTCTTTGTTAATTCATTAAAAAGTTCGCTTGAATATTTTAGTCAGTTTGACTGCTAGATCCATATTATTGTTAAATTAATCTATAAATAGATTTTTTGGGGTCCTTATCCAATTATGCAAGTATAAGGAAACTTTAATCATCTGTCATACAAGTGGACGGCTTCTGTTGATTGGTAAAGTTTGATTTTATCAGTTTGTGTAAGCTATGATATTCCTTTAAGCATCTTCCGCCTCGAATATTCTGTATTTTTTTTAAATGATATGATTCTGACAAATAACTGTGAGTTACGGTAACGTTTGTGAACGCACTTTAAATTCTTTTATTTATGTATTTTTCTTATTCCTCAAATATCGACAAATTGAGAAAAAAATTATTATAAATTGAAAAGAGGAAATCATAATGATTACTGCTTGTCTCTTTTTAGAAAAATTGTGAATCAAAATTTAAAAGGTCCGGAGCAAGAAATAGCTTACAGTTTTGTTTGATGCTAATTTGATTCAACCTTTGGACATGCTGAATTATCTCTGGAGTTTTCTGCAGACTGATCGACATTCCGATTAGTCGTACCAATTAACTGTAACAAAGTAATAAATTCATAGCGTATGCAACTTTTTTTTTTTTTTTTATATTAAGAGGATTTCTTTCACTTATCTTAAAAATATCAAAGAGTTGTTCTGCACTCATACCTAAGTATTAACCTTATTTGCATATGCTTAAATACAAAATTAAAATTAGTTCGTATTTGTTAGAAACACAGAAAGGCTAGTTGCAAAAGTAGTTACTTAAAAACGAGAAGTAACTATACTGGACGGGTTTATATCTAGAATAAGTTGTTAAAACATAGTATGAACCTTCTGTGTTGATACGTTCATTTTGATTGAATGACTGATTGATGGTCACCTAACTTTAACGCCATCTTTAACGCCATCACGAGTTGGTTAACCGTTATGGAATAACCGTTTCACAAATGATATCGGATATGTTCCTTACGTCGTAACTACAATTCCCTTCCCTTTCATGAATGTGACCTACCGAATTAGACTATTTACCGGATTAAAATTTGTAATCACATAAGCAACACGACGGGTGCCACATGTGGAGCAGGATCTGCTTACCCTTCCGGAGCACCTGAGATCACCCCTAGTTTTTGGTGGGGTTCGTGTTGTTTATTCTTTAGTTTTCTATGTTGTGTCATGTTTACTATTGTTTTTCTGTTTGTCTTTTTCATTTTTAGCCATGGCGTTGTCAGTTTGTTTTAGATTTATGAGTTTGACTGTCCCTTTGGTATCTTTCGTCCCTCTTTTAAATTTTAGTTTGAGTAACCTATATTGTTTATAACATTAAGTGGGTAATACTGTATAATCTGCTTTGTTAGAATTGGCACTTTTGCTGTGCTAAATTTAGGGAAGATTGTGATTTTATTTGTTATAATTGATTGTTTAGATCTAAGGAAATTCGGTTTTATAGTGCATGTTTATGCTTGACAACACAGTCTAATTTTCAAGCTATAAATATATTTTAACGTTTACATTTCTTTATATTTGCGTCGTGTGTTCATTGTTCCTAATGTTGCTATCAACAGTTCATATTTTAATTTTATTTTTTTGTTCCAAACTCATTGTAGAATGATTATAAAGAAATGAATTTTTATTCGGCATACATTTATAAATACTCAACAAATCATGACTTACCTTTATTAAGTGTCTTCTTTCACTTGTATCAATATAAATAGTAGGTCTACATATTTAACTGTAGTATTTAAATTTTTATATAAACATTTTTTGTTTGGTGTTGGTGGATATAGCTCTGCTGAAATGCACAAAAAAAACTATATGATATTGATTACTGTTTACACTACTTTACATTTTTTATTTTAGTAGTTAAGCGGTTAAAATTACAATTCTGTCAAGTCTATTTAAATGAAATTGATAATTAGTTCTGTACACTCGGGGACAATGTCCCATATGGTAGTACAAAACTATGAATTAATAAAGACCATTGTCTAGATATTTTATTTATAGATTCAACGACAACGTCACGACTGAAAGTACAACTACACATGTAAAACAGTCACAATTTTAACTAAGTGTTTACTACCACGATGGGTTATGAACGCTCAGCATATACATTAATGTTATGCAAAGTTCATCTTACAACCAAAATAAAATGAACTATAAATTAAAATCGTGACACATTGGTGTTTTTTTGTTGTTTATTTTGTATTTAAATGTACATAGGTCATGATTTAACTTTTAAATAATAAAACCGCCCATTCTTTACAAAACACAAGATACAACACATCAATAAAATGGAAAGCAACTGCCATAGTCCTTACTTTGGTAAATGCATTTTCTCATGTAGAAATGGTGGATTTAACTAAGCATTGTTTCTATGCATTAGGGGATTTAGCATCATAGTTCCAGGGATAGTAATCCGTCATTCAGATTGTTTGAATTTCATCTTTTTGAAAGTTCGAAACATCATTTTCCAAAAGTAAAGCACCTTCCCCCTCAATATAAAAGCTTTTGGTTTTCATAATTTGTTTGGGAGTTTGACATTGACATTGAGTTTGATATTCTATAAAAACAGATGACTTGTTCTTGAATTAAAATTCAATATTATTTGCACATATATTTAGAGTAGAATTGTCGCAGCATAACTTTTAAACTACTTAAAGAAATCAACAAAGATAGCAAGCTTTACTTTAACTTTAGTTAACTGTGTCTGTTGTATACTTCATCTCATGTTCGATGTGAGGAATGTGTTTAACATAGTCAACAAAATGTTTAGTGATAAAAAATAATCTGTATAGCGGAAAGTAAAGTTAAAGTGAAGGCAAGCATCTTTTCAGAAGTTCATCAGAAGTGAGCCTCAGATGAATGAAAGAAAAAGTCGGCAAGTACAGGGACATAATTGATTCCTAGGAGAATGACAATTGTTTGTTGAAAAAGCACGTTCTCCAAACGTAACAATATGTTGTCAAGAAATAAAGTATATCGATAATGTCTGTTTCAGAGATTTTTTGTAGGGAGCTGAGTGAGATTGATCAAAGTAGAATTTTCCCACCATAAGACAAGATCCTTGTATCTACGTTGGTCATTATTTTTTATGAAACAATTCCAACTCCTTCAATTGTCATTTAGTTTGGAATAGCTAATACTTGGTTAAAGTGTAGAAAAGCCAAATATTTTATTACTATTGCAAGATAAAAGAGTCTTAGATTATGTACTCTTAAAGATCTTTGGATGTTTTTAGTATCCACATCCTTTTCACGCTACTTCTAAAATAGGAAGTGTCTCAACAAATTTGAAGCCGATATGTTTATAAGTAATTATCAAAGGTACCAGGTTTATTATCTATAATATGCCAGACGTTCGTTTCTTCTACAAAAAGACTCACCAGTGACGCTCGGATCAAAATAGTTAAAAAGCCAAACAAGTCAAAAGTTGAAGAGCATTGATAACACAAAATTCCAATAAGTTGTGCCAATACGACTAAGGTAATCTTTGCCAGGAATAAGAAAATCCTGAGTTTTTCGATAAATTTCAGTTTTGTTAACAGGACATTTATAAAAATGACCATATAATTGATATTCATGCCAACACCGAAGTGGTAACTACTGATGATACTCTCAGGGATAAAACGTCCAACAACAGATTATCTAACTTAAGTAAGTGACAGTGATAAAAATTAATTGGGCTATTTTCATGATTTTAAAACTGTTAAAAGAGTAAGAAATATAGCATTTCAATAACTTGTTGAAATAAAATATTTCAGCTATTGGGAAGAATAATACTTTTGCAACATAAGTATTGGCTGTTTTACGATGCAATACACATGCATTAGGTCCTTCTATAACTAATGCATGAACAAAGATTGAAATAGTTATTTATAGCATATGTATAAAACAGAAGATAGGGTATGATTGCCAATAAGACAACAACTCTCCACAAAAGACAAAATGACACAGAAATTAACAACTATAGGACACCATAGGGCATTCAACAACGAGCAAAGCCCATATAGCATTGTCGGCTATAAAAGGCCCCGAAATGACAAATGAAAAACATGTGCTTATTTTTAGACAATTTTGATGTGAAATGTAGTGGCCGCACTTGTGCTGAGTCTTAATATTTAAATATATGTTGTATTTTATAATAATACATAACATATAAGAAGATTGAGCAAGTACACGAATGCGGCTACTTTCAATTTAAACAAAAACCATATGATTGAAGAACATACACATTTAACAAATATAGTTCTTAGATGTAAGCGTTGCACAAAGTTTCAAATCAAACACACCTCACTATGAGTATGTGTTATATGTTACACATTTGAATAATTTAACAATCAGTGTATTTAATTTTTTTTTTTATTAAAATGACTAAACAGCTAGACCAACTTTTGTTGAATTCTTACCAGTTTAAATACTTGCATACCACAAACGTTTTAATCTTTACGTTTCATATATAATAAGTTGATGTTAATTTGAAAATAACATGTTAATCATTGCATTTGAGTCAACATGCTTTAGTTTTCAAATTTCTTTGTACATTTTGTCATTTTTATTTGTTATACGTTACTCTAGGGCTAGCTCAAAGAACGTTGATTTTGTTGAACGAGGAATACTGCTTTCTCAAAAGTTGCTGAGACAGGGCTATGAATCAATCAAATTAAGGTCATCACTCAAGAAATTTTACGGTCGCCGTCATGAGCTGATTAAAGAAATAACACGACGGGTGCCATATACGGTGCAGGAAATGCTTTTTTCTTTTTTTTTTTTCTTTTTTTTATTAACGTAACAACATCTGCAGGAAATGCTTACCCTTCCGGAGCACCTGATTTCACTCCCGGTTTTTGATGGAGTTCGTGTTGTTTTTTAATTATTATTTATAACTGTTGATGTAAATGTCCTTTGGTTTTTGAGTCTTTGTTTACCCCTTGGTTTTGATTGTTATTGTTTTATTTTTTAAATTGTCTTCAAATTGATTTTATCGCAAAGTTTATTGTATATTTTAAACAGAGCTGAGCCTGTTTTTATTGATATTTTATAGGCTGTCCTTTTATGTCGTATTGTTACACCACTGTTTCATTTTATGTTGAGGGTTGGCGCCAGATAAAACGTTCAAACCCGCTGCATTTGTTTGCACGTGTCCCAAATCAAGAGCCGTATACTCAGTGGTTGGCGTTTGTTGGTGTGGTTCATAAGTGTTTCTCGTTTTTTTTTATATAGATTAGACTTGTATTGATCCTGTTTGAATGGTTTTACAATAGTTTTGTCGGTGTTCGTTTATAGCTTACTGTTCGTTGTGAGCCAGGGCTCGGTGTTGAATGCCGTATTTTGACCTGTTAACTGTGTACGTTTACATATAGTGACTTAGACGGAATGTTGTCTCATTGAAACGCATACTACATTTTCTAATGTCTATTTATAGGTATCGATGACTGCCACAACCCCTGTATAAGTTACAACATGTACCGTAGACGTGAAAATTCCAGATTGCCGTGTTTTTTCAGCACAAGTATGTTAATAACAGACATACAGACATAGAGTACTATCAATATTCAATTTTATACATCATTGTGTGTATCACCTAGTTTCACTATGCTGTTTTATTTCTGTATTTGGTCAGTACAATTGTTCCAAAACACTTGGATTTCTCATAAATGAAGTCTATTGTGTGCATTCTAATCCGATAGTCGTATTTTATATTTTGATTTATTTGAATAAAATATTGTTCAAAATAATGATAGTGATATATTTATTGTTTAAATGAGGCTACTAAGTTGCGTTGTAGCATCAACATCTAAAAAACATACTTGAATAATCATGAAGATAAAAAACAAAAGAAGAACAATTTTATAGTTTCTTTTTAAGCGTTTTAAAGTAGCATGATTTATTTTAACTACCTGTGAAGGATTGAAAGACTTCTACAAGGTATTCTCATATGAGATTTTGTTCGGATGGAAAACACTGTCGCCAGGGCAAATGAGTTTTACAAAATATTTTTGAAAAACGTCTATTTCATTTCGTCTGATACTTAATACGATAGTATCCATGGTTCTGATTAGTTTTTATTGGCAAAATCGCGTGATAATGGTGTCATTGAATGAAATAATAGATTTAAAGGGATAACCTTATATAAAGTATATATTTATTTTGTTTAAAATGTTATGCACATTTTGCTATTTCCTTTGTTCTGTAGTTTATGAATAAAAAAAAAATCATGATATGTTATTATTTCTACACTATATTTTTTTTTGTTTACATAAAAATGCATTTAACTAAAGACAGGTCTAGTTATATATAAAAAAAAAAAAAAATAACAGGTTTTGAACCTTACTGCAGACATTGTTACGATTCGAAACGTCCTGTAGGATTTGCTTCAAATATTGGACCTTGTTTAATACTGTCCTTAATGTGCCTGATGATTCTTATAGTATTGTTTCTATTGAATTCACATCCCTGTACAGTATACACATCACTAACTTTATAGTCAGCAAATATTTGTGAGTAAAGATTCGATAGAAAATCGTGAACAGGGTAAAAAGAAACGAGTACCGAACTCTCATTAATGTTATTCGCTTTATATCCAAAAGACCATCCCATATCTGTATGATGAGTTGCCATGGATGTATCACAACAAATCGCAGTCCAATAAAAATCCGGTACATTCACTCTGTTTTCATATTCGTTTTTAGTTTTTTGTTTCCCCCTGGGTGTTGTTACAGTCTTTTCTATTTTTCGCGTAATGAATTTATCGTTGCTAGGTTGTACTCCTATGACAACATAGCTTTTTGCTCCAGGAAACTTACATTTATCTCTTACAGCGTTCACAAGACCATTCTCCATAATATTCCATGTTCCCTGGTTGAATGGTCCATATTGAGGAGCAATATTAGTGAGCGTGTTGGTTGCATATCTACTGTTTTCGTTTTGTGTGTTGAATATTTGGGGATTTAAATGTCCTCTGTCGTAACCACTGTCTTTGTAGTCTATATCCAGTGCTTGATATTGTCCAAACTTTGCGCTATGCACATTGTTCAAATTATGTTCAAGGTTATTAACCTCAATCATATTTCCTCCGCCTCTATCTGCAAGGTTTGGTTCGATAAAAAATTTGTCACCGAGACGCTTGTCGTTTCTGTTTTGATCAGGCTGGATAAGTTGTACTGCACTGTATATTGGAATTCTATTAGTTTTATCATAGACAGTAGCATAGAAATACTGATCTTTGTACTTTTGACATATGTAAACAATATCTCCAGTAGAATTCCTGATACTTGGTCGTTGTCCTTTGTAAAAGAATCGACCACATCTGGAAAAAGTACTAAAATTGTTTACCACCTCGGTTTCAATTACTCCTAAATACACACAAAACATAAACACATATCTATAATGCATCGTCTATAACTGAAAATAAAAACAAAATTGTTTTTACTACAGATATAAAAGGTAACGGGTCAGAGTAGCAACTTGGTGCGATCCTACATAACAGTGTTTGTGAACACGGCCATGTGAAACTTCAATGAATTATATATGAAAGTTTCTGATTTCTAAAAGTAAATCAGGTAGGAATGAAAATCAAGAAATAGGTTTGCATTGAAGTCTAATAGATCTTTTTTTAATGAATTTACCCCTGAAGAAGAACACAAGGCAATAACTCTGGTTTGTTTATTCCGACCTCAAAGTAAATTCTACTACACATTCATGATTTCATTTTAAATACATTCTGTAACTCATTAATATAAAATATTATATGATTGAGTTAATAATGATCTATTTAAATACAAGTAGTATAAATTTGGTGGTATTTATATCTGGAAATGATAGAATTTCAAATTATTTCGAATACATATTTTTTTCTCTTTCTTAGATAAGTTTGAATGTCCCTCAGGTATCTTTCGCCCCTCTTTTAATGGTGGAACAAGCCGGAGTACGTTTTTTTCCACTGAGGAATAACAGAACATTGCCATCATTTTGATCAAACCTATTTAATCATCATATGAATTTCAATCTCGTTTTTCAGATAAAAATATTTTGACAAATTATAAACATTCCAACATATCAATATCTTGAGTTATCGGATATATGTTTTTGGAGAAAGCACAAAAAGAGGCAAAACACAGTTACAAATTCTAATCACGTGACAATATACAACATCTGTAGTCATTCGTACTTTACATTTGCCATAATAATTTCATTCTTCCGATATATATGGAATGAATATCACGGTCAAATATATCAATTAGTCTTTAAAAACGTGTTTCTTTGTCAAATCGCTGAAATATTGATTCCCGAATATTTACTTATCTCTCCTTTGCTCTCCATTTTCATAAATTTAAGAAAAAAACAAATGTTAGATTTATTACATTTGTAAAGAAAACATTCTAAATGTTGTTTTTTATGTATTTGAGTAATAAGGTAATAAGTGAGTTCACAACCCAACTTTCATTTTTGTAATGAAACCTAATAAAACTGAAAGTAAAAAGATCTAAGAAGATGTGGTATGAGTGCCAATGAGACAACTCTTTATCCAGGTCAACATTTGTAAACGTTTGAATATGAACTTTTGCCCTTATCTGACACGACATAGAAAGACACACTATGCAATATCGCCTGAAATAGCTTAACTCAATCAAAAGACATATGAAGACAGTTAACATACACCGATAAAATAAATTTGTTTTATGATACAATGTTAATTCAAACTCAATAAAGTAGATAAAGCGCCATATATAATACTATACACATAAGTATTCACTTACCTTATTATAATTTTGTGCACAAAGTCAATCCTGACTTCTAGATTTTATTTATATAGTGCATTTTACATAACATATGATAAATAGGATGATAAAACAATGGGATTTGTGAGTTGGGTGGTTGGAATTAATCATTAGCGTCATATAACATGTACCAAAGTTCAATGGGCAAAGCTTGTTTACTTGTCTTTATTCTCATAATAAGTGAGGGTCATTTATGAAATTATTTTGTCATATATCTTAACGCAAACAAACAGTATACTAATATATTACATACGTGCAACGCTAAATGCATAGTTGTACTTAAAAGCACCTTTTGAAGGCAGTGTTATTAAATTGGGGTTTAAGTGTAAAAATCAACAAAAGAATAGTGCTGTCGATACACTTTTTACTGCTCTGCGGTGTTTATAAAGTTATTGCGTATCCAATTTAATTTTCTCTTCTCTTAGGCCAGGTTGTGTACTAACATATTATAAGGACGAAAACCACCCTTTCTTAGTCCCAATTCCTGTTCACACAATTTGTATCTATTTTCATAATAACGACTATTTTACTGATTTTGTATCATTGATGAAGACCCCATATATTTTTTTTTCTAACATCATTCTGCAAATTGATAATCGATTTGAAAAACAAGCAAATTTTTGAGGAAAGTTTTCCTTTATCTAAATAAAACCCGTTCCGAATATGCATGAAATATTTGCCACTGGACGTTAAGCAACCAACAATCAATCAATCTAAATAAAAGTAAATCACCATTTGTTCACATAACTAAGCAGATCTAACTAGAAAATTTGAAAACTTATGAGTGCAGTAAACAATTTATAAGATAAGCATTCATTTATTTTGATATCCGACAAATGAAAAACGCGTGTGTGTTAAACTGATTCAGTTCTTTAGAATGATGTGTATTTTTTTCTTCTTTAAATCTGCCATTCTCAGCACTTTTTTCGTATAAAATGGCACAGCTACTCGCTTCAGCATCTGTGTGTCCTTTCAAAGTAATATAAAAAAAAAAATAAAGGGAATATGCTGACAGGTTTTGTTCCCTTCTTTATGACTAGAAAATGTGTATCCATTTTAAAGGTCAGGATGGTCATTTCAATATTGAACTCTCAGTTGTAAAATATATTTTCGCCATATGTAATTGCTTTGTTTGATTTCTTTTAAAAGGAGTCATGTAAATGGATATCATGAATTGAGAAAAACAATTAATTTCCCAATCGGCGAAGCCCGTATATAGATTGATATGTTACCTGTTATGTCTGTTTGTTTTGATCACACATCGTTGTCAATATCATTGAATTTTTATGCGACTATCATACAAGTGAGAGGTTCGGCTATCCATAAAACTAGGTTTAATCAACCATTTTGTTACATAAGAAAAAACCGTAACCATGTCAGGAATATGACAGCTGTAATCAAATCGTTTGACGTGTTTCAGTTTTTTATTATTCCATTCAACTACGGACATTCCGTTTTTAATTTTTCCTCGTAGTTCAGTATTTTTGTTATTTTACTTTTTGAACTCGCCAAGAAACTAGGCTCATAATGTGATACTCAAAAGTGCGTTTCGTCCACATAACAACTGCATAAGACTCTTCAGATTGATCTTCAATCATTTGCAAAGGAATATAGTATATTACACACACTCAAAATTTGATAAATCTATCATTGAACACAATGCAGTTGTCAACCAAATTTATCCCATTAATTTTTCTGTAAGATATTATTTTTATTTTGTTTGATGAAATTTACATGCTTGCCTGAGGACTTAATTTAATGCAAAGTTACTTAAACTTTCAAAATAGCTTCATTTAAAAATCTGATCACGACCACGTAGATACATATATGAGCTACACCCTTACATATTCCTTGACATCCTGTTTGTTAACGACATATATGTTTTTAGTTTATGAAAAATTATATTCAAGATTGATATCTGTTTTAAGTAAAATACTAGAATTCTGTATACCGTTATTCTGCTCGTAAAAAAGGAAAACAAATGGCATTAATATACAATAGACCCATGAATTCGTACCTATGTGCCTAATATGTGTTCATTAGATACATGCATACATTTTTTGAATAGTTTAACATGTGTTTTGATATAAATGCATTAAATAGTTTAAAGAATTAGATCGATTAAAAACGCCAAAAAATTGTCAATAATACAATTTTCATTAATTATGGAATTTTATTGGGTTTGATACTACCAATGAAACATACACGTAACCTATTCTTAATTTATTGTTGTGTTACATCATTGTCCCAGGATAGGAGAGGGTTGAAATCCTTATGGCGTACGGAAAGGGTCAAAAGTAAAAAGAGCAGCATAAGCTATATTTGACGTACCAAAAGGGTCAATATATATTTGTCTGCATTTTAATCGCATATGCTATATTACAAACACTGACTATGCTATATTTTCAAATTGTAGCATATGCTATACTATTTCAAACACATCAATAAAGGGTCAAAACTCGAAAGTAGCATAGGCTGTATAATTTATTTTGATTGGACTGTATATCTCACTGTTGGAAGGCGTGTTTAACGAATCTAGAAAATTGTCATCACTAAAGTCTCCGCCCTTTTTTATTAATACTTCTAGAAATGAAATGTATAATATGATCATTTGAAAACAAAAACAAAACTTTTTTAATATAAAAATATTTTTTTAATATTATTACATTTTATATATTCAAATGTTTTTGCCTGGTATATAAGTGGATTTTATCAAACTGGCTTCGGGTAATTTTAAAACAAGGTGATTGGAAACGCGGCACACATGAACAATAATTTTCTTATATCATCTCTGTCTCATATCAGGTGATGTATTAATTATGCACCCAGCAGAGCCTTCTCGCTAACAATTATTAACATGTACGTCCCTGCCGTAGAAATTACGTACCTGCAGTATCATTTAGTAAATGTTTAGATCAATTTATGTCTAAGTATAATATTGAATGCTTCTTGTAAGTAATTTCATAGAGTTGTACATGTATTAGCGTTGACTGCGCTTCTTACGAAATGTACTTGGGTCAAATCTATGAATTTACACAAAGAAACATTCAATTTTTGGATAAAATTTGGAAAACCTGATAATGAAATTATCAAGACATTGTCCAAATAATCCTTGAACTTTTTGGCTAAGGCCGAAACACGAACAGATATGCCAGTGACAAAACATTACGTACATGTATGCAGCAGGAGAGTTTGATTTCAGCTTTAAAGTTGGACTAAGTTCATAATTCTATGACCCATTTTTTTAAAAGTTTTTACAAATATTCACTGGCTATAGTACAGAACAGAAAGAACTATTTCCTTGAAAATTGGCACAAGTAGTAACAGAATTTCAGCTTAAGAGCGAGAACAAGAATCATAATTCTATATTATACATTTTTTAAGTTTTAAGCCAGACAGAATCGAGAAACTTTGGGACAAAATAATACATCTCATAAGTGAAAAAGTTCGTGCATGTTTTGTTATAAAAATAACCTGTATTACAAAATTACACCCATAAGGGTCAAGCAATACAAACAAACAAATATACATTTTAAGTACAATGCAATACAATGAAACACAATATAATAGAACATATTTTAATAGTTCAATTATAAATTAATGTATAAAACACAAGCATGAGCTTGTCTCACATGGGTCTGACCCCCTTAGATCTAAAAACTGCTTAATGAAGACTCCAACATGACAAACAAGTTCAGGAATGGGGTTTAAAATGTGGTTTAGTTTATTAAATTCATCGATCAAGATGTTGAAATGGTGGTACATAGTCTTTTAGAAATTCCAAACGCAATGATATGTTAATTTCACAATACAACAAGAAATGAAGTTCGTCATCTAGGACTCCACGTTTTTTATATAATATTTGTGCTCTTGGAATATTTCTGTACCTTCCCAATGCAATGCCTAGGGAATGATAACTAAGTCTAAATTTTGAGAGTAACTGCCTATGTATAAAATTATTGCAATTCAAATAAAACACCCATGCAACCACGCATCTCATACTGCATGATAGGAACCGACACTACTTTAGTGTTTCGGCAGTTGAGCTTGAGATGGTCATTTTAAGATGCATTATTTGAATATAATCAAATATGAAAGTTATTCATGTATATATTGATATATTGATATTTTAATTCTTCTTAATGAGATCTAGTTATTATATCAGATCTGCCATCATCAGGGTCCAACTATCAATTTTAAGTTAAAGTCTTTAACTTTGATCTACTAAGCATATCTCCAACACTCTTGTGCTTGCTATACGCAACAATTGGTGCTGTATTGAATATTTGTACACAATCTTCGTCAAACTGTAATAAATGCCCTTGTTTCATAATATGTTTCTTTATTTTACGTATATATGAATTGTTGAAACTAATGTACTATTTTATTTTTATTTGTTTTGTTGTAGTAATTCAGTACGACCAATTGATAAATCATCAGTAATACTATCATCTACTTTCACGTTATTATAAACCCTTTCTAATAATTTCACTTTGAAATTAGTTACATTGTTTATTTAATTTGTTATGGTCACTTGTGTTTCTAATTTGACATATTGCTTCACCTTTAATAAATTCTCTGAATACATGCTGTGAGTGACAGCTATATCTGTGCAGAAACAGATAAAAGTTGGTTTCTTTAAATGTATTTCAAGGTCAAGCATGCCATGTGTAGTAAATCGTTGACCTTTAATTACATCAACATCTAAGAACGACATTTTCTTAATTGAGATTTCATAGTAGACTTGCTACATGTCCCTTCCTAATTATGCTTTTTTTCAATTTTGCCCCGCTAACAATTTTACTGCTATAACTAGAAAAATACCATTATACCGACATCTGCATGAGTAAGCCAAGGGCAATCAGTAGACTGAAAACAAACCGATGCAGCCATGGCGAAAAACGAAAACCGACGAGAAGACAAACAGCTGAGATCAGCTGAGCAGCCAACATATCACAGCATAGAAAACAATAAACTTAGCAACACGAAAACTTTAATGATCTCAGATGCACCGGAAGGAATTGAGCCATTCACAGTTTGTTTATATGAACATCAAGATTATTTTTCATTTGTAGAGTCCGTATTTTCATAAGGTCCCGAATTTTTTGTAGGGCAAAATGTTAATGTTTCAACACATGGAGAAAATTTCGCACCCGGTGGCGGGCTACATCTGTCCCCTTAAAGAAAATGTGTACTAATTCATTGAAAAGGCCCCTGACTTGGGAGAGGCACAAATATGCAGAGGGGCAAAATGTTTACAAAAACTTTTTTTCACACGATCTTTTAGACGCAAACAAAAAAATGAGACGAAAGTCAAATGATTTTTATTTGATCTCTTGATGGATATATGTAAACAGTTTGAGAAAAGGTATCACTCCAAGGGATTGAAATTTCAACTTTTGACCAAATTTTGAGGAAATGTGTAACACCTTTACACCACTTTTAGCAAAAACATGTAGGTTGGTGCCATGGAGGCGTCAAAAATATATTCTAACATTAACCTTTCAATTTCTGGATATCAAATCTATACAAAATACTGATTACACATATATACACATATATGACACAAACAGTAGGCTTAATTTGTAGGATAGGAAAGAAAAGGGGCTGGTAAAATGTTACGTATATTTTTTTCTAACCAGTACCAATTTAGGGAAAAATCTCATTTGATGATGTCATTTTCAAGAAAAGAGCAACAAAAACTACTATAACATATCAGCTTCCTACTCTACTTTCAAGACGTTTTTATAAACATTTGGGATCTTCTTTGTTAAACTCCTGCAAGTCTTTCATTTTGCCCATACAGATGTCGTCGTGTCAACCTCTGTCTCACCACCAAGATTCCTTGGCGCACGTTGCTGTCTACGACTTTTTTTTTGTCTTCTACGCTCTTTTCAAGGTCCCCCACAGCTATTAAACTGGAGGACTAACCACCTTGCCTATAAGCCAACCGCTTCGTTCAGATGTAGATATATATTTTAAATGTCTGATTTTACTCGGACCTTCTGTAAACTACTGAATCTAACCAAATGACTTAAAAAGAGAATGTGTCCATGGAACACAAATAATGCACCGCTTGCATATATATACAGCATTATAAATGGTCATTACTCAAAATCTATAAAAGATACGCCATCCAAATTCGCACATGATCTGTGTATTATGGTAATAAGCATTGTGTATACGTGTCATAACAGTTGGTTGGAGCAAAATTTAGAGAGAAAGGAAACAAACTGATTGGACGTACGTACCGCTGCGTCGGGGCTTAACAAATTCAGACGTTTGTTATACTGAAATTTTACATACCTGACACATTCCAGACTATCCCTACGACCCCTATACGACCAGGTCGACCTGGTCTGGTCAAGATCAGGCTGAGATCGATTATAGGTGATTTGTCCTAGCTAGTTGAGTAAAGATCGTCTAGAGATTGTGAATTGGTCGGAATTCAAATATGTTTTCAATTAGTGGTCGGGTGGGAGTCTTGATGGAGACATTATTGAGTCGTGAATGGTCGGGTTAAAGAAATTCTAAAGTTCAGAAAATGTACTTATAGTTGACAAAAAAGGAATTAATTTGAACTTTTTGTTAAAATTCATCCAAATACTACAATCAAAGGTTGTCGTTTTCATCTTGGATAAAATACAAAATTTAGGTTTAGCTAATGAGGACAAAGATAGGTCAAATGAAATAGAAAAATGGTTAACGCAAATTTTCTGATTGCCATTTCTTTTAGCGGAGGAAGTTGAGAACAGTTTTCCTGACGATATATTGTCAGATGTTCCTGTTAATAAGAAATGAAATAAATTTGCTGACTACAAAGAAAACATTTACGTAACTATTGAGCTGCAATCACACTCTGGACGACGTACAGTGTCTAATGAAGTAACAAATCGTACCAACAATGGTCCAGCGTCTTTTTACAGCTATTACCACATGTATTCTACCCATCACTATCGATCGGAAATAATCCAATATAAATGCCCAACCCATTGTAAAATGAAAACAAATCTATACGGCTGCCACATATTATCTCTTAAATAGAAGAATTGAAAATGTTATATGATTGCAAACTATGTTCTTAACAAATATGATAGACAACCACCAACCAACATTTTATCTCATTTTCCTAAATAAAATAAAAAAAATCATAAAAATCATAAAAATCCGTAAAATCAGGTTATTCTCACAATAAAAAACTCAGGTAAATTCGCACAAGAGTATTTTATACGATTTCTTCGCGCAAACGAAATGCTTGTCATTTTGAATTTCGCGCAAATGTAGTTCTCCCGTATAATACGTTTACGGTCGCGCAATCAAAATCCCAAATCAAGTCATTTTATACATTTATAGTATACTAAGGGATTAAATGTTTCTGTATTCGTCGTTAGATTCTTAACAAATATAAGATAAACTGCAATCGCACTATATATCATGACACCAAATATCGAAACGTAGCATCACACAAAATAACTCTTTTGATAATTATAACAAAAAAAAAAAACTTTAAAAAAACCAAATGGTATTGTATTATATACTATTTTCATATATAAGTAAGACTCATCGGTATCTTATTGACGGCCGTTCCTCAAATCGAAGTCGAAATCCGACGACATAAAAATAACATGCCAAATCCACGACCAATTTTCTACCCCACTAATTGACGGTTTTTTTTGGTTCTCAAATCGACGTCCACTTTTTAGCTTCTCTAATCGAAGTACGCTTTATTAATTTAATGCAGTGACGTCATAACTTTATCAAATAACCGATGTTTATACAGGTTATATAAAACTAAGGAGATTTGGTATGATTTCAAATGGGATAGTTATGCAATATAGTTCAAATGAAGTTGATGTAAGCAATTATAGACAACCATACGACCTTCCACAATAAGAAAAATTCATTCCGTAAAGTCGGCTATGAAAGGCAACAACATGTAAAATGTAAAGAATTCAAGCCAGCAAACAAACAGTCTTATTTATAACAAAACAATTCCGAAAAACAAATATGACAGGCGTAAACCAACGACAACCAATGAACTACCGGTGTTATAAAGCCCCATTCTTTCCCATGCCAGTTTCCCTCTAGGGGGGGACACGCACGAGCAAATTTTACTCCCAGGGAAATGCTGTATCAATGCCATTCTCCCCCCTACGAAACATTGGCAATACGTATACATATAGTCACTTTTCCCCAATGCCAATCCTTCCCCCCACATTATAAATTTCCCTATATACAGTCAAGTCTGTTTTAAGAGACCAGTTATGGGATAGCAAAAAAGTGGTCTCTTAAGACAGGTGCATGGTTTTTTAATAAAGGTTCAATATTTATGAAATTATGAGTGTATCCAGTTATTTTGCTTAGCATGGCCAAGCAGTTGTTTGTAAATTGTACATGTTGTAAATAAGATATATTTTTGTATTAATATGATCCAGATATACATTAAAACCTTGAGTCTACAAATGTTTGTACATACTGTTTTTCTCTGAGTGTAAAAGATATTTGTATAATATGTATTTGTTGATTCGATTAACATAGTTTATTTATATATTTTATGAAGTTTTATTTTTGTATCATATTTCAATACATTATACAGATTTAGTATGAATTTCATAAATTTAGGCTTATATCAGCCACTTTTGAATGCATAAAAGACATTTCGTTAGTATAAAAGGCGTATTTTATATGTGTCACATTAATTATATCCCTGCCTACTGAAGTTGTGGTATATTGTTTGGAGTGTTTACTTGTCCACCCAACTTTCTATGAGCTATTTTACTGAAGTACAGACCATTTTTGTAAACACATGCTTTCCATCTATAGTATTGTATGTTACAACTCTTTTAGCCAGATAATTCTTTTTTTTTATCCAAATGTCATTTGGGGTTTCCCATTTCAAAATTATAGAAATGCCAAAAGTTGTCAACATCTGGACCATATTGATACAAAGGGGCTGTGAGTTTAGAAACTCTGTTAACAGATTTTTCAAGTTTAAGATCTGGAAATTGAGCTGTTATTTATACATACTGTGCTATGGCATAGTTTCTGGTACAACTTTATCATCTAATAAATTTTTTAAGATTTTTTTTTTAAGTTGTAAAAGTACATTGATGCACTGAAATATGAAGAAATTTGTGATTAGAAAGTTCTAGAAGAATTAATTTAAGATAACTTATAAGACAATCTACAAAAAGATTATTAGTGAATTTCTCTTCAAATTTATTTCATGAAAAGCAATCAAAACTGCAAAAGTATTTGATATTATTATATAACAATGATTTTCATGACTCTGCTTGGTAACTGTAAACATTAAACTACAACTTCTGTAACACTTTATATAGTGTTAACTTTAAATGTGTGAGAATGTAAATTTTTTCCTTTAATTGATACACTAGTTAATACAACAGAATAATAGCTAGGAACTAACAAATAATGTACAGTACAGTTCCAGATTTCACGTGCAAATTTATACAAGTGTTAACCTTTTTACTAGTAATTGCCAATTCTTCTTGAATTTTATAAAGAGCTGTTTCAAACTAAGACTGAATTTCAGAGATTTAACTAGTCATCTGAAGCAAGCTATCTTATCACCGCAATATTGATACCAGTGACTTACATTGTTAAAAACAACTACAGCAAATATATAAATTGAATTGACCAATTACAGGAAAATTAAATGATACCAGTTACTTTTTGGGGTGAAAGGTTAAGTACATGTAATACTATACGCTTTAACATGTTGATCTGTTAACTTTATTATTTTATAAGTTTATAAATTGTAGAATAAAGCTTGTAACTAATGACTGTTATTGATGTTCATTTGTTCTGGAAGGTTATCAACATGTTTAAGAGGGAGATGATTTCCTTCTGAAACACCCTGTCTCACTCTGGAGTTCGTACAGTTCCATCAAAATTTTTTATGGTTTCTTTGATTTGTATCTTTTCAATTAATTTAGACATTTGAACACCAATAAACTGCTGTGGCCTTAAACACTGTTTCACCTGATGATGGAAAATAAATAAAGTGCTTCGTATGCGTGACGTAAAAAAGATCATTCCATAACGTTTGAGATTTCCGAGTATTTGCTCTGAAGAAGGTTTTTTAAGAAAACAAGTGTTGTTCCCACTTTAATCGTTATGATATATGTATTTGGTATCATAATTGGACTGGGTCGGTACCCATGCATGTGGTCTTGAAATCTCTGGTATATCACTGGCTTCTGGGATTTTAACAACCATATATTGCTAGATTATCAAATTATCATATTATTGAATATCACTATAGTTATAAAACCACTCATTGATTAAACCCATTGCTTTCTCTGTTGAATTCTGCAATTTTAAAAGCATTAATGACTACTTTCTCTTAAGTTCTAATAAAGTCGCAATCAGGTCATGTCAAATAAACTTCATAGGTACCATGATTGAAATTTTGTTATTTAAGCCAGACGCGCATTCCGTCTTCAAAAGACTCATCAGTGAATCGAATCAAAAAATGTTAAAAAGGCCAAATAAAGTACGAAGTTGAAGAGCATTGAGGACCAAAAACTCCTAAACGTTTTGCTAACTACAGCTAAGGTAATCTATTTCTGAGGTAGAAAAGCCATATTATAAAAAAATCAAAACTATAACTTATTCTGACTTGAGCCGACAAATTTAATATACCATTAACTACATATTAGGGCATAATGGTTCCTAAAAGGTAGATAATACAAACACTTGTTCTTCTGATATGAACTACAGTGCTAATATGTCCTATAAATATTTTTATATGCTTTTTTCGACTATTGAAATTTTTTTAAAACAAGGGCTATACAGTGATTCCAAGTCCCAAAGCTTTCATTGATACGAAAAATTTCATCTTTAACAAATATACAGCTATGCTTAGCAACTATTTTGTTTAAAATAAGTACTACTTTGTGGTTTGTAGTTCCCGACCGGGCCCGAATATTAAGTGGTCCTTTACCTATAAGGAAAAGATTGCTAGCTGTTCCAACTATACTAATAATGCATATAAGTATTTGAGGCACACACCCGTACTGTGTATTTAATATACATATATATATACATTTATATATATTTTGAAAAAAACGTTGCATTTAATTATGTTTAAACAGCTGATTAGAAAGATGCAGTGTAAAATAACTTTTAAAAAATGCGAAATGGATAACAATAGTCATAATCCTATCTTCGTACGGGCATTTGTAGTAAATGGTGGATTAAACCTGTTCTAATATCTAGCTAAACCTCTCACTTGTATGGCAGTATAAAATTATGACGCATACAATTCCATTATATTGACAACAATGTGTGAACAAAACAAACAGACATAATAGGTACAAATGTAAAAAAGAGGGATATAACAGCAGTCAAAATTGTCAATAATCTTAATCACTATAAAACAAAAAATATATCAACAAAGAAAAAGACAAATAGACAATGCACATAAGCAAAAAACAGAAGACAAGAATACAAAATTTACCATAACAAAATGACCGTATGTATAAGTACACGTCACATGGGTATTTATCAAAATTGACTAAACACTAAAAGTCATAATGTACAAAGACAAATATAGTAATATCATAACACGTAATTTAGATGATAAACAACCGTCAGTGCTTAAAATTTATACTTCAAGACTTTTTGTATTATTTGTGAAGTTGATACGGACTTTGTATCTTCCGATGATTGTTTTTAGAGAAAAAAAGATGAGACGTTCTTTGACATGGTTCCTGGTTCTCATCCTGCTACGGCACTAGTGATGTTTCACAAAGTCAGAGTAGCAGCTGCATGCTCTTGAAAAACCGAATGAGATGGGAAATGGAAATCCCACATGCAGTCGAGGATAGTATTTTTCTGCTAAATAATTTCTGAATTATTTTCTTAAAACTATTGTGTGTAGTTCATTCAATTGCATATGCTGCTCGTAACTCTCAACACTAAAAAATAAAGCCATGGACGGGGAAAAAAAACAAAACACTTTTTTTAACCTACGAAACCTTCAAAAAAAGCAAATGATAGTAGCAAGAGAACGTATGTAATCATAAACATTATGTTGTAATTACGTAGGGATGCATGATATCAAGCATAGTGTTAACTGCCTCAAAATGCTCCGGCAACAATAATCTTATTGACCTTCATTGTGCAGTTGTACATGTTTCGACCACATTAAAACGCATATTAATATCAAAAACTTTTCAATTGCTGATGTTTCCAACTGATCTGAAAGAAAATAATGGAAGAAGTGAAAAGTAAGCAGAATCAAATAAATTGGTTATACATTCTAACCTTCGTGAGAGGTTTAACGCTATAAAACCAGGTTCAATCCACCATTTTCTACATTTGAAAATGCCTGTACCAAGTCAGGAATATGACAGTTGTAAATTCGTTTGATGTGTTTTTGCCATTTGAACTTAGGACTTTCCGTTTTGAATTTTCCTCGGAGTTCAGTTTTTTTGTGATTTTACATTTCTGAATGTTATTTCAATTTTTACAATTATAACATGGAAGATTTTGTCATCAATTTTACAAGACTAATTATGATTAATATTTTTAAGTGTTTTTTATTGATTGATCTGGTGGGTTAAACAAAACAATAAATAAAACTGATTATATAAAAGTAGGATGAAGTTGAATATATATGTTTGCATGCTCAATACATTGTATCTGTAATGGACAACATGGGTATGAACTCCAAATAGAATATGAGCAGGCTCGAGCTATGTATGAGTGATAATAGAAAAATGCAATAGTTGAATCTATAATCAAATTCCAATAGCATTACACAGTTTCTTAAATGTCAAATGGTATAAGTAGTTGGTTGCTAAATTTTCTCTTTAATATTTATCTTATTCTCCATGAGTCTAGTGCAGATTTCAGGATTCACATTTACCAGGAACGCTCCAAGCTGAAAAAGTAAAAACCAAGATTTTTTTAAGAACCGAGACAACTGAAGAGCTTTACAACAATAGACATTATGAAAATAATATCCAAAAAGTCATCTTTGAGTGAGGTGATATAAATATAAACGGATATTATGGCAACAACTGCTAAATTCTTGACTTGACACAGGACACTTAACGGAAACAATTGTGGTAAGAACTGGTTTTATGTCCAGTCAAATCTCCCGATTTTATTGCAATGTTAAAAATTCAGAAATACAGTATAGAATCAGGACAGTGAACTACATAAATAAATAAAATAATAGAGCATTTCAATATATAAACCACAGAATAACAACGAACACCTAAAATTAACTTACGACAGAACACAAATACAGCCAGCTTTATGAATTAATGTATCATATTCTGTCTTTACGAATAAAACTTTAAATTTAACGATAGATTTATAGATAAAAACAAAATAGCAAAACATTTTTATCGATTTGAGCTGGATTATTAATTCTGCAGCGGTGACACAGATTTTACCTCAAGATATATAGGGGACGCAAACACTTGGAGTGAAGAATTAGCGTTCATGTGAATATGCTAATCTTGCGAACAACCCTGGTGTTCGGTGGATTCGTGTAACCCAGTCTTTAGTTTTTTATGACGATTTTGTATACCGTTTTTTTCTTTATCGATATAAAATGTTTTGCCATGACATTATTGTCGACTTACAACTTTGAATATTCGTTTTCATTTTAATATGTTTTGCTTTTTTAATGGAATGAAATTGAAACAATGACAAACGTTGTGATTGAATTATAGAAATCAGAGTTTCTTATCAGCTGAAGCCAGTAAAAATATAAAAGAAATAGCACTATATATATCTTTGTTATTTTTTTTATTTTCTGTTGCAGCCTGTTTTTGTTAGATTGAATTATTTTGCTAGTTTTTTTTTTTGTAACGACATTTCCAGCATAGACAAATGTATCATGAACCGATATCTTATTCCAGTTATATAATAAATTGTAAAAAAAATTAAATAGAAAAGATATATACGAATATGAAAAAATACAATATGACGACCAATATATCGTCAAATTGTGTGTACCTTTAACGTAAATTCAAGAGGCATCATTAAATGAAAATATGAATTATTTACAGGGTGTTTGATATATGTATCATTTAAGTATTTGTTGATATAATTTTAGTAACTTACAGCTTATATCAAACGTTGTCTTTTCTGTGTTATGACTGACTGTTGCTACAACTTCATTACCCTGATTCTATAAGACAAGGTTGATAACAGATTTATTCGAGCTCTATTTTCAATTATATTCGATTGAGTTACTTGTTAATTTTCTTTTAAATATATTAACATAGGTCTCAAAAGCACAAAACAACCACAATTTTAATTATATATAATTAAGAAATCCTATTATTTTAAAAACAAGATGAGTCCATTTTCATATTGAAAACTCTTGCTTCTAAATAGAAAAAAATCACACCTTATTATGAACATAATTCATTTACATTAAAAGGGTAGTACATTTTGTTTGTTGATGTTTTTATTTGATCTCGTTGCTCGTGCGATTTGTTTTTATGTTGCTTCTTTTGTTTCCCAAGTAGACCATAGTGCCATCAAATAACGTGTATTAAGAAAACTATTTGGTAAATAAGTCATAAATATCGTAAAAAAGCATTTATAAAAGGTGGGGCTTTCAGAAATATATATAACATCTGCGTTATATTCATCAATCGTGAAATTAGTTACTTGTACACTATTTCCACAAAGAAAAGAAGCAACCAATTTCTATATGTTACTTTGGTCCTTCATCAAAAATATAATATATAATCAAAAATAACTTTTAACAATCTATTTAGAAGAAGTTTAAAACAAAACAAAAAACCCTAACAAATTTGGATTCCATAGTTTGTAAGGGGAATCAATAGCATATGGAAGTTTATCTCTCATAATTTGACACTTCTTCATTTAATGTTACTAGAAAGACTTACCATTATAAAAGTTTCGGAAGAGTCAGATTTGAGATGTAATAACATTTTCATATTGCCGTCACAAATATCATATTGCGAGTATAAATCAAACCTCCTAAACAAACAAAAACAAAAACAAAAACGAAAATGAAAGTCAGTCAATCTATTTTACTGAAAGAATAATCAAATTGCTTATGAAAGACAAAACAATAACAAGATTATTGTCCATAATCAACTTATTTTTTTTTAAAGAAAAACGTCATTTTTTTAACAGAGTTATAAATGTCGCTAACATACGATTTTGTTTCGCTTTTCTCGTTGTTAATGTCACATTTTGAATAAATAAAGGGTTTACTAAGTATTACCGAAAACAATATAAACACATAAATGTTATCAATGAAGCACTGATTCAAATAAAGTGAATTATAATCAAATACAGTATTATAAGAAGATGTGTTATGATTGCCAATGAGACAAGTCACCAGCAGAAACCAAATGACATAGCAATCAACACCTATAGGTCTCCGTACGGCTTTGGTCAGAAAACAAAGTTCATACCGAATAGTCAGTTATAATAGGCACCGAAGTTACAATGCAAAACCATTCACTCGATAAAAAAAACTAACAGCTTGATGTATATAAAAAAGCAATGAACAAACCTTTCAACATGACTACTTTTACTGTTTCGTCTCCTTTTGGTGAAATCTATATTGCACTGTACTTATACCTCCTGTCATTGTGTTATTGTACTTTGGTAAAGTATTTGTATTCTTTCATGTTTGCTAATGTACTTATGTGCTTTGTCTATATGCCTTTTTGTGTTTCTTTGTAACACATTTGTTTGATTTTCTAGCTTATAAGAGTATAACACAATGTTGACTGCTCTTCTCCTAATTTTTACATTTTTACCTATTATGCCTGTTTTTTGTGAATTAATGGAATTTTATGCGAGTGTCATACAAGTGCAAGGTTCAGTTAGCTATGAATCCAGAGTTAATCCCAGTTTTAATACATCAGAAAATGCTTGTACCAAGTCAGGAATATGTTATTTAACTTTTTTCTTGTATTTCATCTATAAATCAATAAACTAATGCACAATTTACTTAAGAGGGATTTATATAAAAGGGACGATGACTTAGTGAAGCATACATATTGCAGGGTGTTTAAACTAAATTTGAAATGATTTTTACTGTTCAACATAAAAGGTGGAGCAGTAACTATTTAATGTGTTGCTTCATTCGAACCAACCTGAAATTATTTGTTTCTCCACTGCGAGTAAACTTATTCAATTAAACTGATGTTATACATTCCCATGAGCACTTGACGTGCCACTTTGATAGCAGATATGTGTCTGTACTGCTATGGCAAAATTAAGTAAAGACCCGTCTTTATTCTATGTGATTGTAAAAAGTTCAGCATCACAAACCGTTATGTCTTGATTTTTTTTTAAAGAAATAATCAAGAATTCTGAAAATTTACTGCGGAAATTTACCAAATATAAGCTGACTTTAGATGAATAATAAAATAGAGTCTAATTAATAATCTTGTCTAGATTTAAATGTTTCAGTTGTACACGTAAAACTCTACACAAAGATAGTTGTGTTTGTTATGGTTATTTTCCATTTGTATCGAATTGATGTGTTAAGCATTTACTAACTGGCTTGCATATTGTTTTGTACTATTACACCGCTGTTTAAGGTAAAATTTCGCATCAGCAAACAAACTTCCTCATCACCGCCACGTTCTACAATTGCCTGTCCTAAGTCTGAAGTCTGTGATTCAGTGGTTGTCGTTTTTTTATATACATCATATTTGTTTTTGTCATTGTTTTCTTTTACATTCACCAGTCCGAAAAATATATGTGTCTCTTCCATTGTTATGTTTCATTAACGCAAACAAATGACAATTTCAAGTTACCTTCTCATCACACTCCCCAATTGAAATCCAGCTGGACTAAAAACTGTGAGATTATCGCTGACACAATTTTTTCTTTCGCGTTCCCCGTCAATCAAAATCATTCCATCACTAGCTTTTAAACAAATAAACTTATCTGTAGGCAGTTCATAATTACCTGAAACAAAGTCCCAATTGAAAAGCCTGGTCGATACTTTGATTGAGAAAAAAATAATTGATGAACCGTATGCGTAATATGAACAGTTAAGAGTAACAATCCTATACAAAGAGAAGAAAACGTCTGGATCGTTCCTATTTTATGAACATAAAACACAATCTACATATGGCTTTCAGGCAATTTTTTAACTAAACATCTAAACGAAATCTTAGATTCTAGCAATGGCGTTGTCAGTCAATTTTCGATTTATGGGTTCGACTGCCCCTTTGATATCTTTCGTCCCTCTTTTTTAACAAAAAATAATGAATGCCCCTTGAATAACTGTTATAAATATCACATTTAACGAAAAATCACGGTAACCAACATGGAAATAACACATAAAAGAACCTGGTTAAAAAATATAGAAAAAATACAAAACACAAACAAATATTCAAATTCTGATTTGATATCAATAGCAGATAGTCCACTGAGTTAACAACAAACGTATGACAACGTTACTTACTAGGTTCACTTTCTGTAACATGTATTGCCTCTTCTCCATCTGTTTTATCGTATTCTATTGTGTATATTCCTAGAAAAAGTGGAATGTATAACTAAATTATATTTAAAACTGGCAAATATCAATAAGAATGTAACCAAACGACTCGATAAATCAAACTAAAGGAATGACGGTTAAGATATGGTTCTTAAAAAACGAAAATCGTACCAAAGACAATTTCTTTATTTAATGGAATTTTGAAAATTCGGTTTAATGTAATTCTGTGATAACTCATATAATGCCATTTTCAAAAGCGAAAGCGATTTTTGGTTTAGTTTGTGTTGAACAGTCTTTAATTTTCAATGTTTTGTTTTGAATACGGAAGTTTGTCTATATGTCTTTTTTTTTGCGATAGCTTGGTAAACTATTTGTTCGTCTAATGATGTCGATTGTGACTTTTTTTTATCTTTCGCCTCTCTTTAAAAAAACTTGAAGTGTGAGATGTACACTTTCACTTCGACAACTGCAATGCACATTTCAGCATAGAACTTATTGACAGATTGTATGCTTACCAAAGTGATCAATTACACTAGGTTTATATAAGACTTCCAATAACTTGAAGATCGGTTAACATTATCAATAATTCTTTAGAAATACATCAGAAATTGGAGAACTTATTAACCTAACCTTAAATACATAAAAAATAACCATCCCAGCAATAACTGTCTGGTTTTGTATGCTTGTCTTTCATTTTTGCTTATGTGTTTTGTCTATATGTCTTTTTTTTCTTTGATACACATATGACGTACATCACGTCATTGTGTTATTGTACTATGGGACATTTGTGTATTCTTGTCTTTAGATTTTATTAATATCCTTTGTCTTTATGCCATTTTTGTGCATCATTGCTGCATATTTGTTTGTCTTGAAAATGATTAAGATCATAACACAATGTTGACTGCTGTACCCCTATTATTGACATTTTTACCTATTATGTCTGTTTGTTTTGCTCACTGATCGTTGTCAATATAATGGAATTTGATGCGTCTGTCATACAAATGAGAAGTTTAGCTAGCTTTCAAATCAGGTTTATCCATCATGTTCTACCTAAGAAAATGCCTGTACCAAGTCAGGCATATGACAGTTGTTATCCTTTAGTTTGATGCGTTTGAGCTAATGATTTTGCCATTTGATTAGGGACTTTCTTTTTTGAATTTTCCTCTGATTTCATCTTACTTTTTTCAGATTAGGTTTTTAATTTTTCACAGGACACTCTGTACAAAAGTCTACGATCAGATTACTATTGGTATTGCTCTTTTCTTTTTACTATGATGCTAGTATTTATAATTATATCTTCAAGTATATATCACAACTTCTTGATGAACACTTTCGTGTGGATATGAAAAATCATTGAAATGCTTCAACTTTGTATTTGATTTGGCTTTCCAAATGTTATAACTCGAGCACTACCATTTGTTTTATACGGACGAAATGCGCGTTTTGGGTTACACTTTATAACTTTGGTATCTTGGATGAGTTTTTAAAAAAGTTTTGATAAAATTAAACCTATCATAAGATCTTGAACATTGAATGTGTTTGTCGGTTCTTACTTCAGTTGTGGTATTGACGAATTAAAAAATAACTAATTATATATTTTCCTACACAGTTATAACACTAACGATTCTGCATCATCCAAAAGTTTGCATTACACGTGGGCTCGTTTTTTTCGGACTGTTTAAGAGATCTTTATACTGAATCTATTGTACGTGTCCTGATTTATATTGTTTCTTGAAAACACTATTTATTCAGTATTTTCACTTGAAAGTCCTTTGAATTTTGAAAATTAAAAGTTTATTGAAAAGGAAATAACGTTTTTTCATGCCATAAGAGAAGTCCTGATTATTAGCTATAGGCTGGCGACGATCTCGGGAGGAAACCTCACCACTAACCCTCTGGATTTAAATTCAGATGTCTTCATGCATCACGTACTGGTACACTTATGGAATTGTTAGCTGTTTTATATGCGTTAACAGCGCTGATCTAGATATATCTATATGGAAACACCTATGGACTCGCTCCCCCAGATTTTGTGTTTTACTCTTAATTGTATTGTTTCAATGTATTGATGCGATTTCAGAATCAGTAAACTACTACTACTTAAACTTTTCTAACCATTAACAGTAATCCCAAGAGATTTTTCCCATTTAATTTAATGACTTTTTTAAAAGTTTGATATCATAAAAGTTTTATGAAAAATTAAGACCGTTATGTTATATATGTAAATCTCTTTGATACTGAAATATTAAAATGAACTTCGGTAATACCTGATATTGAAGAACACGCCAAAACTAGTAAAAACAAATTATAATTTAAGTGACATACCTTTTATATGATTGTGTTCTGAAGCTACTGCAATTAAGATTAAATAATTAGATATATTAAAAAACAAGAATGTGTCCTCAGTACACGAATGCCCCACTCGCACTATCATTTTCTATGTTCAGTGGACCGTGAAATTGGGGTAAAATCTCTAATTTGGCATTAAAATTAGAAAGATCATATCATAGGGAACAAGTGTACCAAGTTTGAAGTCGATTGGACTTCAACTTTATCAAAAACTACCTCGACCAAAAACTTTAACCTGAAGCGGGACAGACGGACGAACGAACGAACGGACGAACGAACGGACGGACGAACGAACGGACGCACAGACCAGAAAACATAATGCCCCTCTACTATCGTAGGTGGGGCATAAAAATTCCAATACTAAAACTATTTCTTACAAATCCATACTTGGTCTTTTTCCAGAAAAAATAAAGACCATTTTTGTTGGTAAAAAAAAAAATTCATACACAGGGCACACACTATATCCTTTTCAGTACATCGTTGTCCTCTAATTGTACAGTATAGTTTTATCTGTTGTGTTGCTGCATCATTGATAAAAACTACATTTTTTTTTAATTCTGATTAAAAAATGTTTTAAGATCGTGATAGGTGATATACTGGTAGCTTGGAATGTATTCAGGTTAACCTACATTCTTATCTTTTGAGTGTTTTTGATAAAAGTCAATCATGACAAGTGCGTTGGACGCGCCAAGGCAACACTTTTTATTGAAAGTTTGAACTCGAAATAAATCACATAGTATTTATACCACAAGGACAATTAAACGTTTACAAAAATCGTATCTAGCAGACAATACATTTTTGCATCTATGCATTTATTTTAAATCGGACGCAGTTGTTAAAAAAGAATTAAGATTTTTGAGAAAAAAAAACAACAATTATATGCCATTTTCCCTAGAACATTTGAGTTAGATTCTTGGTGCGATTACACTGATTTTTTTGTCCTATTTACATCTAACTGACTGAAGAATTTAATGATGTTTTTTTTTATTCATGTCAAATCTACAAGATAGTTACCTTCGTATTATCAAGCCGGAAGCGTCACTTACTTTGATTTCGTATGATTTAAAAAAAGCTTATTTTATGTATCCTGTTTGTTGCCGACTTTTTCTCTATTTATGTGAGAAAGACTTCATACAGGATTGCTAATTCAAGAGTAAGTGACTATTATAAACGCATCTATCACATTAAACTTGAAATTAAGGCTACAACAGATAAAATTAAGACTTTCTCGGATCATTACTTACATCAAAAAATTGACAATAAGGATTGGTTTAAGATTCAACTTCACAACAAATCTAATGATTATAACTACCCAATTGTGACCTTTCATTACTAAGAAAGCAATATTTTATCAGCGCCTGTAAATTAAATACATACTTCCAATTGATGCAAACCGACATTGCATTACTATCATAATTTCTTTGATAAAAAATTACCTCTTACAAGGAATTCAAAACTTCAAAAGATCCTAGTGGGGAAGATGAAATAATCTCATCGACAATCATACGGACATCACCAAGAGAAACTTGACCGTTATAAATGAATGAAGATGCATGTATTTTTATTATGGTAAATCCCATCAATTTCTCCTTGTTTCTTCTTGTTGGCGCATTTGTAAGATTTATTTTTTCATTTTTGTTTGAAATTGAATTCAGATTGTGGTTTATGTATGAGAATATATACACATTGATGACCACTGGATGACATTGATGACTACTTGATGACATTGATGACTACTGAATGACAATTATTGTCAAATTATCTTGTCATTTGATTGCTCATCTAAATTCGTCAGAAAACGGACCAATATGAATGAAAAGGCGGTGTCACATTTAACAGAGTCTATCCAAATTTTTGTTGCTAAAAAATTTGCTAGAGCCGATGCTAGCTACAGTGGCCGTCTAAAATTTGCAGTGTTGAAGAGTATTTATGCCCTGTGTTGAAGGTCTCACTGACTTTTAGATGAAGAACCGCAATAAAAGATCTGTTCCTTTGCTTTTTTTGCTGTGCATGTACTTTTTTTTTGTCATGGAGGGATACCCTATATCCTTTGTATTTTTATTATATAAACAACTGTCATACAAGTGTGATGCTTTATAGCTACAACACCAGATCTAGATTTAATCTACTATTTCATTTCCAGGAAAATGTCTCAACCAAGTCAATTATATTGTAGTGGTTTTTAACTTCAATTTCGGTTTTTGTTATACTTTTTCCCTCGATTGACCTACTGATTAAAATTTACATGGGCAGATTTTGCACTGATATACTAGTATATTCTAAGAATCTCATAAAATAATATTTAAAAAAATCGAGGTGAGACTATTATTTTGAAATATACCAAACTTATTGTGCTTCTTGTCTCCAATTGTTTGATTTTGTCATTTGATAAGGGACTTTCCGTTTCGAATTTTCCTCGGAGTTCAGTATTTTTGTGATTTTACTGTTTATACTCTAGAGGCATTTCTTCTAATAAGCTTACAGTTTTGTATGATGGTAATTTTATTCAATCTTTGGACATGCTGAATTATCTCTGGTGTTTTGTGAAGACTGGTCGACATCCTGATTGGTCTTACCTAATTATCTGTAATATAAATAAAATATGTGTAGATACAGGTCAATATATTTATTTTGTATCAAATAATTCAAAGAAAGGGATTTACACATTAACACAATCTGCTTCATGTCTAGAGCAGAACAATTTCAATTTATGTCTTTTTGAAACAAAGATGTTTCTTTCCGAAATATGAGATATAAAAAAAAAGTTACAGATGAGGTCTACATTTGATCGAGGCAATTGAACTTAATACATTAATACATTGTGACCAACTCATCAGATATGCATAAATCATTTAAGCGCAAGAAACGAAGTTAATTTGATAGTCATTTCCAGTCGCCATTTCTCTTCACCTCATATATTTGTTTCTAGCATCACTGATGAGCATTATACATGTAGATGATACGTGCGTTTGGCATTCACAATATAATTCTGGTATCCTTGACGTGATTTTCTTCTTCGTATTAATTTGGATTAATCCTGTGAAACGAAATTTTTTCTTGTTTCATAATGAAAGTTTTGTAGTTGCGCTTGTCTGGTTGTTTCGCGTTATTCAATTAGAATGGTAATTATTATATCAAAATAAAATAACTCCAGCTGATATTAAGAAGTATCCAATTTTCACTTAACCACTGTCATCCAGTTGTGTTATATATTTTTTTAATGTTTTGTTTGAAATACCTTTCTTGTTTCAAGAGCTTAACTGTGTAAATAAGTTTAATCCCCCAAATTTTCTCAACTGATGCAGTTGAACATATTTTTTAAAGGAAATGTAAGTGTGTTTATATATATATATATATATATATATATATATATATATATATATATATATATATATATATATATATATATATATAACTGATTATGAAACAAAAAAATATGGAAGTTTCCTTGCAGATGTTTGTTGAACCAGATATTTATTTGCCTTTTGCCTATTTGCAATGGATTAAAGTATTTTACATGCTTATGTTATTTGGTGATAAGTTTCTTGCTGATGACACTATTTTCTAAGGTAAACATTACCCGGTGATGATAAATTTGAAATTAATTCTTCATCTCAATGGCAAATAAAGGAAAATTTACAGAAACATTCTTTGAGGTATCCTCAAGGATATTCACGTGCTATAAAAACCTTATTCCAAATATTAATTCAACCGCCGTCAATCAAAATTCCCCATCTAAATTAAGCAGTTTTTATAATTGTGTTAAAGGTGGCAATGCTGCTGCAGCCAGATTATTTAGTAAAAATGCACGTTGGTATCCACAAATATTTCCGTGCCAATGCCAGAAAATGACAAACCTGTTCTAGATTATCTTCTGATAATACTATAAGGTCAACAGTGAACGGGAGAGCTTTTTTGCTTTCCTTTTCCTGTGACATAACATGAAAAACCCAAAGCCTCATTTATCTGGTTACATGAACTAAGCCCAAGTGTGGTATACAATATGTAGGACAAACAGGACGGGAGTTTTTTTAAACGAACACAGGAACATCTATACCGCTTCCGAAAACCTAAGAAATTCAAAAGCATAATTTATCAACATTTAGGTAAACACAACCACAATATTAAATTTATTAGATTTCAACCGCTTGAAACAGTCCAGAAACAACAAGGGCAGTTGCATAAACACTTTGAAGATTCCCGTAAAATTATCGAACTGTCTTGGATTAAACGACTTCAAACAGCTTATCCCCTAGGTCTAAATGACAATATACTTGGACAAGGGAACATATCTACTACTTCCTCTATTGATATCATGAATATTATGGATAAAAAACAACGAAATAAAAGGTCTCATGGGAAACGTATCAATCGAAATCAACGAGTTAAACATCGTATAAATTATACACTTGATAATCTCCTATCTATATTTAAAAATAATGGTAGGCATCAATTATTATGTAAACTGGGTCAAATACCCATTAGTAAATTACATGATATTTTCAAAGAATGTGACACCATCTCATTCTTCAGCCCACTGTATGAATATTCTCGTATAATTACAGCTTTTTGCCACCATAGGCTGTTCCCGCGTATCGACAAACCTGAAGATCATAAACGTCATTTTTTGAAAATTAAATATATTAGCAGAGGCATTGATTTTATCAACTTATCTAGTATATTTAATGACTCTACCGTTCAAAACTTTATACCTCCCTATTTTGATAATATAGAACCACCTATAATTTCATACACATACAAAAAAACCAGCAGAAGTTTAATTTTTAATTATACGTCGGTTACATCAGACGTGAATATAGATAGTAATACTCCCTTAACTTGAAACTGTGAATCATCGAAGTTTAGATATGTTCCCTATGGCCATGTTATTACAGGGGACCTCAATATCGTCCAGGACAGAGAGGTTAAAACTTTTTTTGAAAAAAGGACCAAAACATCGTCCTCCATCTAAAATAGATTGGAAAGAGTGTCGTCAAGTCACCAAAGATGCTCTTTCCTCGTTTTGTAAAAAATGGTGTAAACGGGAAAAATCTGATAAAAAATCTCTTGATTCTTATTTAAATAAATGTATAAATGTGGTAGATAAGAGAATATCACATTTTGAAAATAATTTAGAAGTAAATAATAGAGTACATAATACACCGATTGCCAGAATAAGAAATAAACTTCAAATACTTTCAAAGCAGTTTGTGTTTGTACCGGCCGACAAAGCAGCCAACAATGTGGTGGTGGTATGCCGTAAATACTACACGGACGTTCTTAAGAATGAAATTTTAAATTTATCTACATTCAAGTCCATCCGCTCCACAGAGAGTCATATAGTAAACAAGCATATCACAACCACATCAAAGCTTAAGGCTTCTTCTGAACATTTGAAGGTCCCTACTATGTATGGGCTACCTAAACTACACAAAAAAAATTTAAATATCGTTTCATCTCGGCCTCTAGTAAGTGTTCTACTACTAATCTTTCAGTGCTCTTAACTAGTTCATTAACTACTATTAAAGAGCTTATCATAAACTATTGTAATAAAATATATGAACATAGTGGTATAAACCATTTTTGGAGTGTAAAAAATTCTTTGGATGTTTTAGATAAATTACGTGCTTTTGATGGTCCTTTTGATTCTGTTAATAGTTTTGATTTTTCTACTCTTTACACTACACTTCCACACTATCTTATAAAACAAAAGTTTTCCTCTTTAATTAAATGGTCGTTTGGTAAAGCTGAATGTAGATATATTTGCTTCAACTCATTTAAAGCCTTCTTCTCTAATGAGAAAGGTAAATATGCTAGTTATACTTACTGGAGGTGTGATGAGATGATTGAAGCTATTAATTTTCTCTTTGATAATATTTATGTACGTTTCGGCAACAAAGTTTATCGACAGGTTGTAGGTATCCCCATGGGCACTAAGTGTGCCCCTTTAATAGCAGACTTGTTTTTGTACTGTTACGAATCACAGTTCATGACTAAACTCAGAAAAGACCCGTCGAAATTGCATTTAATTGATAAATTCAGCAACACTTACCGTTATCTTGATGATATTTTTTCGTTAAATAATCAAGAATTTTCTCAATATACTGCGGAAATTTACCCCAAGGAACTTACTTTAAATAAATAAAATTTATTCGGTAATAACTGTCCTTTCCTGGATTCAGATATTTCGGTTTTAAACAGGAAACTCCATACTAAAATTTACAACAAAAGAGACGATTTTTCGTTCCCTGTTGTTAATTTTCCATTTTTAGATGGTGATGTTCCTTTTGGCACCATCTTACGGTGTTTATATTTCACAACTTGTTCGCTATGCCCGTGTCTGTTGTGACGTTTTTGATTTTAACGAACGCAACCTATGTATTACTGGTAAATTATTAAACAAGGGATATCGTTACCATAAATTACTTAAAACCTTTACTAAATTTTTCCATAGATATAAAGATTTGGTTTTGAAGTTTGGTTGTAACTTATTTCAAACGGGATAGCACATCCTCATTTTTACGGAAATGTTGTTAATCGTGCCCGTGTCGTTCCTTTAAATAAACTTATTCTAAAAGGTTACCTATTCAACACTGTAATAAGATCATTGAATATTGTTTTTATTGGTATAAATATTGATTTGTTATCAGTAAATTAAAAGTTACTAAATATTTCTAGTATGTTATATGTATATACATATTCATGGATCTACAATCTGTCGATACCTGTAACTTGGCATTGCATAAGGTCATGTTTTTCTCTGGCTGTTTATGACGTCTTTACACTAAATCCATTGAATGTTGGATGTGTACGGATTGATAGTTTAGTCTTAGTTGCATGATTTTTTGTTAGTTGTTAGTGGCTTTGAACTAGCTGTCAGATAACTGCGAGTACTCTCAGATTTGTTCATTGTGTCTTTTTGTGTCGGGATGTATAAGTACCGGGCCATGTCCACTTGTATTTTTGTCCATCTGATGAGTTAAGCCTTTTTCAACTGATTTTTATAGTTCGTTCTTATGTTGTACTGTTATACCACTGTCCAGATTAGGGGGAGGGTTGGGGTCCCGCTAACATGTTTAACACCGCCACATTATTTATGTATGTGCCTGTCCCAAGTCAGGAGCCTGTAATTCAGTGGTTGTCGTTTGTTTGTGTGTTACATATTTGTTTTTCGTTCATTTTTTTTACATAAATAAGGCCGTTAGTTTTCTCGTTTAAATTGTTTTACATTGTCTTATCTGGGCCTTTTATAGCTCACTATGCGGTATGGGCTTTGCTCATTGTTGAAGGCCGTACGGTGACCTATAGTTAATGTCTGTGTCATTTTGGTCTTTTGTGGATAGTTGTCTCATTGGCAATCATACCACATCTTCTTTTTTATATTTGAAACCATCTAAAAAGAACCACATAAACATCAAAATCTTGGCAACACAAATCCCTTGAAGAAAATCATGTTCGGTCGCATGTGTTCAAGTAAAACTGACAAACCATGTCCCTTGTGTGGCTCAGTAGTGTAGCAACATTTCAGAAGCACACTTAACATGCATAGGTATATATCTAACTTTGATGTTTTGAACATTTTCAAGGAACATTCGTGAATAAATTGATATATACTGAAGATCTGTCTCATAGTTGACCACGGTGGTGTTTCATTTTCAGAAACGATAATGACAACATACAAAGATTTTCTACAATAATTTGAAAATCTTCAGTAGCTTGATTCTTCGATAGATCAATAATTTAACATTAATCGTAATCAAATTTTATACGCTCTATAAATGAATTACAGTGATTAAAAATAATGGGATATCCCGTTTGTATTTATGTTCAGAGCTTTAATTTGGAATTTCTGTATCTTTGAAAACAATAGATGAAGGCTTTATAAAATTTTCGGTTTTGGACTAGCAAAGCAAAACACTAATGGAAATCTCAAATGTATCTTCCGATACGATCATAGAGAACAAGTTTGGAAATGTAAACATACCGATAAAACCCGTAGCATTTGTTTTCACATGTCCTAAGTCATGAATCTGATGTTCAGTAGTTGTCGTTTGTTGATGTGTTTTGTAAGTGTTTTTCGTTTCCCGTTTTTATATATAGATAAGACCGTCGGTTTTCCCGTTCAAATGGTTTTACACTAGTCATTTTGGGGCACTTAATAGCTAGCTGTTCGGTGTGAGCCAAGGCTTTGTGTTAAAGAGCGTACTTTGACTGCACTTTGACCTATGATAACTTTTATATATTGTGACTAGTATTGAGAGTTGTCTTATTGGCACATAAGTTCAATAAAAGGAAAATAGTCCCTCTCGGTTGAATTTTCGAGTTTCTAGTGTGAAACTGATTACAACTGAATCCAAATATAAAAAAAAAAGAATTATTACTGCTGTTTATATTACACGTATTTGTGCACATAATATTGTTATATGGAAGTTTAGTGTAAAATGAACAACAGCAAAAACTGTCAACCGAATCTAATAGAATTAACCTATCTAAAAAAAGAAAAGTTCAAACCTATGATTGCGTTGGATAAAAACCGCAATTTTTATACGTGTGCATGTAAAACAAATTTCGTTGTAGAAGGGTCTAAAAACACCACAAAAACATTTTCTAAAAGACCAAAAAAGTGAAAAAGTATATTTAAACAAAACGCATTTGACTAACAGGTCGAACAACTGATGTTCTTTAACCCTGCTGACTGCCATTGGCCATTGCCAAATAAAATTGATCACAAGATGTAACAAAATGGATCTTAATATAAATTTAATACTAAACAGAAAAAAATGAACTTGTGGCCACGATGTTATGCCACAAACATACGGTGTCAATATTTTTTTTAGTACACCAGATCCGGATTTCGGCAATAAATGTCTCTTCAGTGATGTTAGGTAACGTATATATACATATACGAGTCTAAATTGAAAACAACGTTCAAACCTATGATTGTGTTGGATAAAAACCGCAGTTTTTATACGTGTGCATGTAAAACAAATTTCGTTGTAGAAGGGTCTAAAACAGCACAAACAACATTTTCCAAAAGACCAAAAAAGTGAAAAAGTATATTTAAACAAAACGCATTTGACTAACAGGTCGAACAACTGATGTCCTTTAACCCTGCTGACTGCCATTGGCGATTGCCAAATAAAATTGATCACAAGATGTAACAAAATGGATCTTAATATAAATTTAATACTAAACAGAAAAAAATTAACTTGTGGCCACGATGTTATGCCACAAACATACGGTGTCAATATTTTTTTAGTACACCAGATCCGGGTTTCGACAATAAATGTCTCTTCAGTGATGTTAGGGATCGAAACGGTATTTGGAAGGCCTTATAAAAAGTACCTTCATTTTTAGAAAAAGTACCCTCATTTTTAGATAGACTCTTGAATTTTAAGAGTCAATATAGGATGAACGGATCATATAAATCGGAGGGAAAATATGATACAAACCCAAACGAAAAAATATAAACGAGTCTAAATTGAAAACTACGTTCAAACCTATGATTGCGTTGGATAAAAACCGCAATTTTTATACGTGTGCATGTAAAACAAATTTCGTTGTAGAAGGGTCTAAAAACAGCACAAACAACATTTTCCAAAAGACCAAAAAAGTGAAAAAGTATATTGATATATATAAGCTACATACGTAAAGAAAAGTTATTTATTACAATTGGTCTATTGAATTTGGTCGAGTATGGTGTCTAAAAAGTCATAACAACAGAAAAGTTTTCTGTTGTTATGACTTAGGTTCTAGACTTATTCAAAATTGGTATACAAAATTCATTCTTGACACTACTACTACAGTTTTTTTCTTGAATCTATAAATACATTTTTTTTATATCACAATCCTAATATATAAATTTCTCTTCGACAGATATATCTAGATAACCAACATAACTTACCTTTATATCATGTCTTCTTTCAACTAGGAAGAACACAAGTATAAATAGAAATGTAAAGTCGGCCTACATATTCATCTTTATTTAAAATTCACACATCTTTTATTCGCGTGGATATAGCTCTGCTGAAATCCAACCAAAGGTATAATATTGATTTATGTTTTAAACAACGTTATATTTTTTAATTGAAACAGTTAAGCTGTTTAAATTATATGTTTTTGACAAATCTTTTCTCAATAAAAAATAATTAATCTTTTATAGTTTACATAAATTACCTCGTGGTAAATATCCCATGACAGAAAAAAGTATAGATTGACAAAAAGGCCATTGTCTAGATATTTTATATATGGATTCATCAACACCATTACGACTTAATTTGCAAATACACACATCAAACATTGTTGACTGACATAATGTGTATTTGTCTCCACTCACTATCAATAGTTGTTAGATCTTTAGAAAAGAGACATGTTATGCTATCTGTACAGTATCTCAAACAAAACAAAGATGCGTTACTTATCTTAAACAAAAGTGTTAACACGTTATATATAAAGCCAACAGTAGTTTACTGCAGTTCGAAAGTTATAATTGATAGAAAAACAAATCCGGACAACAAACTTAAACTGAGGGAAACAGATCATATGTAAGGGAAATAACAAATCATTGTCAAACTCCAGACCGAACAGTAGTTAACAGTAATTGTCCAAATCTGAACTCACTTGAATGAAAAGAGACTTGTCCAGCTAATAAAAAAAACACAGAGGAATATCACGCATTTAAAAAGAAATAAACGTGTTATTATGACAAGAAAACATTAATGTATTATTTTTTTTCGTATGCTGTGTTATTTGGAATTCGCAGAGCGTTTGGTCATTCAGAAATAACTTTGTATGCTATTAAGAAAAAACACAATATAACGTCTCATTTTATTCGTCGAAAACATATAGGTACAAATAAAATCCTGTGTGAACGTGAACAGACACAATTGATTGACAAGGGAGTTTACAATGTTTGCTATGAAACAATAATAACTGAACGAATGTTTTGGTAGTTATGACGCTTTCCACGATTTTCAAAACGATTGTCGAAACCAGCGAAGAGAATGAACTTTGTAAAATTCTCGTGTTCTGGATTAGGGAAACTTTAAAACGAAGTACATGTACTGCGTTCCCTTACATATTATTTGGATGGTAAAACCAAACCAAAGATTATTCAAGATGTTATTACATGTGTATATTACCAATTAAACTTGATATGGCGAAGTTAAGAAGGGACAATAAAATGCATTTATATTAATGAGATGCAATTCATTTATTCTACGAAAAAAGTAAAATAACAAAAAACTAAACTCCAACAGATATTCAAAACGTTTTTTCATGAACAATCTTTACATATTTGGACAATCTTGCACGGCTTATAACATGAAAAATAGCACAGTGACCAATACTTTTTATCATATTTAAAAAAAAAGCATTGGAATATGTTCATTTTTGATAAAGTATACAACTATTCTTTCTGAGGAAATATGTATCCATGATCCGCGATAATGGTGATAAAGCTGATATACTATACGTTTGAATACGGCAGTTTATGGTTGAAAAACAAAACATTTAAAGCAAACATAATTGTTAAGACTAAATATACGGATTGTTAAATGTTCAAATAAAGCAAACTACATATTGAGTATGTGTAAGATGTCACACATTTAAATTATTTTACAATCAGTGTATCTTAGTTAAAATGACTTAACAGCTTGGTAAAATTTTGTTAAACTCTCACCAGTTTTAAGACTTTCATGTCACAAACATTTTAATCTTTAAATTTCATATGTAATGAGTTGATTTTAATTTTGAAAATTAGGGTGCATTTCTTTCTCATGTTTCTAACGCAAACGGCTAAGCGCGCACATGTTTTGATCATTTGTTTCTAACATACGTTTGCAAAATTTACATAAATTTTGACAAACTATACACACGCTAAAAATGCGTCTGCAGTTTGTCGTTTGTCGTTTGTTAGTACAAACGCTACATTTGTTTCTAACTTCAACCTGATTAAACGAAGTATTTGTTTTTACGTTTGTAAAAAGTCTGTTTACCAACAACATGTGCATGCGTTATTGAAAGTTCAAACAGGGGAAAAAAATACTTATTAAACGATGTATTTGTTTCTACTCTTGTAGCGTTTTGAAAACAACAACAAACGCGACACAACGTTTACAAAATTTTGGTTAGAAAGAAATGCGGCCTCAATGTTATTGTATTTATATTAGCATGCTTTCATTTCCAAATGTCTTTGTACATGCTGTCATTTTTATGAATGTACTGATTTTTATTATCTTCTTTATTAATTTATTTCAATCACTGAGTTTATTTTTAAATTTTATTCAGCCTTAATATGTATCGCTTGACTGCAATAGGAAAGTAACTATAATTAAAAGTTGTGATACCTTTGACGTGAAAATTCCATATTCGCGATGTTTTCTCAGCACCGTTTAGTTAATAACTAAGAACATACATGTAGAGTTTTGAAAAAAAATGAAAAGAGTATTATTAATAGTTGATTTAATAAATCTTTTTTGAATCCCCGAATTATGCTTTGGTCGTCTACGTTTAATCTTGGTCAATAAAATTGGATCAATATCATGAATTTTACATAAATAAAGGCAACTGGAGTATACCTCTGTTCGAAAGTCATAAATCGATTAAGAGACAACAAATCCGGGTTACAAATTAAAACAACAAATCAACTATAAGAGGAAAACAACGAAACAATAGAAACACTGAAGTGCAGCAAAACATCAAAAGACAATGCAGTTTCACAGAAACGAGCTATTAGGTCTCTATGGTGAGTTTATTTACAACCACAGGGTCGATGCCACTACCGGTGGAGTTTTAATTCCTCGAAGGTATCACAAGCCCAGTAGTCAGCCCTCTGTACTGATTGATACGGTCATATTTTTAAATTAACTGTTTACAAAATTTTGGATTTTTGAAATACTAAGGCTTTTCTACCTCAGGAATAGATTACCTTAGCTGTATTTGGCATAACTTTTAGGAATTTTGGTCCTCAATGCTCTTCAGCTTCGTACTTTATCTCAGCCTTTTTAAATGTTTTGGATTCGGGATCCACTGATGTTCTCTTGTAGACGAAACACGCGTCTGGCGTAAAAACAAAATTTAATCCTGGTATATATGATGAGTTTATTTAAATAACAACTGCCTATTTCAGGACTTGTGCTTTTCAGGTAAATAAGTATCAAGAGTTAAATCCCCTTCAACGTACACAATATTCTATAAAAAAAAATAGTTTTTCTACTTTTTCAGACAGTGTAAGTCGTGATCTAAATAATTTGTTAGACACATTTTCATCAGATAACATTTAAACAAAGGAAAACAATGCAAATTCATTCATTTAACAACGTAAATGCAATAAGCTTGATTGACAGAGCAAACACATGTGTGGTTTCTTTATGAAGCTCTAGTTTTGTATTATAATTTGACGCCTTTTAAAATATTGCTTTAGAGTTAAGTATTGCAGGCATATATTGCATATTTCTAATATATCACAGCTTACTGAAGCAGTGGTATATTGTGCTCGTTTAGTTTGTTCACCTACCTTATTTGTGTCCACTTTTATTGATTTTTTAACTTGTAACCTAAACTGTTGTAAAGAATCCTCAGTGGTAAGTGATGAATCGATATTTTTGGTATGTGCCTTGACAAACTTGTTACCACTTAGTGTATAGGTAAGGATATAAATAAATGAATAAAATAGGGATTGTCCGTTTTAAATTTACTTGGAGTTTGGTATTTTTGTTATTTTGTTTTTTTTTGTATGAAGCTCTCATGTTAACTTGTAAGATTTTTACGTTAGCAAATATTGAGACCACAAAAGAGATCAATTTTATAATTCATTTGAGACATTTTATAGTAGCATTATTTGCTTCCTTGTATAAAAAGTTTTAAAATACCTCTGCAAAACATTCTCGTTTAATTATGATCAGATTAAACAAAACAAAACCAAGAAATCAAATATCCGCAAACATGTACGTTTTGCTTAATTCAGGAAAATGGTGCCCACGAAAATAAAGATTCCACAGTATTCGGCTTAGAGCGTTCCTGATGAAGGTGAATCTAGAAAAGCGGTTCGGACGTCTCTAAGCTTTTCTTAGATCTTAAGTATTTGTCATTGTCAAGTCTAACAGCAAATGTAACTATTTTGACACGAAGGTATCACCTCTGTGGCTTTGTGCCGTCGTCATCTTTATTGGCTAGATCGTCAGCATACATCCTACTTGTGAACACGGAACTGCTTGAATGCTCCACAGCGTTTTATCAAATTTGCACAACAGTTTTGATAAAAAAACATAAAAAATAAAAAATAAAAAAAACAAGCTATAAAGGGTACCCAAATGACTAGTGTAAAATAATCCAAGCATGAAAATTAACAATCTACTCAATATAAAAAAGAGAAGTAAGAAACACCGAAGAACCAAAAATTCAGTAACAAAACGAAGGTGCCTGTACAACATAGACATTACATGTAGTAATTAAAAAGATGTCATCTAGATCAAAATGGCGTTAAACAAAACAACATACACAGGTAAATTTAGATATAATAATTTTATAAACAGTAGTACGAAAGTAAACTTTTTTTTTATATAAATGTGATAAAGAGTACAGAAGTGATTATTCATCATTACACTAAATACTTATTAAAGGTGTTAAAATGAACAAGAGGCTCTGAAGAGACTGAAGTACTCACCTGCTATGTTTTTGCTTAGAATCTTTCCACAATGATAATTTTGCTTTTCAATATATATTAATGAGTGTCTTAGACATTCCATTTAAATGTTCTTTGTATCTGTCATATTTTCTTTAAAAGCGAAAGTCCTATAGTGTGTGATAACATTGTGTGAGGGAATTCGACGTTAGCCATACCACTGTTCACTCCAGCGCAATGTATGTCAATGCCACTGCATCAATCAGAATGATTTTTTTGCAGTGTTTTAAGACATGATTTTACTTTGTTTTCGCGTATTATTCGTGAAACATTCAATGTTTTAAAAAGGCAAATTTTTTTTTATAAAGTCAATGATTATGTTGACTTTTGAAGGCCAAACTTTCTACAGTCTTGAAGACGCAAATAAAAGATCCAAAAACTATATCAATACAGAATTACATGTTTATGAAATTATAGCATATCTATTGGTTAACAAATTTTTATTCTTTATTGCAAAATAATGAACTTAAAATATCTGACATTTTCTCCTCACCTAGTTTACCCCTATACATGTGTATGCTGTGGACTAGTCATTGTTATTGAATCGTAGGCACTTTGATTGGATTACGTTGTTATTAGTTTACCTTCAAACATGTTTATGCTTTTCATACATGACTATTGATTAATTAGAACGTGCATGAATGTGTACGGTAACTAAAATGACCTTCAAATTGGACACTGGACGAGTCAATATTATGTTTTGTCAATGAAAGTTAAGGTATGAAAGGTAAGAATTGCCACTTCTTCTATTTTCACAAAATTTTCTGAATACACAGTTGAAAGATTATTTTTTAAAATCCTATTGTTGAGATAAAAGAGAAACTTTACAAATAAGACGTTTTGTTCCATTAAACAAGTCATTTTCTTAAGAGAAATGCCGAAATATGATTTACGCACGATTACGGCAGGTAAAATTATTATTTATCATAACATAAAAAAAAACATTTTTCAGTCCCATTGGAATATGTTAATTACAATTAATCCCAAACTTAAGAAGTAAGTAAATAAAGTCAAAATATGTCCGATCTGTCTATTTCTGGTCTACATCAAAAGTCAATACGATCGTTTTAAAGTCAATTTCGTCTACCTCACAAAATCTTGTTAGGCACTATAGTGGCTATGTTTCTTGACGTACAAGGAAATCAAATTTATACTCGATATTCTGAAACTCTTTCAGCCTAAGTTTTCCTGAAATTGATTCAGGAGTTTTAAAGGAAGCAAACTAAATGAACAAATTCAGAAAAAAATCTTTAAAGAGCAGCAACTCCTTAAGAGGTCTATTTACGATTTTGATTATACAACTTTTTTGCAGATCTTACTTTGCTGAATATTTTTGCTGTTTACAATTTATCTTTATCATTACTTATATTCAAGATAATACACAAATACTACAAAACTTTCTTAAAATTACCAATTTAGTTGTATCAACCCAACAATGGGTTACCAGATTCATCTGAAAATTTCAGGGCTGATAGAACCTCACCTATGAGCAATTTACCTCCATCAGATTTGCTCTTCTGAAATGAAATAAATAGAGTGTCACTTTATTGAAAAAAAAAACAAAACAATTTAAAATTTTCAAAGAATATATACGCTTATCTCTTTAAAATGGTTATGAAGTTCACAATATTTAAACATATATGTCATTTAACTGTATTACTATGTTAAAATATCAACTACATAAGAAAATACCTGTACCAAGTCAGGAATATGACAGTTGTTATCCATTCGTTTGATATGTTTAATATTTTTATTTTGCCATATGATTAAGAACTTTCCGTTTTGAATTTTCTCAAAGTTCAGTATTTTTTTTATTTTACTTTTTTCTTCAATTTGTCTTTTGAATTGCATTGATGAAAATAAACATGACATGAATGGTTTCTTTCATTATATAACAACCAAAATTTTATAATGTGTTATTTTCATTTACTCATTTCATTTGTTGCTATTTCTAGTATTTTGGGGGGGTTATGAATTTTTGTCTAAATAAGGTAATTGCTGGGTATATTTTCACTAGCAACACCAATAATTATATATATATTAACAACTGGTTCTCCGTTCGTCTGATATTTCATCTGTATTTAAATCGTAAAAAATAACAAAGATATTCAAAAATGCCTTGTGGTTTTTACAAAATACACTGTTGTGCTTCTTTAAGGACTACAGAATTTTTCCCTCGGAATCGTGTGCAGAATTTTTCCAAACATTTTTATTTTATTTGTTTAGATTCATGAATTTCGAACAGCGGTATACTACTGTTGCCTTTATTTACGACATTACAATAGTGTTGACAGTGGTTTTTTATCCAGTAACCAGCTACCGAATATTCCTTACACAATTGGTGACACTCTATATCGTCCCGAACCTATAAAGATTGTGAATGAATCAAAAAGTGGGGCGAAAGATAACAGATAGACATGACCAGATTAAGATCTGACAGTGCAGTCAATTGTCAATTTTCAAAAATAACAAAAACAAAAAAAGAAATTTTAAATGATATAAAACAGTGTCTATTTCAATATCTTTATTTGAATATAACATATATTACATAACATAGAATATTGTAAAAATTTGAATGAAGCTAGACCTATCAAGAAAGAAGTAAAAGACAAATATTAAATTTAATTAAAAACAAATTTGATGGTTATGATGAAAAATTAAAGGTAAGTTATTTTTATACAAAAAAATAAAAAAAACCAAGATACAGAATTATTGTAGGGTATCACGATTTTGTGATAGGAAAGTACTTCATCTAACTCAGAATATTTGGCCACATTCTTGAAATTGCAAAGGGTAGATATTAAGAAATTCCACAAAAAGATAAGCTTTTCAAACTATGTAATTTTCTTGAAAACGAAGAACCTTTCCTTTTTGTGTGCAATATAAAAAAATAAATTTGAATATATTTACATAATTATAGACCGTTGGTTTTTCCGTTTGAATGCTTTTACTCTAGGAACTTTTAGAGCCCTTAATATCTAAATATCTAGCTGTTCGGTGTGAGCCAAGGCTCCGTGTTGAAGACCCAATGATGAAATGCATTTATAAATTGTAATTTGGATGGAGAGTTGTGTCATTTGCACTCATACCACATCTTCTAAGATATATATAAATATATTGCATTGACATATTTATAAGTGTATGTTTTTGTCAAAAACATGTTTATATCAATATTTATTTTGAAGCCCAGGTGGTCGTGTGGTCTAGCGGTATGGCTACAGTGCAGGCGATTTGGTGTCACGATATCTCATTAGCATGGATTCGAATCCCGGCGAGGGAAGAACAAAAAAATTGCGAATTGTTGGGTTGATGTTTAGACGAGTTGTATATATATAATGAAAATTTTGAATTCGCAAACTACATTTCACATCAAATAATAACAGTTCGTTAAAATATTGTCACTAGCGCTTTCATGCCTTCTGTAAAATGAATGTAAATCTCGTTTATATATATAGATATATATATATATTTCATTATATATATATAAACGAGTCTAAATTGAAAACTACATTCAAACCTATGATTGTGTTGGATAAAAACCGCAATTTTTATACGTGTGAAGGTAAAACAAATTTCGTTTAGAAGGGCCTAAAAACAGCACAAACAACATTTTCCAAAAGACCAAAAAGTGAAAAAGTATATTTAAACAAAACGCATTTGACTAACAGGTCGAACAACTGGTGTTCTTTAACCCTGCTGACTGCCATTGGCGATTGCCAAATAAAATTGATCACAAGATGTAACAAAATGGATCTTAATATAAATTTAATACTAAACAGAAAACAATTTTTATTAACTTGTGGCCACGATGTTATGCCACAAAGATACGGTGTCAATATTTTTTTAGTACACCAGATCAGGATTTCGACAATAAATGTCTCTTCAGTGATGTTAGGGATCGAAACGGTTTTTGGAAGGCCATATAAAAAGTACCCTCATTTTTAGAAAAAGTACCCTCACTTTTAGATAGACTCTTGAATTTTAAGAGTCAATATAGGATGAACGGATCATATAAACCGGAGGGAAAATATGATACAAGCCCAAACGAAAAACTATAAACGAGTCTAAATTGAAAACTACGTTCGAATATATATATAGATAAAGTTTATTAATATTAATAATAGATTAAATTCTATTTAAAAGGTTAATTTGAAAGGTTGCTATGCACTATAAATAGTTCTAGATGATGTCTTATCGGATTAGAATCGTGATATTGGATTTTGTTCAAATATTGGTACAGTTCCGATCTCTTTTATCATATCCGTAATAATCTTTTTAGTAGCCTCTTTACTGAATTGACAGCCTATTATTTTCCCCCATTTGCCAAAGTATGATCCGCAAAAATGTTAAAGTACTTATTTGGTAGTAATTTGTTAACAGGATCAAATTTTACTGTCACGGACTTTTTATTAATGTTGTCTGCTGTATATGCAAACGACCAACCCTTTTGGTGATCATTAGTAGAAGCTGTCGTAGAGGTATCACAACAAACAGCTGTCCAATAGAATTTGGGTACGTTCACCCCTTCAACATATTTCTCCCTTATTTTTCGCTCTGTAAATATTTTGATGCTTGGTTCCACTCCTACGATAACAAAAATTTTGGCTCCTGGAAATGAACAATGCTCTTTTACAGTCACTAAAAGACCTTCTTCCATTTTCACCCATGTATTTTGGTTGAATTCCCTATATTGTGGAGCAATATTAGTAGGAGTATTTGTTGCATATCTACTGTCATTGCTCGCTGTATTGAACATTTGTGGATTTGAATCTCCTCTGTCATATTCACTGTTGCTGTAGTCCGTACCTAATGCTTGGTTTTTTTTTTAGCAAACTTTGAATGTTCAGAAGATTTCAAACTTGATCATGTTAACATCTCTTCCCCAATTAGTTGCTAGGATTGGCTCTATGAAAAACTTGTCATCGAGTCGTTTCCGTGTTGTAGAACTAAAGTCTAGTTCTAATGCGCTGTAAAAGGGGAATTCTATTCTTTGTATTATAAAGAGTTGCATAAAAAGTTTTGTTGTTGTACTGTTGACATATGTAGACCATATATTTTGAAAGATATCTATAACTTGGACTTTGTCTTTTGTAAAAAAAATTGGCTGCATTCGTTGAAATTTTTTAACACTTTGGTTTCAGTTGCTCCCAGATAAAGAAGTAACACAAACCCATTATTCAAACCCATTTTTATACCTGAAAAAAAAAACAACGAGAAAATGTTTTATAAATTGAATTAGAGTATTACATGTTGTACATTGTAGCTGTCTGTTCCTTGTCAACAAAACTTCCCGTGTCAAATCTTCATACAAATTAATTTATGACATTTAAGGAAATGGGATATACGTCAAAGAGACAACAACCCGACCAAAGAGCAGTCAACAGTCAAAGGCCACTAATTGTTCTTCAACGCAGTGAGTAAATCCCGACACCGTAGGTAGTCCTGAGCTGGCCCCTAAAAAAATGTGTACTATTTAAAACATGGACGTCCCTCTTAACTCCTAAAAATATAAAGAAACTAAATCTAAAAACCTACAAGACTAACAAAGACCAGAGGCTCTTGACTTGGGACAGGCGCAAAAATGCGGCAGGGTTAAACATGTTTTGTGAGATCTCAACCCTGCCCCTGTACTTTTAGCACATGTAGAATAAGAAACATGAGTATGTATATTGTTTATTGATTATTCCTTAATGAACACATTCCAAAAAAATGAAAGTGAATTCTATTAACTTTCAGGCAAGCAGCTTAATCCAAGATATAAGCATAATAAATAACGTTATGGTTAAACAAGAAAACTTTGCTCAGTACAATATTATTTTTGATGCCAGTGAACATTTTTGGATACAGAGCCATCTAGAATATTTTTATTAAGGCCGCCAAGCTGGATTTTGCTTTACATATATATTAGACCAATTGTTTTGATATACATGAACCTTGGCAAAGTGAAAATTTAAGAATATAAACAAAAGTCATGTATGAAACCTGAAAAACAATCCAATATGGCTGCCAAATTAAACATGGCTGACAAAGGGTACTGAGAATACTACATCATATACACTTAATGAAATCTACCAATAAGCAAAAGTTCAGTAGATATATCACAAATTTAAGAAATATAAAGATATGACAAAAGCAAATGTTTCAAATGCAGGTAAATTAGCAATACAACCACAAAAAAAAAATACAAAAAAAAACAAATGTTTCTCGTTTTTTATACATACAACTCGCCAAAAGTTAAGCAACACCTGATAACACCGTTGGTTTTCCTATTTGTAGGTTTTACACTAGTCATTTTTTTGGGCCCTTTATAGCTTACTATTCGGTGTGAGCCAAATTGTATGCTCCGTTGAAGACCTTACATTGACCTATTATAATGATTTACTTTTATAAATTGTGATTTGACGAAGAATTGTCTCATTTGCACTAATACCACATATTTGTATATCTATATATTTCATATGGATTGAATGTCATAGCACTCTTTAATTAGTTCTTTGGATCACAATATTTATTTCACTGCGGTAACAGAACATGAACACAAAAAGTAAAATCACAAAAATACTGAACTTAGAGGAAGATCAATTGGGAAAGTCCATAATCACATGGCAAAATCAAATAACAAAACGCATCAAAAACGAATGGACAAGAACTGTCATATTCCTGACTTGGTACAGGCATTTTCAAATGTAGAATATGGTGGATTAAACCTGGTTCTATAGCGCTAACCCTCTCACTTTAATGACAGTCTCAAATTTCCTTGACGTACAGATATGAATATATACAATTTGTATTTTTAATATCCAAATGATTTTCAATTTTATATATCAGAAATAATCTTAATTTGAAAAAATAAATAAGCATATCATAATTAACATACCAATATCAGGATACTATCTCTTGAGTAATATGCTAATATGGGTGATCAATAATAGCATGTTCTATTCGCGTGACAATTTACAGCATCTGGATTCCGTTGTACCCCTTCATTGTAATTGTTGAGGAAAAGAAATTAATTAATGACATTAATTTATATTTTGAACTATTGAAAATATATTTTGATTTACTACATTAGTGGACATGATTCTAAATTACTGTTCTTAAGAATTTCAAAAAACCGGAACAGAGTTTGTGAGATTTTCAAACTCATTATTTATTTGTTAACATACAGTATGGGATTGAAATTAAAGATATAAAGAAAAGTAGATCACAGGTATGATTGCGACAACTATTCACAAGAGACAAACTGTCACAGAAATTAACAACTATAGGTTACTGTATGGCCTCCAAGAATCATAAAAGCCCATACCACATTATATAACATGTTTTTCCGTTATAAAAAAAGGCCCCGAAATAACAAATATGAAACGATTCAAACGAGAAAACGGGGAACATTTCCTTAGCTATAGGCCTTGCAATTTATCGATTTTCCATTTTTTTAACTATCGGTAGGGTTGTTGTTTCCCTTCTTCTTCCAATAAATTGCATACCACCTCAGGTGTATTATCGCAAATGACTATTTACACATGCCCAAAGGAAACATCTTTCCAACATACTATATACAAAAATTCGGTTAAAAGCCAGTGTGGTGTTATATACAATTAAAACTGAAATATCTAACATGAAGCAGGTGTCTGGAGGCTGTCTTTGAATCCTTCCAAAGTGGAAGCTGTGACGACAGCAGATGGTAGTTCATTCCACAGACAAATTGCAGATGGAAAAAAAATTATTGCTGGTGGTTTTGTATTCTCGAGTAGGGTAGTAGGGATCTGGTGTCATGTTCTAGTTGTTAATGCTACACCCCTCGGTATTAAGTATTGCTCAGGTGGTATTGCAACAAGATGGTGTATTATGCGGTAGAGCATGATGGTCTTTACTCTCTTTCTACGTTCTTGTAATTCAATCCATTGCAGGTCTTTAAGCATCTGAGTAACACTACTGGTGGTTCTGTAGTCCCCAGTTACAAAGCGTGCTGATCTTCTCTGCATCATTTCTAACTCTCTGATGTTTTTTCTGCGTTATTGGGTCCCAAATGATACAAGCATACTCCATAATTGGTCTTACTAGTGTGGTATAACATTGGGCCTTGATCTTATTAGGACAGGAGCTGATATTTCTTCTCAAGAAAGAATTGATGTTGTTCACTTTCTTGGTTACTGTACGGTAGTTCCACGATAAGTTGTTAATGCCTAGGTATTTAGCATTCTTCACTACTTCTAATGTCTTTCCATGTATGGTGTAGTTTATGGTAATTGGGTTTCTTTTATTGGTTACCCGTAGTACCTCGCATTTGTCAGGGATGAATTGCATGAGCCATGTGTCCTCCCATTTCTTTAGATTGTCTAGGTCTTTCTGGAGTAAAATGTTATCCTCCTCTTTACATATCTTTCGGAAAAGTAAACAATCATCTGCAAATAATCTAGCTTTAGATGTTTCTAGTTCTGGCAGGTCATTTATGTAGATGAGAAAGAGAAGAGGTCCATTACAGTTCCTTGGGGAACCCCAGATGTTACGTCTGATGTTTCTGACTTCTTTCCATCTAAAACAACTTGTTGTGATCGGCCCTGAAGGAAACTCGCTATCCATTGAAGTGTGTTTCCTCTTTTACCATAGTATCTGCATTTGTTCAACAGGCATTGGTGTGGCACTTTGTCAAACGCTTTTGAAAAGTCTAGCAGTACACAGTCAATTTGATCCCCGCTGTTGAGTCCATCTGCTAGGTCTTGTATAGTAATAGCAAGCTGGCTCTCACATGATCTATTTTTACGAAAACCGTGTTGATTTTCAGACAGGATGTTATTTGCCTCAAGATGACTGATGATGTTACTATGAATTATATGTTCCATGATCTTGCTACAAATCGACGTCAGGGATACAGGACGATAGTTTGATGCTTTTCCTCTGTCTCCTTTTTTTAAATAATGGTGTTATTAAAGCCTCTTTCCCTTGATCTGGTATTTTGCCTTGTTTAATTGATGCATTAAAGATGGGTCTCAGAATTGGTGTTATTTCTTTGGCGAATTCTTTCAGTAGTTTCCCTGGTATAGTGTCTGGACCAGTCGCTTTATGTTGGTTGATGTTCTTGAGTAGTTTGTAGACTCCGGCTAAGTGCACATTTATTTATGGTACAGTTGGGTAGGGACTGTCGCCTTTTGTTGGTATTTCTCCTCCTTTTTCTAATGAGAATACTGAAGTAAATTGGTCATTCAGTATATTGGCTTTTGTTTCTGTGTCGCTGTGTAATATGCCCTCTTTACGTAGAGGTGCTAATCCTGTTGACTCAGAACGTTTGCCTTTAATAAAACTCCAGAATCGTTTTGGGTTGTTAGTGTTGTCATCACTTAACATGTCTGAGATGTACTTGTTATAGGTTTTCCTGCATGTTGACTGGGCATCTTTTTTTACCTTCTTAAATTTGTTCCAGTCTCTAACTTTTCCACTCTTCTTTGCTTTTTGGTAGGATCGTTTTTTCTTTCGCGCCATCTGTTTTACTTCTTTGTCTATCCATGGTTGGCTAAATCTCTGGCTAGACATTTTAGACGGTATGTGTTCTTTCATTATTTTTGTGCATTTATCTGTGAATGTTGACCACAGAAAGTTTATGTTTGTGGATACTGTATATTGAGAGTTAAATTCCTCTGCAAAATTGGTAAAATCTGAGCGCATTGCATCAATATTGGCTCGTTTCTAAATCAAGATTTTACGCTTGGTCGGTTTTTGATATTTAGCCCGACTCCAAGATTCTACATATGCGATGGTGTCATGATCACTTAAGCCATTGACAACTATTAATAGGTCATCGTACGGCCTTCAAAAATGAGCAAAGGATATACTGCATAGTAACTATAAATAAAAAAGTTACACATATTTTCTAAAATTCTAACCATATTAAACATATGTACCACGTTTCATATTCATGTTATTTCGTATTCACAGTACGCTAACTGAATCCCTAATTTTAACTGAATTTCAGACGAACTATTGGACGAACGCACATGAACGACGCATATTTTTCGTATAATACGAGTAGACATAATTGTTAAAAAAAACAATCAAAACGCTACAACTCTTTTTATAGTTCAATATAAGGTATCATAGCACAGTTGTTTGATACCTCAACCATTACAATGAGTCTTTCTTTCATTTTCGGGGGAGATAACTCACTTCAAGTAAAACAAATTTCGCACTGACATTCATATGGTTAAATTCTTATATATCTATATTTGTATACACCAGGGTTTAATTTGACAATTTCTATGCACTTTTAATCTAATTTCAAGTTAACATAGTTATTCTATAACTGATAAAATGCATGCCATGCGACTGTTAAGATTTGTTCACATGTGAAAGAAATTAATTACAAAATCCAATACCTGAAAGGATGCATTTTGATTAATTAATTTGTTAAAAAGTCATGATGCTTTTCATATCGTAATGAACAACATTATTTTGCTCTCCAATCGATGTGGATGCTGTATAAAACCATATCTTATTGAGCAGGAATTGTACCTTAAAGCTTTAAAGGACCATGATACATCTTTTCAGGACTGATGACGGTGACCTATAGTTGTTAACTTCTATAATATTTGGTCTTTGATTGAAAGTTGTCTCATTTGCACTTGTACGACCTTTTTTTTTTAAAAGTTAGTATGTTTAAATTTTGTGCCTTGTGATTTACATTTCAGCCAATGTGTAATTTAAACTAGAGACTTTAACAAGCATGTGCCGCTCAACGGGAACTACATGCATCTTCGACAATTACCAATCTCCAGTACTGACTAAATTATATAAAATCTCTCTCTATTGATCTTTTATTGCTGATTAATTATAGCTTGTTTAAGATAGTATCCAGAAGTAAATCTTGTTTCAAAAATCTTGTTTATCCGTATTTTACTTATAAATGGACTTAACATGACATTCACTCTGTGGTTAAAGTTTTAAAATTTTTAATAACTTTCCTAAACTCTACTGGATTTCTATTCAACTTCAACAGAACCTTAATTGTGTATGATCATATAACAATAGTATCCAGAAGTAAATTTTGTTAAAAAATCCTGTTTATCCAATATTTTACTTATAAATGGATTGGTTTTTTTGCCAGTTAACATGACATACAGTCTGCAGTTACTTTAATAGAAACTTCTTACAACCTATAGATAGATAGAATCTATAAGAACAAAATTAATATTTTAATAATTTTCCGCATTTTTGTTGAGCCTGCAATTTACAGCAAAATTAGGCGAGACACTAGGTTCCGGGGAACCCTTACACATTTTTCATATATCTAGCCTCTCTCAGACGAGTCTATTTCACATCCCCAAATGGTACAAATTTCTAACCTCGCCAAAACGTGTCCTACAATTGTTATTCATCGAAAACTTGTCCACATAATAAAGATGTTAAGCTCTGATATATATCTATATATATCCGCAGTAGTAATGCAATTTTAACACTCTCAGACGTGTCCATTTCCCATCCCCAAATGATCAAATTGTTCACTTGGCCAAAATGTGTCCGAATTGTTTTTCTCCTTAACTTGTCCTACAATCGTTATTCACCGAAAACTTGTCCACTTTATCAAAATATTTTCGGATCTAAAATGTCCACAGTATTAATGCAACAACGTTCACATTTTCAATGATGAGAGGGGCAAGACTGAAGACGTCGGGTCTCGGTCATTTCTAAAAAAAAATGATGTTAGCCGCTATCCAGGAACATATCGACATCTGGTGGAAAGGTGTAGTATAGTCCGAAATGTGGCATACTATGAAGAATGAAAGATTGAATCATTAACCTTATTCTTCTTTCAAATAAATAGACATCAGATAAAGAAAAAGAATATAAAAATGAAAAATGATCTTCACTTGCAAGCTTTTAAAATTTTTTATTTATAGAATTATCATTGTTATAAATTTAGATGGAGAAATTTCATACTTAAAAAATCTGATAATTTGAGGTTTCAAGTTTTGAATAGACTAGTGCGAGTTTTCTCAGAGCTTCAACTATTGATTAAATAGGTAGCCATTTATAGTTTGTTCAAATGTCCACAGTCAGTTGTTATATTTACCATGATTGCAAATTTTAATTTGCGACACAGTATTAACTGTTATTTGCTTATCGTCGAGTGGCAAATATTTCATGAATGTTTAGAGCAAACATAAGGATTGCAATTAGATAGTTTTGTAAATAAAATTCGTTGTTAACAAAGTCAATTCTTTTGTACTTTTAAATTGCAGTGATGCCTAAATATCTTAATAATCTATCAGTGACGAAAATCTGTATCTTTAAAATTTCATGCACATATATGAAACTTTCGTCACTTTTAGTCAACAAAAATGAGCGGGCATATACCTAATGACCAGTGAACAATCTATATATACCTATCGTCTTGTTAAATAAGATACAGAATTTAGCTGAGTCAAGGAATTGTATATTCCTCGACTGAATGATGATTATAAGATATCTTGGAACATGCATTATTAATAATATAAAGCTTAATAAGACGAGAGATCTAGTAGTATAATCCCATATAAAAAACGGAAGATTATGCAATGCAAAGACTTATTATTTTCGTGTCAATATTGTAACACATTTTCACTGTTCTTTATTTACTTTTTCAAAATTGAAGTTGGGATAATCGATTTATACCTCAGGTATATAACAGAAGAAAACGTAACTTATTGACACATTGAAATCTTTATAATGTTTGATGTTCATGAAATATGTAGACCTATTCGACACAAATATTAAGGATAAAGTATAGGACACATAATAAACCGAAACATGTTTCATAAACCCTTTGTTGAAAATGTATTGTCACTGAGATTTTGAACGAGATAATATCCAGGGATAACTGTACATGAGACAACAAACTCGAAACAATTGTGGCGAACCATTATTATAGTGCTTTTCTCAGTATTGTCATATAGTATAATGCATCACGTTGTAGCCGAACGTCCATCTTTGAATTGTCACAGTAAACCAGAACAAGAGTGTGTATTGGCCTTAGTTTGATGTCCTTTCATTGAAATAGTACACATTTATAAGTTATGGCCAGCTAAAGCACGCCTTCGGGTGCGGGATTTTCTCGCTGTGTTAAAGATCCATTGGTAGACTTCGGCTGTGTTCTGACCATTTGTCCTGTTGTTGTCCGGCCAATACTATAAATCAAAATAAGTAAAAGCATTTGTGAATTTGCTGAAAGTTTTGAAACCGTATCTAATACTTCTGTTTGAGAGCTCGAAAAGTGGTATACGTGGAACGTCAATTTTCCCTATTTTACTTTAAATCCGTAGAGCAATTAATCTAGAATATAAATGGACCGAATCTTATCTATTCTATCATTGTTCAAACTGATCTTTTGGACTGGGACTGAACAAATCTGAATGACTACATTTATATTTTAGACTGGTTTTCGGGGTCTTAATACTATATCAATGAAATCCATACGGTACTCATTCAGAAATCGAGTCGAGAAGTACGAACGATTCAATGTTATTTAATGTACGTTTAAAACGACATATTTCATTATCAAATAATAATTTTGTGGAATACAATGGCTTCGCTGTTCAAGTTATTAATTTTTCAATTGACTTCTGTTTTACTTTGTCAACAAAATGAAATTGTAAAAACGAAATTCATTATAGCCTAGTCATTTAAATATCTAAATGTTTACATTCAAAATATCACATGTCACGCTAATAAAAGGGACTGCCAAAGTTCTACTGGTCACGATAATAAAGCTATTACCATGTATGTAAACAATATTAAACGCGAACAATTACTTCTATTGCGATTATAATCAATGCTCCATCTTTAAAAGTACCTTTCCTTCAAGACAAACTACCGTCTTAATGCATAAATGGTTGATCAAACATCAAGTAAAACTTATTGAAATTTTGTCCCAACAAAGTTACATTACTATAGTCAAATACCTCGTACGTAGAAATGCAAAATAAATGCGTCACTTTGTACAATATTTTATGACATTTTGGACGTATTGTGTAGTTCATAAAAACTTTTCTTAACGAAAAAAATACAGTATATTATCTTTTAGTCTATGGAGTTTGCACATGATTTTTAGTCTAAGAGTACATAACCGTCTACAAAAATTAAATAATGAAAAATCATAAATAGTTTCTGAAAACAAAGTTATTTGTACTTGTACATGTATGCATGAAAACAGGTGAACATGTGAGGATTTCACTGATTTAATTGCATTTGTAGTCGGCTGGATTCTATATAAAACTGCGCGTTTTCTTATTGCTGCATATTTTGGAATCCCTGTGTCTATTAGCGCACACAATGCGGTATTTTTTCCCCTAATTTTTGAAGGCCGTACGGATCTATACTTGCTTACACCTATGTTTGAATTTTACGTGTATTTTTTGTGCTTGTTTATGTTTGTTTTGACACACACTGAGATGAAATAAGCTAAAGAATACTTATCAATCTAGTTTAATTGTGTCGGTCTGTCACTAAGAAATGGTGTCATTTTCTTACTGATATCATATTTTCTGTATTTGGTCTTGGTTTAATTCTTTAAAAGTTACGAAAACTGGTTTTAAAGTACTAGATAGTTAACAACATATGTTCATTTTAGTTAACAACCTATGTTCATTTACATACTTACGATAACAAAGATTATCTTGAGCAGAGTTGCAACTGTACAACTTTTTTTTTATCACTCAGACACAATACATACGTGTAACAAGAAGAATACAGATAAGTTCTTATTTATGGGATCACAGAAAAATTACATTGAAAAATTTGGTATGCAATTTTTGACCTTGGAATCATAAAGAAAGAAAACCATGTCAACAAAAAAAAAAAAACGGTTAAACCGTGCCAAGCTTATAAGTACTTCTTATCAACAATGTACATACCACAGTATCAAATTGATTAGTGAAAATCTGTTTAAACACTAATCTCAAATACCAATTACAGAGATAAAATGTGTAATAAAGAACACTTAAGATACTAGGATGGTTCATGTTAGAATAAATTACAATATTATTTATTATGGATAATCGCATGGTGCATCAATTGTCGCTTGGTAATATATCTATGTCGAATTTAACGCAAAAATCAATTAAAATAAATTCAAACGCTTAATTCATAAATTCACGAAATAAAATCGTCTTAATATGAATAAAACGAGATGATGGGGAAAACATCAACTAGACACCAACCAAATATTAAATAAAAGACCAAACGTATCTTCTCATATCAGCTTAGTAGAGGTGAACGATACAAAAGGGGCTTGCATACGTATCAGTCGAAAACAAACTGACACTATAGCATTTGCACGACCAAAGATAAACAACAGTTCACAAAACACTATCATATACAGACAGCTCAAGACTGAATAGCACGAACCCCACCGAGAATGGCCGGGGTTATCTCATATGCTCCGGAAGGGTAAGTATATCTTACGCCACATGTATGGCACCCGTTGTGTTGAGAAGATGTTTTATTAGAATTATTACTTGGACAGTGAAATTATCTTTTTAAATCGGTAGAATTTTCTTTCAACAATTCGTTTCAAGATTTTTATAAAACAGTCATGTCATGTTCATGGTACATACATTTTTTTTGTAGTTTGCAATTTGTTATGTCTGAGCATAATTCATACTCAAAAAGCTATATGGTTCATACATTTTATTTTTGTCATATAATTCTTTGTATGATATTGGACATCGTTCGTCAAGATTTTTACGTGTCTGTTTGTCTTTTTCTTTTTAGCCATGGCGTTGTCAGTTTGTTTTGATCTATAAGTTTGAATGTTCATTTGGTATAAAAGTGAGAAAGGAAATGGGTATGTTTCGGCCCTCTTTCTTCGACAAACTGTGTTCATCTAAAAGACGCAGTTTTTTACATTTTATTGATTGTATATAAATATTATTCTACTCAAAAATCAAAAGTTGGCCTTGGAAATGAAAAAATATAAATGAATATGCGGTTTTAGACATCCCGGTATTTTCACTTCAGACACATGAGCTCTTTCTGGTTTCTTTATACAAAATATAATTACATCATTAATATAAGTTATTACTTTACATAATAATCATGATAATATGGTATGATTCAATAAAACGTTTAAATCTTTTTTTACTTTTTAATCCATGTCATCATCGAGTTTAACCTTTCTAAATATAATGACGTAAGATTTTTAACAACAAAAGATTAATTCGATGAATTGTAAAATGTCTGTCTAGTTGTAAAATTCGTCCCAGTTCCAAACTTCTTTCAGACATATTTACTAATAAATTCATTCTTATATTTTCTTCTTTGAAATTGGTGTAAAATATGCTCTAAACTGCGCAAAAAAATATATATTGCAGTTGATCAGGCAACTTTAAAGCGAAAGATATATATTATAAAACGAATTATTGTCATAATTCTAGTCGACACACATATTTCGATGGTTTGCTGTCTTTGACCATAGCTAGTACTATATATGCAATGTGTTTATTCTTATTAAAATAAAACATACATGACATATACATTTTCACAAATTATTTTTTAATCAAAACAATTGAAAAAGCGTGCAATACTGAAACAAAGACACCATATGATTTTATAACACGTGTTGCATAAAAAAAGGGTATATAAATGTAATCGTCATAATTTTCGGATCAAGAGATCACTGGTTCTATAGTTTTCGAGGTCCATTCATTAATTTTCATGTTTTTATTATCGATTTCTAATTTCTGAATATAATCTGCTACCTTTTTACTACTGGCTGTTAGTTTATCTTTTTCGTCACGAATTGCATCCTCCATTGTATACGCTACTTTCACTACACCATTCTTTCTGTTCTTTGCAAGTTTTTGCAATTCCTTTCTTAACTGATAAGCCGCTTGTGACCTATCAAAAAAGATAGAGTTCGGTTTTGTAGTTTTATACTTTGAAATTTCTTCTGTATTTTCTCTAGGATTCAAGACTGTTTTAGTTTTACTAGAACACATCTGATCATCTCCTCTTGTAGAGTAAATCCCAGTTTTTAAAACAGCACTTTTGCTTCTTCCAGACGAAAAATTTGTTTTTGTGGATCTATTCTGAGACGCAGACTGACTACGCAGCTTCCGTTGAGTACTTAAATCAGTTGATGCCTTGACTTGGTCAATGACACTTGCACTATCGTCTGGTATCACATCATTCATAAATGAGAATTTTACATTAGATTTTCTTATTTTAGTTATAACTCCTTTCTTTGGAATTTCAGTCCAATTCTCACTACTAGTATCACTTCCAGAATCAGAACTAAATGATTTCTCCCTTACTATCTTTTTCGGAACACTTTCTGTCAAACTCGTAACATCTGAAAATCCGACAGATGACGAATTGTCACTAGAGCATATAACGTCTGCCTTATACCTCTGTCGGAATTTATGTGCTTCATGTCGAATGCTCTTCTCGGATGATCTTTGTTGAGTCTCTATGTCATCAAGAAGCATATAATAGCGCGTTTGAACAACTTTATTTCGACGAAAAGCATCTTTTTCATTTTCACTCCAAAATACAACAGGTCTAGGTAGTTTCCGCTCACTATCTTGTAGCTTATATTTAGACGTTGAATTGTTGTCTTTTCTCCTGGTACCTTCTTTATCCAGAGGAATAGCCATTGCAGAATTTATCAATGTTGTACATGCACTCATGCATTCATACAACCACAGAAAAAAATATTATATGCAGATCATATATCATCTACGTATATCTCTCCTTGAGATTAATAAATAAATTATGACTTAGACGCAAGTCGTTTAAATTTGAAATGATCAATAATTTCTTCTATTTCAAATCACTTCAATAGTATTTAATACTTCCCATACAGACACGAAGGTTACAATCAACATTAAATACTGAAACGTTTTTAATTTGTAAAGTTTTCAATAAGACAATTTTCCACACTGATTGTTGTACTAACGATTTTTCCTCGATCAAAATGTAATTAAAAGCTTGTATATTACACGTCAAACTGATATGTTTGTTTCACGTTGTAAGTATATAGATCTAATTGAAGAAATGTTTGTATATCTCACCGGTATCTCAGGTGCAATAAACAGTCCTCTACTTTTATCTGTATAAAATGATTATAACTGTCTGTTTCAAGAGTTCAGTATAAAGAAAATGACAAACGTAGATAATCAATATGTACGTGAAATTACTTTGTTAAAACTTAAAACTCATAATTCACTAGGAAATACTACCCCTTCGGAGAAACTAACTCTGATGCATAGCATCAAACATAAATATAATCCTAGGATTCATGTTAAGATCCAAAAATGTTATATATATTATACTCGATAATTCATCCACGATTGCTAGCAAATTAAGAATTCATATTTTCTTCGATGCGTATGATTAATTACTTTGTAATTTTACGAACTGCTTAAAATAACATTAATTGAAAACACAGCAACTGTCTTTTGTCTGTGTACTTTCTTCTCTTCGGGTTTGCGATACATTATTCATTGTAATATTCTATAATCCAACACCTGGATATTTTCATGGCGGTTATACTGCTTTTTATATTGATAAAGATTCACTGTTGCACCGAACCAAGGGCTTTTTTTAATCAAACCGAATACAAAACAGCAAAACTTTGAGTGCTCGCTTTTCGGTCCGTATTAATATTTTATAAGGCACGTCACGTTATATTTCAAAATTTGAATTCTTCATTGAACTTCCAATTTAACCAATAAAATATTTACTGCAACCAAACAGACGATACAATACAAAAGAACAATCATATATATGTAGGAATTAAACGGCTTGGTTTATTTATTAGAATCAATATGTTAATTGTATCAGAGTGACACCTTGGTAAAGCTGTTCATTTTTATAAATATTTAAAAACGTGAAAAAAGATAATGAGCGAATTGTTATTCTGAAGAACACGTACATAGAAACGTGAAAGACATAATAAAACTTTGATCAAATTAAAAAGAATCGATTTCGAAGTGCAAATAATATTTCTGACAATACAAATAAAGAATTTATATATATAGCGAAAAGTATCGTAATATAACATGTATAATAAGTTATATAATTGACTTGTATATGCAAATCATTTCTTCGTTTGAAGAAATTATTTACATAATTCTCATATCCTGTACACCGTGTTAAACCTCCCCAACTAGCAGATGCTTAAACATTGTAAAACTCGAGTCTCTTAAGAGCCTGTGTCGCTCACCTTGTTTAAATTGAATGTATGCATATTAAACAAAGGACACAGATGGATTCATGACACAATTGTGTTTTGGTGATGGTGATGTGTTTGTAGATCTTACTTTACTGGACATTCTTGTTACTTACAATTATCTCTATTTATAGTAAACTTGGCCCACTAGCTACAGAGGAAAATATTTTGTAAAAATTATTAAATGTTGACTATAAAGGGCAATAACTCCTTAAGGGGTCAACTGACCATTTTAGTCATTTAACTTATTTGTAGATCTTGCTTTGCTGAACATTATTGCTGATTACAGTTTATCTCTATCTATAATGCTATTCAAGATAATAACCCATAACAGCAAAATTTCTTTAAAAGTTACTGATTGAGGGGCAGCAACCCCTCAACCAGTTGTCCAATTCATCTGAAAATTTCAGGGCAGATAGATATTGACTTGATAAACAATTTAACTTCTTGTCAAATTTGCTCTAAATGCTTTGGTTTCAGAGTTATAAGCTAAAATCTACATTTTACCCTATGTTCTATTGTTAGCCATGGCGGCCATCTTGGGTTGTTGGCAGGGTCACCGCACACATTTGTTAAACTAGATACCCTAAAAATGATTGTGGCTAAGTTTGGTTAAATTTGACCCAGTAGTTTCAGAGGTGAAGATTTTTGTAAAAGATTACACAATTGACTATAAAGGGCAATAACTCCTGAAGGGGTCAACTGACCATTTTGGGCATTTTGACTTATTTTTAGATCTTACTTTGCTAAACATTATTGGTGTTTACAGTTTATCTAATTTTAGCCATGGCGGCAATCTTGGTTGGCAAGCCGGGTCAACGGGCACATTTTTTAAACTACATACCCTAATGATGATTGTGAACAAGTTTGGTCAAATTTTACTTGGTAGTTTCAGAGGAGAAGATTTTTGTAAAAGATTTCAAAAATTTACGAAAAATTGTTGAAAATTGACTATAAAGGGCAATAACTCCTTAAGGGTTCAATTGACTATTTTGATCATGTTGACTTATTTGTAGATCTTACTTTACTGAACATTATTGCTGTTCACAGTTTACCTCTATCTATAATAATATTCAAGATTATAACCAAAAATGACAAACCTTTTTTTTTAAAAGGCCAATTTAGGGGCAGCAACCCAACAACGGTTTCTCCGATTTATCTGAAAATTTCAAGGCAGATAGATATTGACCTGATAAACAATTTTATCCTGTCAGATATGCTCTAAATGCTTTGATTTCAGAGATATAAGCCAAATCTACATTTTACCCCTATGTTTTATTTTTAACCATGGCGGCCATCTTGATTTGTTAGCTGGGTCACCGGACACATTCTTTAAACTAGATACCTTAATTATGATTGTGGCCAAGTTTGGTTTAATTTGGCCCAGTAGTTTCAGAGTAGAAGATTTTTGTAAAAGTTAACGACGATAGACGACGACGACGCCGGACGCCGGACGCAAAGTGATGAGAAAAGCTCACTTGGCCCTTCGGGCCAGGTGAGCTAAAAAGGGGGGGGGGGGGAGTGTAGAAAATAAATACATCTTTATAAGTGAAAAAAACAAAGTTGAAAAATATATTCTTAATTCAATTTCTTTGTGTGTGATCAAAGATTTTTTTTTTAAACTTACGTCACAAAATATAAAATATCATCGATAGAGGTTTAATAAAGATGTACATGGAAATGTAAAGATTTAAGTACACCTAACTATTCAGGCATTTGACAACATGTGTCGTATCACACCAATAATCCACATTTTTCATATGATAATGACAATTAAAGTTGACTTCGAGTTAAAAAAAGTAAGAACTCATTTGTTATTTGAATAATTTTGTGTTTTATATCTCAGATCTTACTGGGTGCCACATAACGATTGCCACATTTGGAGCAGGATCAGCTTACCCTTCCACAGAACATGAGATCAACACAAGTTTTTAGTGGTTTTTTTGTTGTTAGTACACATTCCTTATATTAAATACAGTCAAGTCTGAAATTAGAATTTGAGAAACTATTGTTAGAGACGGTTGACAGTTTTAATAAGTGAAAATAGTGTCGTTTTTATATGAAAACAAACAATGTACTTCCGGCAAGGGGATTTATGCAAGTATGTACTTTAAAAGCAAACTATGGTTTGGGTGCGGGAATTTCTCGCTGCATTGAAGACCTATTGGTGACCTGCTGTTGTTTGTTCTATGGTCGGGTTGTTGTCTCTTTGACACATTCCCCATTTTATGTTTCGCTTGAGCTTAATGTAAAGTCTGAGATCATGATTGAATATTCTCAATACTTTAAGCTGACTTCCGGTTCGAATATATTTGACATTGGTTGCAAAACAGAAAATGTTTTATCTGGATTCCAGGTTAAGCTAAACATAAAGTCAACTTTGCGAAACAAGGAGGATTTTACCACAGTATTTTGAAAAACGCCGTTCAAACAAGAAATTATTTAATAATTAAAAATCAATTTCACAAATTCTAATCTGTTATATAATCAAACAGAAGTACATGACTATTTCATCATTACTCCTTTCATCGGGGAATTAATAAAGAAAAGCACTTGCGTTAATCCGATCACGGCTAGTCTTGACATTTGAATAGAATATGATAAGTAATGATAATCCCAGATGAGGTTCTAATATTTTAATATTTTCTCTCACCCTTTTAATCCTGATCAGGTCTGCACTTCACACAAAAATCTTACGACTAAACTTGATTTGACTGAATTGGTGATGACTTACAATCAATTTAAGTAGTACGATTTTTTACGAAACGAAGGTCAAGAAAATATTGTATATACAGATTAGTTAAAAAAAAAAAAAAAAAAAAAGAAACTCTTTTATATCACATGTGTTTCTCTAATGAAAATAAAAAGTAATGAATTGTACGTAATCTATTAAATTGAACAGATGGGTATTCCTTTAGAATATGCATGTTTTATTCCATATCTGTTGTAATATAACATACTATACAGATTATTATATAATGCAGTCACGAATTTCTTATCACAACCAAAGTGATCGTTGATCAACGCAAATATGAACAAGTATACACTTTTGACAGGTAAATAGTCAATCGAATTTATAATTCATGTATTCAATTGTATTCACCAAAGTTTCAAAATTCATATTCATAAATTTAATTTAACGGAAAAAAATAACTGTTTATTCAACCTGAATGGCTTACTGTTTAAGTACTGACAAAAAGTCCGTGTTAATTTATTCTTCTCCATACGGAAAGTCTCTAATCAGAAGTAGAGTAGAAATAAAGCAGGCGTTGGGAATATATAAGTCAATAAGAAAACAAACGTATTAAAAAAACAAGCAAATTAACGAATTCCAAATAGTACATACTTCATACAGTAGTCTTTTAAATTTATGGAAAATTAGCGGTCGATTTGCTATATTTCTTATTCGATATTGATTAATCAACAGTCTCTACCCAGCACATGCAGCAGCCGGTTCGATATTCAAAATTTCTCAGTTAAATATAATAAAAACTGAATATTTAAAGACTCTGAAAATGATCACCATGTTAAAAAAGTAAAAGTAAAATGAAAAAAGGCAGAAATCTATCTCAGACTCCTACAAATAATCGTAACTTGTTGTACTAAAATATAACCCCTTACATGACTGTATCGAAAACGATTCTATATCTTTATAGTTGGTGAATCGACATCGATAAAAGTAAATAAAAATATTGTTTTATTATATTTATTTCAACACGCCTGAATTATAGTAAGGCTACTTACAGGCTTATAGCTTAATAAAACCAAAGGATGTCTCTGAAAACTTTCATTTTTGATATGTACGAAGGGCTCTAATTTCCAGCTTTGTGTTCGAAATATATTGCAAAAGACTCTTGGAGAAAGCTAAGACTGAATGATCAGGAGATTCTAGACAATACCATGGGTTCATTTACCTGGGCTGATATGCAGAAAGCTTTATCTGGCAAAGGTGGTGACAAACTTCGTACATGTAATATGTTTTAGACCAGTTTTAAAACGGCAACTTATTGTAAAATTCCAATGCCATTTTCGCAAAGGAGCTCTGTTGCAAAATTTCGTAGTGGTGTAGCACCACTAAGAATCGAAACGGGGAGATTTGAAAGATTAGTTTTAAAAGATCGAGTCTGTGATAATTGTATGGATATTTTTATAGAAGATGAAGCCCATGTTTTTTTTTATCGTGTCCTTTATATGACGATTTTAGAAAACAAATTATTCAGTTTAAACATATTTATTTATAATAGTGGATTGGGAAACAAGTTATTGAAGCTTATATTAATCCCTCTCCACTTTGCGGGTGCGAGTGCTGCCGTGTAGCCGCATTAGCCTGCTCTTTTTCGAAATCTACAAGGGTGTCTTTTACGTGCAAGAGATATGTCTCTCTCATAACACGGGTCAGCCATTTATCGTCCCCTTCCGACGGACTATCATCGTTTTCTGAAGACCATATTCGCGAATGGTGTCAAGAGAGAGCGGGAATTTCGGTCCCTGAAATCTTCATCCCGGAACGGGAATCGAACCAGGAACATTTGTGTTAGTAGTTTGATGCACTAACCACTACACCACGGCTAGTATTTGATGAAGCAACGCATTTTAATAGTGATTTTATGTCTTTAGATGATAAACAGGAAAAATAGTTTTTTTATATACAGACGATAATATGATTCGTAGCTGTGCCAAAGCCAGTAATCTTATTTCGATAGACGTAGAATTGATCTATACCGTAAATAATGTTCTTATAAACATGTTTTATAATAGATGAATTCTTTCATATAATGTTTTTAATGTTATGGTCTCTTATAATTATGTGCAGACTTGCTCTCTTTTTATATCTATGTATCATAAATGTAATGTTGTGTTATATGTACGATTGAGAGATTAGACTTGAATAAAATATTGAGATGAATTGGATTGAATAAAAACACTTAATAATTAATGATCAATTTAATATTTTTAATTTTAAAGTGGCGTTTTCAGTTCTCCGTACAAATCAAAGACAAAAAGGTTTAAACATGTCCTTTTTGGTTTTCCATTTATAGTTCATTTTTCACATGCTACTAGAGTGTACAGATGTACGTTCGTTCGTTCTAATTTTTTTGTGTGTGTATTAGAAATGTCATGTTTCATAAGTACGTTTACGAATCCTTTTATTAATAACAATTAAAATATATATATAAATTTTAAAGAGAAATTTGTGATTTACGTAAGGACATTATTTTAATCAAGACCGACGAGAATCGACGATTAACTTTCAGGGTACATAAAACGATTTCTTACATCTCATTTTATTCCTTTTGACAGTGTTGTTGGTATTTTATGTAAACACAACTTTTGGATGTGAGGACATAGAAAACCAGGTTTGCTCTCAACTAATTCAGAAGTATCCAGGGTTTTGCAGCGACACCTGTCTGTCAACATTGTGTCAACGAAGTTGTGGACTCTGTCGTAGGTAGATTTTATATTCACGTACTTGAGAGATATAACAAACACGTGTTTTAAAAGTAAATCTAGAAAAATAATGTAAAACATTTGGCATAGTCATACGATATATGCCTTATTGATTCTGGCCATGACATTTTGTGGAAAATTAGTCTCATGGGTATGTGATGAGTTTGAAATGTTTTCAAATTGCCATTATTTGATTCAGACATCAGGCTCGTGCTTGGTAATTTCGCAATTATAAAATGTCACACATATTTTATAGAATTCATAAAGTTTCAATTTACACCGACTTGAAATCATAAGGTCTGTAAGTTTTCTTTTCGTTTGCAAATTTATACAAATTTTAATAGATGAGTTGGTTATTATTGTCATTGGGTTGAGATCACATTGATATCTCCCAGTTATAGTCAGTTTTGCAAATCGTCTAGGTTTATAAAACGATTCCAGAAATGGGTGTATGAATAAAAAAAAAGTATGCACAGATAGCGAAGTAGAACTTACTGTTCAGTAAAAATTAATAAAAATATGAATTATCATTTATGGTAATAATCTACAAAAGAACAACTATTTCAGCTACTAGTTGTTACGAGTGTCATGAAGTAGATAATCCAAAGAATTGTACAAACGTGGTAGAATGTCCATCAAAAGACCATGTAAGTGCTTTTAAAATATTCCTTTCCCAAAACGATTGGTACGAAGTAAGGTAATAGGATTTTTTTTAAAATAATATAATGCAGAATTCCACAAAATAAAAATTAAAAAGACAAAATAATAGTTTAACACAATTCATGAACTTAATTGAAAACAAACTGCACTAGAAACCTATACTTGTTTCAACTTTGTTGATATTTAACACCACTATCACAATTACGGCTATATCACGAAGACCAGATTTTGTTGGTGGAGGAAGACAATTATATAATTATCATAAAAAACGACCAACCTCCTGTGAGAAATTGGAGCCGAAAGCACCTCACATGAGCGACATTCGAACTGACCGCAGCATAGTTTACATGCTAGTGATCACCGTAAATAAACTACTGAGACAATTGGGCTCTTCACGGTTAGTTCGGCCATATTGGATAGGGGGCAGATTTTTTGGAAGGAGGTGGAAATGGTATGAAAGTGTGGGAAATCCTATGTGTGTTTCCAAGCAACAGCTCTGTTTTAATGATGTTTTCCCGTATTTTTCACACCATTTTTACCTCTGTTATGAAAATATGCCCCCTATCCAATATGGCCGAACTAACCGTGAAGAGCCCTATTGGGTAATCGGGGTCCCAAAGGAGTAATCCGTAATTGGATAAACAAAATTGAACGTTAAACAAAAAAATAATAATAAATGCTGTATTATATTAATTTGTTTGCCTCTTTCAGGATTTTTTTTTAAAACAACACGCTAAATAATTGCGGTTACCTACAACAGGAACGCACAAAGCCGAGTATTAGATAAGTTGTTTTTTACACACTTGCTAAGTTATTCACTGAATGAATGATTTTAAGACAGTACTATATATGTTCACTATTAGGAATTTTGTTTGTAGTATTGTTTTACCACGCAGTCTTTTGCTGACGATTTTAGAGAAATATATAAACTAGGATGTGCTACAAAAAATGTAAGTATTATAATATTAACGGTAACCTATATGTCTTTTGTTGGTTTTTAGTTGTTGTTTTTTTTTAAATTTTGGTTTCACTTTCATTGACGCCCATCTAATCCAACAACATTGTAATTATTTAAATGCAAGACTTTTGTTCAGGTATGAAGCACGATTTTGTATTAGTTCTGAGATCATACGCTTTTATTGTGACTGAAGGTTTGAAAATATACGTAATGATCTCTGATCGGGGTTTATATTTGTTTTGCTCTGACGGAAAAAAAAGCCACATGAAATAATTCAGTAAAGTACATCACTGGGTTTTAACAGTTCTACGAGAACTACTTACTTGGCAATATGGATGTGGAAAAGGGTAACAGTACAAATCTTATAAATACTTTCAATGTGAACAAAAGCAACAGGCTAACTTGCTTGTATCAGACGCTATTGATATGATATGATCTGCTATGTATGATTTCATGATCGCATGACCAAATAGGTATTTGTGTCCATATCTTGTTTCATAAAAGTTATCTTTGAATTTTTAATATTTCACAGCTCTGTGCAGGTTACTTTGGTGATAATGTCAAACGCAGTCTCAAAGTTGATGCTGCATGTTGTCATGAAGATAGATGTAATAATTTGACTCCTGAGGCAATTGAATATGTAAAACATAATCATCAGATGATCACAGCGCCACCATCAAGTGCGTTTTACTATAAGGAACCCTACATAATATAATTCAAACCGTCATCATTTCGGTATTGGCATGAATAATCATTCAAGTGGTCATAATCATAAATTCTTTGTTTACAACAATTTTTCGTTGTTGAATTATCAGAATTTTTTTTATCTTAGCACAGATTATTTTAGTTGTATATGGGAAAAATAATTTTTGGAATTTTTGTTCCTCAATGCTCTTTAATTTGGATCTTATTAGGCCTTTGAATAATTCTGATTCGAGCGTTACGGATGAGTCGTGTAGACAATCTGGTGTAATCTTGGTATCTATGATGAGTTTATAATACAAAGAAACTGCAACGCTCTGTATATATTAATAAGTGTAACATATATAAAAAAAAATATGAACACGTTTACATTTTATAAGCAACTTAGGCCCATACTGCATAGTCAGCTATAAAAGACTCCGAAATGACAAATGTAAAACAAATGGCCTCATTCATGCCAAAAGTAATGAGCGAAAAACAAATATGCAACACAGTGTCACGACAACCATTGAATAACAGGCACATGCAAAATGTGGCAGGGTTAAACATGTATTTCATTAGACAGTACAGGTAACTCTAAAGATTGATACTATTCATACAAAAAAATACGCAAATGCTTTAAAGACAAAAGTGATCTTTTAAAATCTGTTTTTAATTCATTATCATTTAAGATTTCACAGAAGGTAACTGTTGAATACATTTAAGTTTCTTATTTTTCACTCGTGCACCTGCATGTACTTATCCTTTTATTCTATTTAAATCCCCATTGAAAGGTCTCTGACAGATTGATTGAGAGTAAAATCACTGTCATCGATGGCCAGCCACGAACAATTTTAAGGTATTCAGTATTATTACCAACAAAAGTATTGCGGTGGTCCACGCTGTTATAAAAATGATTCTAATTTGCGTCTTTATCTTTTTCAAACGCAGATGAAACAACTATCTCACCGTTGATCAACGACTGTCGTAATATTGATGACAGTATCTGTACACGTATAATACAGTTAAATCCAGATTTCTGTCAGAATGATACATGTGCTGCTTCGAAGTTATGTCCCTTGATGTGTAAAAGTTGTTGTGAGTAATGTTTTATATAGACAGTGTACACGGGTGTCATTCGGTTTATCGAGAGAAATGGGCGTGAAAGAATATCTAACGGCGGTCAAGTATTGAGAGACGATCGTGAAAGTTCTGGTAACGGATCGTGAAAGAAATTTAATCGAGAAGACATATGAAAGGTCAGTAAATATTCTAATTTAATTAATTACACAGACACATTTACGACAAAATAAAACGGTCTGTCAAAATGGTTCAACATTATGATCAGTATGTCAGAATATCCAGTTTCAAAAGTACACAGTTATTACAAAACGACAAAAGGCAGATTGCTTCTCGACATTTCAATGACATAAAAAATGTAAACAAACACGATTTTTTCACAAATTCGACTAGATAAAATACCTTTATCAAAATAAGGGCATTGTATTTGAATTAATTAAACAGTTCTCATAGTTATTTTGTATAAATATAATCTGAAACTTGGTTAATAAAGAACTATTCACACAAAATTGATTTTTTGGATCGTGAAAGATCACGTACCGCATTTTTGAAGATCGTGAAAAGGATCGTGAAAGATCTGATGCTACGAAGACGTTCACATTATTCTTCCTTTAAATGATGATTGATATTTGTTATTGGTATTGAGACTTACTAGATAGGTCAATATCCTCCATAGGTTTAAGCATTTCAAAGTATTAATATTTTCAGAAAATGAAAAGAAAAAGAAATTACAACTATGGCAATAAGAAAAGACAGTGGGTGACAAAACGCCGAAAAAAACAATCCAGTGAAGGTGAGCCAATGGAAGAGGTTGAAGATGAAAATATTATTACAGAAGCAACACACGAATATTGTGAAGATGATGTGGAAATGAATGAGATAGTAAACTTATTACTAATTGTTATCAAAGAAATAGCAAGGTTTGGATTCCTACAGTATCTTTTAATGTTCTTCAATCTAATAGCAAATAAGAAATTCGACTTTTCAAATATTTGCTTTTTATTGTTTTGTGACATTTTAAGGTTTTGGAGTACACCCACAACAATATTAATGCGGTATCCGTTTTCAAAGGTTTATGACTGGATATAAGAACACTGGCCAATCATGTGATACAAGCAAAGGATTTTATGATCCCGACAACGCTCTCATCAATTTCGCCGTTCCCAGTCATATTCATATCGAGACTTTTAACACAGATCTGAATCTATCCGATATTAAAGGACCCGGTAAATTTGGTTAAGAAAGTTGTTTCAACGAATCCATCCAATTCTTTTGCACTAACATTTGATGGTAAAAAATTGGCACCAGGTTTGACAACTGATTCTGGTGACGTCGATTTACTCACTTATCGTGAGTTATAGGATACCCATATTTTGTATATTGGATCCTAAAAACTAAATGTCCGTCAGACAGGATTCACCTGACCCTGAATTTGCCTCATTTCATGGATGAAGATTCATTTTAGTGGTCAAGTCCGTATCGAGGATTCGTTAAGCTTTAGGATATATGTCTGTTGTTATGATTGTAAGGTGTATATTTTCGACTTGTGCAAGGTTTCAACTAACATTGAACTCATTATCATGCATCATTCCGCAATGTTTGTTTTATGTTGTTTGGCCTTTTGAATATATACATGTATGCAATAGCGACAATATGTTTCGTGTATGGTATACATGTCTGTCTTCATGTTTCTTATATGACCATGATGACTTCAATTTTGTTTGATTTATTAAATGATAGAAAGATGTCTATGTCTGGCTGTCGGTCAGGGTTCATATACTTTTGACCTTATGTTTCGAATTAATTGGCCAAGCACAACTTTTACATTTGTCAGTTTCTAAGGCACTGTAAAGATCGGAACACATTAATTTGGTGTACGGGATATTTGTAGAGATCTGTATGGCATGGTTCATCTGACCTTGACCTTTTTTATGAAACATTGATAATCTTAAGCGCATTTGACACTTCTAGTAAAACCCTTTATATTATAGACGTTCAACAAATATACTATCATAAGTAAAGCAATCAAGACATTACAGCATTTGCGCTTGGTATTCTATAATATGTACTATAAAGTTAAATCAATCCTTACCTGCGTTGTTTATAAAGAACTTAAAAAGTTCTGTTGCACAAAATGTTGGTTATCGTTCAATCCAATATTACACATGAAATGTGCTGTTTTTGCTATGATTTTTTGTTTGATTGATAACATTTTGGTTTAAACGTTGCATATCCATATTATTGGCTAACTAGTGTTTGTGTGCGTGAATTGCACTAGACCGATTCAAAGAGCTGAATCGTTCACACTTATTTAGACACGTTATTAGTTGGGTTTTTTTAACTTTCGAGGTTAAGTGTTGAATAGAAAAAAAAAGATAATAGCTTTAATGTTCATCCTTATCAAAATAGCTACAGGCTTCAACCACTTGCAGATTTATTAAATGGTAAAAGAAATACTGATTTCTGATTACTAGTATAAAGTCTGGTCACGCATTTTCTTTCACGATCGAAAAAAATATGTTGCCTGATCTTTCACGATCAAGTTTGATGGAAATTCAAGAAATTCAAGGTTTTCATAAACAAATTAACGCTTTTAATGGACGAACATACTTTAATTTTACTGTACTATCAGATAGACCAAAGATTAAATTTCAAATATATCATGATATTCTGAAATATGACCATTATAGGTACACAAAGCGTGTTATTTGTAATTAATTTCATAGACACGCATTCCGCCTTTTGTGTTTTTTCAAAAAGTACTTCATATTTTCTTTATCTTCTTTCACAGTTATGTTGAAGAAGTTATACCATTTTGACAGACATATTTTTTTGTTCGGATTTGTTTCGCGTTTTTAAAATTTAGCGATTTTTTCAAAGATTCTGAACTAAAATGTACATTAAATGCCTTTCACGATCCGTTACCAGAACTTTCACGATCGTCTCTCAATACTTGACCGCCGTTAGATATTCTTTCACGCCCATTTCTCTCGATAAACCGAATGACACCCGTGGTGTATATAAAGTACGAATCCAGCTATAGTTCATTTTCACTGTCATATGCGGGTATGTCTATTGTAGAATAAAGGATCATGGGAAAACTGTATTTGTTTACGTTTTGAAAATACCAAATTAATTGATTTGAAGGAAAGATTTTACATATTTTCATTGTGATATGTCTTTATTATGTACAAACATAGCATTAAAATTCAAATAAGTGTTATAAAAGCAACATAATATAGCATATCGATTTTTGAAAGCGATCCATTTTAACTATAGATGCGATGAATTATCACTGAGAGTGCAGTCATTTCTGATGTGGAATTTTCGAAGATGCGAGGAATTTTTATTGTAGAATTATGTGATAAATGCACTTGAAACAAATGAATGAATGAATGAATGAATACTTTATTTGCAAGAAGCATATACATGTTCTTGACTCGATTGTTGCTTGCATGATTTTAACTGTATAAAGTGAAACGGTATGTGACATAAATTATCCACAGTCATTAAAACATGAAATGTAAGGTGTGGGCGAACTTTTTTGTTTGCATTGGTACGTGAAGTAGAGCACCCTTGATACATTTTTTTTTATCCGTAATGAACAGCTCGATACCAGAAGAGGATTTAGGGGGACAGGGGGTTTCCCCCTTTTTGGGAAAACATTTGGTTACTTTTATATGGAATCACTGGAGCGGGCCCCCTCTTAGGTAGTCATTGGACCCCTACTTATAAAAATTTCTAGATCCGCGAATGGATACTACCACAGAGGTCAAACAATGCACATTTGGGTAATTGTACACAACATGCATGCTACAATTCATGTTTGATGATCTTAGACCCCTTGGACCTCTATGTGGGCTATTTCGGTAACTTGGTAAAAATTCCCAAACTGGATACAATGTTAGATTCAGCATGTCAAAGAACCCCAAATATCCATAAGGTTTTTTGTCTATAAAAATGCATGCATGGGATACATTTGTTATTGAAGGCATGACTGTAACAATAGGATGAAGATAAAAAAATATCTTATTTTGGGGTCTCATTGGGGGGGGGGGGGGGGTCTGATCCCTGATCCCGCTTACTGCTTTATCAGATTCCCGTATCCCGCTTATACTATGCAGTTCTCCTTTTTTTTAAATTTTCCGTGTCCCGCTATACTTTATTTCTCGTTTTCACGACACAATCATTTGACTTTCACGTGTCACGCTTACAAAAAAATCGGCATTCCGCGTCACGCTTATACCCCAATGCGACCAACTATTCTACTCTTTTCTGACTCATATTAAGCCCATTATAAATATATTAAAAAAAGTGTGTTTTTTATCCCTTGCGTGGTGAAGTGTCATGGAAATGGATAAAAAAACAAGGATATGGAAATGGATAAAAAAAAATCACGGATAAAGATCCCTATACGATTCATAAGAAATTTTAAAAATGGAATACATTTGAAATAAATGTTATTTCTATTGAATTTATTTAGAGTGTTTTAAAACCAAACTTTCCTCCGTAAGTTAAATTTTATCAAATCCGTCTCTTACTTTATCTATTGTTTGAGCAAGTCGGCTAAATTAAGGCTTTACAGCTAATTTCCTAATGCATGTAAAGCAAAACTTTGGTTGACTTGATTGCTTAGTTTGTATAATTGTTCATACAAACTTTGTAAATAAGATTGACATCTTTAAACAATATGTATCGGCATAGTTTAACCTGTATTTAAAAATACGCTGTAATAGATAAAAAATAAATATATCATACAGTGAAAATGCGCCGCATATCAATACTAATGAATCGCTCTACAGTGAAAATGAAAGAATAGTATCATTATTCGACAGTAAACATAACTCGCATAAAGAAAGCATCATGGTGGAATTCAGTTCAATATGAAGAAACTGAATGACAAAACCTATTCTACGTTACACAACTTTAATAATTGTGTTGAAATGAATATTTTTTCTGCAACAACATCTTACCTGTTAGTTATAAAACACCTGCACGATCTGTTCGTGAAATGTCCTAAATAATCACCTATTTTGGTATATACTTCACAGCTATTTGGATTAGGCGCGAAAAAAACCCCGTTCGCATCTCTTACTTTGTTTTATTAGTATAATGTGTTTTTTAACATATACTTTTTAACTAATTTTCTTCATTTTCTTCAAAAATAAAAAAAGGTCTTCTGTTTATTTATCATTCTACATCAAAAATTTCTGGCATATACAGTGAAAATGATATTTTAGGATCCGCACTTTACATACACTGGACTTTGCAAACTGTTGCAAATGTAAAGACATGTCCGTTCAATTCAAAACAGGTCCAACATGTATTTTGGGTGTATGCAATGTTATTTAGAAGTCGATCAATATAATGATAATGATGGTGTTTAACGTCCGGTGACAGAGGAGTAGGCCCGGTAAGACCATTTTTTGGCCCCAAAATATAGCATTTTTACAAATTTATAAAAAAGTAAATTTTTGGCTGATATTTGGATCATAGTAGAATAATTATGTTTTATAAATATGGGCTGTTTTTGAAAATATAATGCACATTCATCAGGTAATAGCATCATAAATTCATGCAATATTACTGAAATCTTCACAATTTAAAAATTGGTGCTAATTTTAAGACGTCCTTTGACTTAAATGAAAGACTTTTTTGGCTGCATTCGTTTTTAGTCTTTATATTTGAATATATGTTGTATTTGATGATAAAACATTACATATATAAAGGGTTAGACTGAACAAGAATGCGGCCACTTCCATCTTAGACAAAAAAACATCTGAAAAGTGACATGTTAAGGCATATATATGATACATTTTTAAGTTTGAATTTGAGCGTCTTTGATGACCAAGTGAGTCCAAATTTTTAACATAAACTTATTGAATCGACTGAAGTAGTCACTTAAGTGTTTAAGATAAATCAAAAGTTTTCATTAGATGTACTTCGAATTTTACCGGATCTGCTCCTTTAAAATGAAGTTCAGATCGAAAACGCATGAATTTGTAAAGATTACAGACTCTGCATTGTACAAAGCCTACACCTCCGCGGTTTGTTAACATACTAGCCCACAATGTAACAATCTGCAGGAAGATATGCGTACCTAACTGGTACAATATTATGACTCAGGGCTCATACTCTTAAATGCTGCGTGCTTAACGGAGAAGCAACAAACAAAATATAAAGTTTTTGAATAGACTGGAAATCAGAACCAAGATAACAGAAATTGGCTACTGCATGTTGAACTTAGTGATATATCTAAGGTATAAGTTACAAGATGTAAGCATTCTTATGACATAAATAAATTTAAAAAAATGTCTTTTTACTAGTAACGTAAAAGATAAAGAGGGCTTATGCTTTTTTTTGTATCAAAATGAACATCAGAACGAAGTTTTGTAAAATTAAGCAATTATTGTATGTATGTCTAAAACGTATTTGACTCTTCTGTTATATGAAACGATTCGTAAGTATGTTCTTTTCAAAAAGATTCGTGCCTAATGTTTTTCCACGTTAAATATATATTTTTTATTTCCTACCATTGTAGTTAGATGTAATAGTTGTAATGACATAGAACATATTGATGACTGCAAGGCGACCACCGCATGTAAAGGGGGCAAGGTAAGCTGTTTTGAATGCGGGAGATATAATTTCTAGGAAAAAAATCTCGAAATTGAAGCAAGTTGTACGAAATTATATAGACTATAACTGTTTAGTGTCTTTAAATATCAGCTGTATTTGTACGAGGCTAAGACACAAGGTGTATGCGAGCTTTTGGCGAGCTATTTCACCTGTTTCGAGCCGAGTACAAATACCGCTGATATTTAAAGACACTAAAGAGTTATTGTCTTTATCCTGCAATTAATTCTGTATATTGTTTGTGTTTTGAAATACACAAAAACTAACATATTTAGCATTTATTTTCGATTTGTAATCCCTTGAGGCCCGCGTAGTAATATCAAAACCACACAATACACAATACGCTGAAGACGGGTTCGCAAAAAAAGAATCTCGAATGGTCAACAATAATACATCGCTCAAGGTGAATAATTATCTATTTTAACATAACAACTAATTTCAACAGTAAAAACAAATAACAAAACATTGTGAAACAGAAGTGTACGAGTTGACAAATATCCTACGCTTCAGACTTGACATTCACTAAACATGCATGCTGAAATTGACATGGTTGATTTTGTAACACAATCATACACATTCAAGTTTTGAAATCGACAATTGTTATCGTCATGATTGGAATGCAACTGGAATATACATTCTGAGGTCACACAGGTTCAAACAATACTCAGTCCGGCAGTGGGCGGAGCTTTAAAGAGATATCTGTATAGTATACAGATACAGCATAGCGATATCTGTAGGGCGGCTGTATCTGTATAGTAGGACACCCAATTGCAGGATAAGAGTTTATCACTGCAATGTCTTGAATCCAAGGTCATTTCGAATAAAAAAAAGTATATCAAAACTATCGATCAGCAAGGCAAATTCAAAAAAAGGGAAGTTCTTAAAACTGATAAAATCAAACGTTATCGATCCACGTAACAAGTGTAAAACAACTGCCAAATTTCTGACTTGGCACATGTTTTTCACAAGACAATTTTGAGTGAAACCCAGCTAAACTTAAACGGTAATCTGGTAATAACGTTCCTAAACAGTATGAATATACAAATATTAAAAAAACAGTTTTTCAAACAAAAGCACTTAAAATACACAAGTACACGATACAGTTAGCCAACAATAGACAATAGACTATAAATACAACAGTCAACGATACATTTAACCAACATAACAGTTAACTAATTATTGACATTAAGAAACAGAACTTAAAAAGGCTGGTGTATAAAAACTGTATATAAGTGTGGTTATACCTCATTTCTTCATTCTGGTAGTCACGCCCTTGCTAAAGTGAGTGCCCGTTTGACTATGTGGGATGTATAAATACATAGCTAGGTCCAATTTGAATGTGGTTTGGAGGGGGTCGGATCTGGTGTAAATATCCCGTGTAAGGATGAAGTCACGATCTTTGTATGTTATAGAACCGTTTTGATTGCAACATTTCTCTTAAGGGCCCGTCGGTGGCCTGTTGCAGTAAGTCTGAAACATATAAAAAAAACTGTGAGTCCGACTTTTTGAAACCGCAAAATAAGTTTAAAGAAAAGGATAAAAGAAAACACAATCTACTGCTAATTAATTGTGTTACATGTATAATGCACTTATATTTCTTTAAAAATTGTATCGTACAAATTTAAATAATTGTTTGTTTAGCAAAATTGAGACATCATATCAAATGTAAGCGGAAATTTGAAAATAATGTATTCTGTGTCTTATCATTATCTAATAATCTGTTTCAGAAATGTTATTCTCTTGAAACATTAAGTTTTGATCTCAGACCGGTATACAGACTTGGATGTATGGATGATCAGGTATGATGGGTTTTTTTTGCCTAAGGATTTGCTACTATAGAAAACGATTCTTGCACTTTCTGAGACAGCAGTACTGATTTAATGATAGAAAAAAAAATGAATTGAAGAGAACAGTTAGTGCCCGTGACAATTCCAATTGTTTATTGAAAAACACGTCCTCCAAACGTAGCAAAAATGTTGTCTGTCAAGAAATCAAGCATCTTGATAAGGTTGGTTTGATGGAGTCAGGGTGATTTTTTTTTACAAAGGACGATTTATTCCTCCGAAAGACAAGATACGTGTAACAATGGCCATTTAAAAAAAAAAAAAGAAGCAAGACCAACTCTTCCAATTTTTCTTTAAGTTTGGAATGAGGAATTCTAATGTAAAGTGTAGATATACTTGTATCAGTATTTATTTATTTATTTCATTTGAATTTTGTTTTACATGTTTGCTTCGCGTATTCAAACTTCTTTCAATCTCGTGAGCTGAAAAGTGCAAGCAATCTGAATGTTTACACAAAGCGCTAGCTGTTATGTCTCTTATTTGTTTCAAATACTTTAGCCTAGATATATGTCAAGACATTAAGCAGTTTAGACCAAGATTATTTGTACAATGGCAAATTAGGATCAGATAAATTGATTAGTCAAATTTAAGACTGATAGCACATTTGTGCACTTTATATAAAAATAATATCATCTTATTAATAAAATCATATCGCCCCATAAATTCAATATATGAATACCACGGACATTGAAAGGTTCGAAACTTAAATTTGTAATTACTGGTGCTTATTTTTTTTTTAAATGCGAATAAGCCATGGTGTTGTCAGTTTATTTTCGATTTATGAGTTTGACTGTCCGCCTTTTAATGCATGCAAACTATTTTGTTTCATTTTTTAGAATTTGATTTTGATCTATCGATGGAGTGAGAGAGAGATATAATTTTTATACTATATATTGCCTTTTTTTATTGTTAAAGCTTTGTCAGAGATTCATGATATCAAGCCCGCAAATATTTGGAAAAAGACAACAATTACAACTAAAAGGAGGTTGTTGCAATTATGACCTTTGTAACGACAATGATGGCATGACAACTACACCAGCTACAACAACAACAACACAAGTTCCTACAACTGTTATTACTGGTAAGTTGGTAATGATTTATAAACATTGAGCAGAAAGAGAGAGGCGAAAAATACCAAACGGACAAAAAGTTCAAAGGTTGAAAATAAATTGACACCGCCATGATTAAAAAAGACAAAGAGCAACAGACACCGCCATGATTAAAAAAGACAAAAGAGCAACAGACACACGATAGTACACAAAACTCAACATAGAAAACTTAAACACTGAGCAACCTCAACAAAAATATGGGTTATTTCAGCAGCTCTTAAAGGTTAAGAATATCCTGCTCTACATGTGACACCCATCTTCTTGCTCATGTTAGTAAAATACAAGTCTAATTCGATCGGTCAGATCGGGGGAAAGGGTACGGTATTGTAAAGACATTTCGAATATATTCGCTATTCATCTTTGAAACGGATATTTAATAATGATGAACCAACTCGTGATTGAGATTGTGAAGATTTTATGGTCCTTATGATACTTGTAGGCAATGGTTCGCAAATTATCAAAAATATTGTAAAGACAATGAATGCTACTGTTCTATAGCCGCAGAATAGCCTTACTAAATACCAAGTTAGAATTTAGAAAAAAAATCGATTTGTAGCAAAACCATATGTGAATCAATAACCAGACAGCTGGAAAAAGTTTTTTAAAAAATGTTGTGGAATAGTATATTAGCTTTGTTTTGGAGTCTTATAACATCTTTTTTTCTTTGGTAGTCTTATAAAAAAAATTTCAAGTAAACATTACCAATCGCTGGTAATCTATTTGACGATTGACAGTTATTTTTTAAGTGACAATTGAGAATTTGTTTTAAGTGACTTTTGTTAGTTTGTTTTCTATTGATGAGTTTGAATATCCCTTTGGAATATTTCGACTGTCTTTTATCTTAGCTTCTCAATTCCTTAATACATTCAAAGTAACACTGATGTTTGATTTTATATAAAACACCAAAAGTAATATAGAAATAATACAATTAAACGAAATGTTTTTTTCAAATTTTTCAAATTTCAAATTTCGTCACCAAAAGATGGGTTTTGACTACTTTATGAGATATTTGCGAATTCGTGTTTGTAGGTTGCGGTCACCATTCGTCAAGACATTGTCCTTCAGGGTTTCAGCTTTATCATTCGTGTTACCATGTAGGTAAAGAAGCGAAGAACTGGCATGATGCGGAGGTAAAAATGAGTTGAACAAATAAACAAGTAATATATTTTCGAAAAAAAAGCTAGCCGTCTCTTAGCTGATAAAAGTTTAAAGTGTTCTCGCTTTGTAGATTAATCCATTCAGAATAGCCTTGCATACAACAATTCATTCTCTCATCATGAAATATCATAACCATGTTCAAGTTTTCTCATGTTTTGTATTTAAACTATGAGGTCGCCAAAGGTTCTCAACGCCTAAATCAATTAATACGAATAATTAGCAGGGAACTTAACCTTTTTAATATTGAATGTTTAAACGTTCTTATTTTCTTCTCGTGCACCTGCATGTACTTCTGACACTCTTTTATTTTATTCTATTTAATCCCCATTGGAAAGCCTCTGACAGACTGAGTGAGCGTAAAATCACTGTTATCGATAGCCGATGACAAACAAGTTTCAGGTAAACGATTCAGTATTCTTGTCATCAAAATTATAACGGTGGTCCACGCTGATGTGAAAATCCTTCTATATCAACGTGCATCTAAGAACATGAATTTATTTATTTTTCAGAGTTACTGCAAGAGTAAATGTACTAGACTGGCAGACTTCAGTTCGTTGAGAGATCTGCAACATGTGTTCTCACATGTTCTTTCAGAAAAATCCAATTCAACAAGTAAGTATATTTAATCAATACAACCAACGATTGGTTTCATTTCATCAAACACTAGTGTATTTAAAGGAATGTCCTTAATCAAATGGCAAAATCAGAAGCTCAAACAATGGATAACAATTGTCATATTCCTGACTTGGTATAGGCATTTTCTAATGTAGAAACTTGTGGATTGAACCTGGTTTTATAGCTAGCTAAATTAAATCCTCTCACTTAAAAATCATAAAACTGATCAAGGTTACTCTTGCATAATACATATAAATGATATATGTCAGGAAGTACATTAAACGAAGAAAAATAATTATTGCACATTAATTGACACGAGGGTTGTCTTTCGTTTACCCTTAAACAACATCCTTGGTGTAGCATTTAATTCGTCTAAACTTAAAAATATCTAAATCTAGGGATGTTAAAAGAGGTAGATGATATTAGCAAGTGTGAGATTTTGTACGGTTTGATAAATTTGTTAAGTCATGACATGCAATTGCTTTTAATTAGAAATCTCCTACCTTAGGTTGAAACTATGGGATAAATAACGTTCTGTCAAAATCATTTGCTTGTAGATCAATTGTTAGCATGAAAACAATCATCTTATCTGTGTCATGTTAGATTTATTTTTTCTACATATTTATTTTCATTACAGCATTGGATTTTTGGACAGATGGTGTCGGACACACATCTGCCTTCAAATCTGGTGGACACTATTGGATGTGGTCAACTACAAAACAAAGAATAAGTTCTGAGTTGACTCATCATGTTCATCTCATTAGTTTTAATGATTGTTTAATGTTGAAAGGGAACTCCCATACAAGCACTGATTTATTGTCTGCGGCAAATTGCCAAACAAAGTTAACTCCTGTATGTAAATTGTAATAAATTTGAGATACACTTACTTTTGAAAATTTATAATGAAGGAGATTTGATAACGTTACAACACATTTCTGACTGCAACACAATTAAAAAGGGGACACATATACTAAATGGTGAGCAAATCCTTCTTCATATGTGCACGAGACACATCTCATATTCTAAATGGTTGGTATAACTACTGTTATAATTGTCAATCAGTGAGGAAACCATCAATGAATCCTAAAATGCAATTTTCATTTTTTTTAAGCAACATCTGAGCTGCATTTAAATGGAATGTCTCTTATTTCATATGCTATTTTAAATGAAAAAATAGACATACAAACAAACACCACACGTACAAAACACATCATAGAATACATACTAGTAACTAGATAAACGTGGAGGTTATCTCATATGCTCCAGAAGGGTGAGCATATTTGTTACATTAGTAGCACCCTTTGATTTTGTTAATAACCTAGAACAAAATGCCGCCATATACAATAATTTACCAAGGTAAATGAAAAAACTTTTGTGGTACAGCTTAAATGGAGAAAGGAAATGTTGTACAAATAGATACATGTAGATCAGCAGTGTACGGAATAGTTTGCCGGTATAATTAATTATCGAAGGTGCTAGGCTTATAATTTGATACACGAGACCCGTTTCGTCTACATAAGACTCATCAAAAAAGTAAGAAAGCCAAAACAAGTACACAGTTGGAAGAGCATTGAGGTTCCACAAATCTAAAAAGTTGTGCTTAATACGGCTATGGTAATCTATGCCTGCGATTAGAACATCCTTAGTATTTTGAATAATTCATACTTTTGCAAACAGTAAATTAAAAAAAAATGACCATATAATATAAATTCTTGTCAACACAGAAGTGCTGACTACTGGGCTAGTGATACCCTCGGGGATGAAACGTCAACCAGCAGTGGCATCGACCCAGTGGTTTCAAAGTTATCAGAGGCTGCCAGACACGTGTAAAATGAATTAACCATTTGATTTTTATTGGGGTGGGAGAGGTCTAAGACGAAATGTTAAAAAAAAACCAAGTTGACAATTTATGCAAAAAAACGTCAGGATAACTAGTATAATGCGTAACAATGGAATTTTAAAACTAACAATTCATCTCTGTAAAACTATGTAAATATGTTTTTTACAAGGTATAATTCACCTATTACAGTATAGCCCTTAATCGCCAGTTTTTAAATTTTCAAACTAGTAACAGACATACAAAAACTAAGTAAGTAAGATCATCAATACTAGATATACAAAATGATAATGTGATTGAAACATGAATTATTGAAAACTATGATAGATGAATTGTGATCAACAAAACTGAGCAATATTTCAAGATCTACTAAAGTACTTAAATTTAATGATACCATCTGACTCTTGTTAAAAGAGAAGCAAATAATACCAAAAGGAATAATCAAACTCAAAAGCCGACAATATAATGCAAATTAAATATCGTCTACACTGTGTATCATCGCCACCGGAAATTGGGTACTATCGAAGCGAAGAGAAAAAAGAAAAAAAAGTAAACACGTTAAGAATTCATTCAATTTAAAGCATTTCCACTCATTTAATGAGGGTGCCGCTTAAGAAATGATTTTCTGATATATAATTCTTTAAATTATTAGGACGATAAGTACAAAATTAAGACAAGATTTGGTGTTGTACTCCAAAACTTGCCACTTAGTACCGGAAAATTTCGAGGTCGATCGTCCTCTGTCGCCCCATTGTCAAGATATTCAACTGTTTTTCATTACATTTGTATTTTTCCTGACACGTTTTTAGATTATTATAGTGTGGCATCATATTAACTGAAATTTGTTGTCAAAAGGATGTTTTTTAAAGAATATGGACAAAAAAATTGTTTGTTAATTGTACGGCGAATTGCAAGACGTTGTACGGCGAATTGCAAAATAACAACTTTTGTCTGTACGGCGTCTTGCAATATATTGTAATTTTAAGATGAAATTAATCACTGTTTATAATATCAAATGACGATATTTTGTCAATATCAAAGCTTTACAGACTTACAAATATACAAAATAAACTACATATCAAATATTGTAAAATATATGCCGTTAGTTTTGTTCAGAAGTAGTCGTTGCGTACCGCTATTCGACTTTGTACAAAAAGGATTTTTTTCAACCATATTATCCTAAATACATTAATATATCGTTATACTACTAACAACTGTTGTCTTATTTGTTGTTGGGGTGAAATTTTGTAAGTTCATTAAAAAAAAAGACGATCATTCATATTTTGTAGGTGCTTTTTTTTTTTAAAATATAAACAGTGGAGATGTGCTATGATAGCAAATAAAATAGTTATCCATTAGGATCAAATACAGTGTGTGTATAAAATTACATGCTATTAATATGTCGCATGGCCTTCAACAACAAAAACTTGTATCTTATAGTCGGCTATAAAAAGCCCCGACATGAAAAATATGGAAGGATTAAACCAGAAAACTAACAGCCTAACTCATAACAAAACAATTTATGAAAAACAACAAGTATGATAGAGATGAACCAACGACAACCACCGAACTACAGGATCCAGACTTCGGACAGACACATAAAGTATGTGCTAGGTTAAATACATTGTTTATTTTTTTTAATTTCTGAAATGATTCATTTGTAAAAAGAAAAGTTAAGAATTTACTTTGGTTTCATTGAAAGTTAGAAGAAACAAATCGTGAATTGTGTTTCGAATTAATTTTCTAGTTTTTCTTTGAAATAAGATTGCATTTCTTTTTTAATTTCAACAAATTCATTCAAACTTTTTATTTACAGCGGAAAAAATAATAAAAGACTGTTGAGAATGCCCCAACTTAAAGGAGTAGATAGAAAGGCAGTGAGAAGGAGTGTATTTTTCCGAATTCTCATTGTAGTACATTTTCAAGATTATAATGTATAATATTCCTCAGTAAATTAAATGTGTTTTTTCTTTAAAAATGTCCTGTACCAAGTCAGGAAAATGGCCATTGTTATATCATAGTTCGTTTCTGTGTGTGTAACATTTTTACGTTGTGTTTCCGTTGTGTCGTTTGTTTTCTCCTATTTTTTAGTGTGAATTCACATTACTATAAGACGTGTCTCGGTACTTTTCTATCCCAAATTCATGTATTTGGTTTTGATGTTATATTGGTTATTCTCATCGGATTTTGTCTAATGCTTAGTTTGTTGCTGTGTGTGTAACATTTTAATGTTGTGTCGTTGTTTTCCTCTAATATTTCATGCGTTTCCCTCAGTTTTAGTTTGTGACCCCGATTTTGTTTTTTGTCCATAGATTTATGAGTTTTAAACAGCGGTATACTACCGTTGCCTTTATTTAATACAAGTAAGACTTGCATATGCGTTAAAAGATATAGCAGCACGTGATTATTTGTTGAAACTTATAAAGGTATGGATCTCGGCCTGATTTGTTTGGTTGAATATAAATGTGAATTAATTGTTTTTTTCTAAATAAACAGTTATTACTATTTGTGTGTTTGTGTGTATATGTGTATATGTGTAAATAATCTAATCTTTAGATAGATGCTAAAATTAAAATCATTTTTATTAATGAGAAGAAAAAGTGTAAACGATAAGAATTTACCGATTACGATATTTTAACAAAACTGTTTACGAGGGCAAATAAATAAACGAACGCTTTCAAATCAAGTTTTTCGTGGATTTTTCGAAAATAATTTATGAGTATGCACCGTCAGGATTGAAAAAATATTTCAACCTGTCCTTATTAGATTTAACGGGTCACACGGGCCTGGGTTCCACTACGCTACGTCAGTGGCATCAAAACAGGTCAGTAAAACAGTGACATGCCTTTTCGAAAGTAACAACATTAACCTGCTTTTGTATATGTCGTATTCAAATTGTATACATCTCATCTGGTATGTAAAAGATGTAATAGGACTGTGTTCAAGCCTTATATTGTGTATACATCTTAAATGCTGTCAAGCGAATGATATTTTTATCAAATTCATACTTATAATTATATTTGAATGTATTTTAAAATTAGCAAGTTGCCATACAGTTGAAAACAAGTTGCTATACAGTAAATTTGTCAACACGAGCAAGTTGCCGTACCCTGGACTTTATTTTTTATGGCCTATTTTTTTAAAAACATCTTTTTGACAACAAATTTCAGTAAATATGATGCCACACTATAATAATCTAAAAATGTGTCAGGAAAAATTATGAAAAACAGGTTAATATCTTGACAATTGGACGGCAAAGGACGATCGAACTTTAAATTTTCCGGTACTAAGTGGCAAGTTTTGGATTATTACACCAAATTTTGTCTTATTTTTGCATCTATCGGCCTAATAATTTAAAGAAGTATATATCAGAAAATCATTTCTTAAGCGGCACCCTCATTAAATGAGTGGAAATGCTTTAAATTGAAAGAAATCTTATCTTGTTTACTTTTTTTCTATTTCTCTCCGCTTCGTCAGTACCCAATTTCCGGTGGCGATGATACACAGTGGTCTAATATAAGGCACATACTGCACACACAAGTATAATTACATATATTCACCAACAATATATGCTGTTATTGGGATTGATAAAAGGAAACTACATTTTGATTTCGAATATTTTCTGGTTTGATTGTTAAGACTTATAGGACTTTAACTGCCAAATTTAATAGAGTTTCAACCTTCCTTGAAAATACTTTAATAAATTTACTTGAAACTTAACACATTTGTTGATATTGTTAAAAGCAAGGTAAAGTGAATTATAATCATAATTGAAGCTTTAAACTTGCATTTTAGAAGATTTAATTATAAAAAATAAATGCTACTGAATTGTTCACAATTCCAACACGTACTAACGTCGGCAATTGTTTGTAATTTCGTAAAATACTTCAATGGTAAGTTCTGTTAGAGTTTTGTATTCTTTCATCAGTAAACGACTGTCCCTTTTATTCACCAAATTGTAAAGACATGAAAATGTCCTCGAGGAAGCGAAAATGAAAATACTTCTGTTTTTAATTCACAAACAAACACCACACTGTTTTCTAAAACTAGTGCTGTAGAGGGAAATTTCTTTTTGCTGTTCCATCATGCATTCATTTGATAACATTTCTTGTGTAATGAAAATGCCACACTCTCTGAACGTTAAGAATCCGTCTTCAAAGATGGCTATGTGAATTCGAAGTCAACATCTGACTATATTCAACATAAGTTAATGAAACAGCATCCTTCTTTTTCTATGCTTCATATTTCATATTTTTATTTTGAATCTAGATTTTCAAAAATATCGTTTCTAAATTTTTCTATTTTTTGTGAGAAAAAATTTACCTTCTGTCAGTTAGACAGGAATATGTCTAAATCTGAAATTAAAAAGGAGGCGAAAGATACCAGAGGGATAGTCAAACTCATAGATCGAAAACAAACTGACAACGTCATTGCTGAAAGACAAAAAAAAAAGTCAATCAACAGCACATACGACACAAAATAGAAAACTATAGAATAAGCAACACAAACCCCACTAAAAACTGATGGTGATCTCAGGTGCTCCGGAAAGGTAAGCAGAACCTGCTCCACATGTGGCACCCGTCGTGTTGCTCCATATTATTACAACACGGTAAGGTCACATTCATGAAAAGGGAAGGGGATTGTAGTTACGATGTAAGGAACATATCATCCGATATCATCTGTGAAACGGTTCTTCTATAACGGTCAACCAACTCGTGATGACATCCGTAAAATTTACGAAGTGATGATTTCAATTTCACCATTTGGAACGCTTGGTTTAACATCTTCTTTGTGAGCAGCAACCCTCTATCAAGGAAATCATGGTAAGAAATAGAAGTACGGAAATATCGTATCATTTTGTAGATATATACTCAGTATGCAGGCGCTGCTGGAATGTTGCTTCTTAGAAATGAAAAGATCACAATTGGGAAGCTGAAATCATCTCTTTTGTCGTAAAGTTTTGTTTTCAACCTACCCTCATTGTCAATTTATAGATGTTAGTTAAGATATGAAGCCGAATTAACTGCATCTGTTGTATCCTGCATCTCTAGTTCGATGGGATATATGAGTTCAACATAGTCACCAACTGTTGAATTATTTAGTGAGAGAACGTCACCTATATAGCAGAAAGTAAAGTTAAGGGATAGTGCTAACTTCTTATATTTCTTCCTAAGAGGTTCTTGTATGAAGTCAGCCTCATAAGAATAAAGAAACAAGTCGGCAAGAAGTAGGACACAATTGGTTCCCATTCGAATGTCGACAATCTGTTGAAAAACACATCCTCCAACGGTAAGAAATATGTTATCAATCAAGAATTCAAACATCTTGATAATGTCAGTTTCACAGAATGTTTTGTTTGAATTAGAGTGATCAAAGTAAGATTTATCCCTCCCTCAGACAAGATACTTGTATCTACGTTCGCCATTCTTTTTTATGAAACAAAGCATTACCGACTAATCAATTTGTCTTTGAGTTTGGAATGTGGAATACTTGTGTAAAGTGTAGAAAAGTCAAATGTTTTAATACTCTTGAAAGATGAACGAATCTTAGGTTGTATATACTCTAAAAGATCTTTGAAATTTTTCAGTATCCACATCCGATTCACGCCACCTCTAGAATAGGCAGTTTCACAATAACTTTGAAATCCGGTTTTGATTGCTGATTATATAGATGTTAATAATTGAGAAAGAGGTTTCGTGGAGCACTTGGAAGACCCAGCAATATACCGTTGTTTATAAGGACACTTATGTAGTTTAGGTATCCAATAAAGGGATGGTAGATCCAGTTCTTCATCTTTGGTTGAAATTCCAAAGGAACACAGAACAGAACTATGATTATCCAGGATTTCCTCTTTGGTAAGTGCAATGAAGGTATATATCAGGTTTCCAAGTGAATTGTCAATACCTAATTCATTTATCAAGCAGTTAATGTAATGAGTTTTACATACAAAAACGATGTTGTTTGTGGCTTCATCTGCTGGGAAAACAACATATTTGTCATGGAGGTAGGATAAATGTTTAACTTATTTGTTTGTTAGACCTTTCTTTGTAATATCTTGTGTTTTGGTCATATCTCAATGATTTACTTTATCTACACACTACCAGAAACTGCACAAGTATTTTTTTAATGAATTTTGTTTCAAAGGTACAGTCATTTAAAAAAAAAATACTAGGTATTTTTTAGCCATTTTATGCCTGTCATGATTAGGTTTTTTGTTAATTGCCTGAAATTAAAAAAAATGCCCAAACAAGAAAATGCCTGTAACGTAGATATTTTGTAATCTTGTGTAAGAAACAAGAAAGTAATTTGTCTTTAGTCATGAGCTCAACTGGACCAAATGTCATTTTTGATGTTTGCCACAATACTGTGTGACATTGATTTTGGCATTTGTGTGTACAAGTTCAACGAATCCAAAGAAATATTCTACTACTTGATATACCGTACAAACATTATCTTTGTAAATAATTGAATACAAATTGAGAGTTTGGTGTGGTAAACCAAAGAACACAGAAAAAACGGAGATTGGTTGCTTCTATTGAAACTGTTGTCACCTTGTTAAAGTATTGCCATTGATCTCCTGCTCAAAACAAAGTTGAAACTCATCTGTGTTCTATTGACAACATCATTTTTTGGGGTAGGGTTTCCTTCTTCCGTTAAACGGGGCTTTACAAGTTCCTTGTTCAAATTTCTTCTGAATGTAGTGGTTCTTTTAAATACGGTAATTCTAGATAATAGGTATTCAAGCTGCTGAATGTATCAATCTTTCAATTTCTTAAGATGCTTTATTCAGACTTGGGAGCGAGAGAAGTGTTTTCAATTTTCGAAACCGATTGAAGTTCTTCGCTCATTTTTTACAGTTTTACAAGTCTTTCACTTTGTGCAATGATTTTCGGGAAAAGATGCATTTTAGACAATTTTTTATCATTCAAACTAATGTAAGTTGAAAACAAATTCATGGACCCCGCTTTTTAAAAATGACATTGACTTGATTGTGCATGAAATTTTTTTGTGCCAATCGTTATGAACAATGAAACTTATGAAATGGGAGTTTCACCGATGATGATTGTTACGAATGAAAGCAACAGTAGTATACCGCTTTTCGAGAGTCATCAATCGATTGAGAGAAAACCAATCCGGGTTAGAAACTGAAACCGCGGGAAACACATCAAATATAAGAAGAACATAACGAAACAACACTGAAGTGTAACAAAATACAAAAGACGATGCAACACAACTAGAAATAGCTAATTAAAGTTTGCAATTAAGGTGGGCAAACAATACTTTCATGTTAATTTCACATTAAAAGCTTTGTATCTCAATGTACACTTGTACTTTTTAAATTCTTAAAATGACGGACTGCACAATCGCTTTAAGAGTAACTCTTTTGATTATTGATTTGAACTTGCTCAGATTTTAACTTTATAAGTCTGATATATCAAATGAGTACTCTATTGCTTTAAACACATGATATATTATATATTAAGGCATTTTAAAAGTATTTTGTTGCAATATTTAAATTTTAAAAGCCCCAAATGTTGATAGTTGAAATTTCTCAATTTTAACGTCTAAATTTAACACGCAAAGTTGAATATAGAATTAATCATATTGTCTATAATATATATTCTATTTCTATGAAACTTTGTAAGCAGTCTTATAATATATTCAGCTTTAGTCATACCAAGTTTTATTAAGATTGGTCAACTTTTTCTATCCTATTAGGTCCGAGTACACAGTTATCGTCCTTTGATTTTCGTTGACCACGAATATAGTCCTTAGTGTGGACAGTGTGTTACTTTTTGTTATACCCCTTCCAAATTTATTTCTCCATGTTTTATGCCTCATATAGCAAGTTGGGGGGGGGGGGGGGGGTGAAATGACACTGTAAAAAAAATTGGGTCATAAATATTAATGTAAAGTAGTGATTAAGTCCAGCTGAAAAAGGTAAAAAATTAGCACTTCGGAAGCTGTCAAAAGATTTCAAGACCCCCTTAACATAAAACTGTCCATATTTTGAGTTAGAGCTGATGAAGTTTTCTATATAATTTTGTCCCAAAAGTAGTACAACACACTGTATATATATTATTGAGAAAGCGCAGGTGGGATTTTTTTAATTTTCATTTATTGTCTAAAAGAAATGCACTACGAAATAACTGTGTACTCGGACCATATACCTATATGTATATATAGATAAAGATATCTTCTGAAACATTTTTATATAAGAAACTGGAAGGGTGGATATTAAAGATAAAACTTTATACTTTTGTTCAAAGTTTAGAAACAAATAAGTTATTTATTATTATTTTTTAATTTTGATTGACTTAAATTTGATCTTTGTATAAATTGTGTAACTCATGTCGCACTTTACTTCCGGTGGTAACGTGCACTACTTGTATACTCCATCATTAAAACCCATCTCATCAGTTTTGTGTTGTTTGGATGCTTTTGTTAAACGACCAATTATTATGCATCATATGCACGCACAAACAAGTACCCGTGTAAATTTTAGTGTTCAAATATAAGCAGATGAGAAATGTGGTAACCACTTTAATTTAAATAATATTCTTTTTCTTTTTTTTCCGTTTTAGAATGTTATTGGAGACCAACATGAATGAAAACAAATATAATATATGAATATTTTATGTTTACACATCACCATGCACATGTTTTAATCTTTAAGATGTCATCAGTAATTCTACTCAAATTAATAGCTAATTCTCCTATGAAAATAAAGCTTTTTTTTACACGTCTACTACTTTTTTTGATAATATGACATCATTTTATTGTCATATCTATAACTTACATTTTTGTACTTATGATTTCTGGAAAAAATATTTTAAAATTTGAAGGATTTCAAAGTCTGCATCATTTTCTTCTGTGGAATATCAACAGGACCCAAGAAAGAGAGGCGTTTCTCCTCCGCCTTTTCTGCAAGGTCACAGTATTTGAAAGCCTCTTTTTTATTTTTGTAATGGTGAATATAAAGAAATGCCAACATGTAATGCGCATTCGGATATTGTTTATCACATACTGGCGCCCGTTCAATATACTTCTGAAATAGAACGAAAGCTCTCTCTGGGTCTCTGGACAAATACTGAAGAGCTATTCCATAGAGAGCGGATACATTTGTTTTGTCAAGGTCATAACATTTTTGAAAAGAATCGAGTGCTCTTTTCTCCTGCTTTGTTGTTACATAAATGGCACCAAGGATGTAGTAAAGACATTTGACCATATGTCTATCGATTTCAGAGAACTCAGCATAAGGTTGCCGCCTATGTACAAATTCTTCTCCGGTAATAATGATCTTTTTCTGAAAGTCAAAATCTGAAAAGTTGTCAGATATATGCGTTGTTACATCCGGCTTTAAAACAATAGCGACTTTGAAATACTCAACTAAAATATCATTTGGTCGAAATTTCAAATACTGCTTTATTAGTGTCGTTGTATTTTTTGGAGGTCGGAATTGACTAAAGAGATGTTGCTCGCACATTTCACCATACGAATATGCATGGAATGCGGGTTGCAGGATATCGCAGTCTTCCTCATATTCGACTTTATCCTTTGGGTATTTTCTTAAAACTTCCCACCCGTAGAAAAAGAAATTGAAAGCTTCCATATATCTCTTAGCTGTCGGTGAATCGGGATAAGCAGCAAACATAGGAGGTGTTAGGATTCCATTACGTCTGATTAAAATGCCGTAAGAGTCATTTGCCTGTCGAGTACGATCTTCTTGCAAATTCTTCATGAAATCCAAAATCAGTCTGGCATTTGGATCATCGCGGATAAATTTCATTTCTTCTACACTGCAGCCACATTTTGACACCAATGTTTTGTCATCTGACATTTTTTTCTAGTACGTCCCTCCAATATCAAGGATATAGTATCACCATTGCCTGGATGTCCTGTAAAAAATGATAACAAAATTGCAAATGTGATAATTAACAATTTTCTAATCCTCTCCAGCTTCAAGATATGCAGATTCGATTAAAACAAAATAAAAGCCCTCTTTATCATAGAGGGGATATTTGGATTGTATGTATTTTTTTGAAATTCGATTAATTCTGATCTTTAGCCTGGGAGAATATGATTCATATAAACCAGGTTCAATCCACCATTTTCTACAATTGAAAATGCCTGTACCAAGTCAGGAATATGACAGTTGTTGTCCATTCATTTAATTAAGGACTTTTAGTTTTGAATTTTCTCGGAATTCAGTATTTTTGTGATTTGACTTTTTGATTATTTGTTATTTGCTTTAAATTACACTATATCGGTACTTTTTGTCTTGTCTCTATTTTAGTAGTTTCTTTTTTGCAACGTGTCGTTTTGATGAGCCAAGAAATGTTTTACTGATTGTTACAGGTTGTTTCTATTATGTGTATTATCACACTACTGTGCAGGTTTGGGCGTTCATATACTCTTTAACCCGGCCACATTCAATATGTGCCTGTCCCAAGTCAGGAGCCTGTTTTTAGAGGTTTTTATGAGATTATAATCTGTTTTATTGATTGGTTTGATACATATTTTCTTAATGTTAAAGGTCTTATCTATGGTAGCCTATAATTGCTTAAATCCGTTTCAATTTGAAACGGTTGGATTCTCACTGGCAATCATCCAATATTAAATGCATAATCATAATCAAAATTTGATAAACAATTTACGTGCTCTTTACATTGAAATCGACAACTTCATATACAAATTTAGGGAATATGAGTTTATCAATGTCTCAACATCTCATCAAATGAATAAAAAGACAAGATAACAAACAAAAAACTGAAGGAGTCGTTCAACCTCCAAAAGGATCAATACTGGTTGCATCGACCAGGTAACCGTCTCCTGCTTTACATGAATCAACTGTGCACACTAGGTCAAAACGTTAAATTCGGACATAGGACATAATCAGTAAATTACAGATAAGACTACTCTTCTGATATCTATATGTCTAAAGCTAACAAAACATATCGCTAGTGAATTGAGACACAGACATATCGTATCAGTCAACCAATGTACGATGGTGACCGTAAAGTTTATGTAATGTCAATTTCAGTCGCTCTTCCTGCCAAGCAAGTATTGTGTTAAGAACTCACGTGCTGATGACTTTATCGTAACGTATTTTAAACTTGAAATATGTAAACGAAATCGGATGTGGAACAATGAAACCAAGTGTATTTTAGTTGGAATAACTGCGCTTCATAATTATAAAAATAAGCAGCATTCAATTCTACAATAAATGCAACCCATTTTACATGAAATCATCAAGATAATTTTAGGATTTGTTCATTTAATAATTCAACAATATATTTTCTATACTATGCAGTGTTCGTATGTTTCGGGCATACGGTAACCGTTTCAAAAAATCAAATATTATCAATTTGTAGAGAAATTGATATTATATATTGTCAATATGAATTTTTAATGTAAATATGTATAGCACATGACATCGGAACTTGCTATTTATTTATCTTATCAGCTATAAATTTAATAGTGACATATTGAGCCTTACGATGTATTATTAATTTTACGTGTGTAATAATACTGTGTAAGGACAACATATAGTGTAATAAATTTGATAACATTCCGATTAGATAAGCCAGGAACCTGTTGTTTAGTGGTTGGTGTTCATTGGTGTGGTTCATAAGTGATTTCGTTTCTCGTTTTTTAAAGGAAGGGATAAACAGAAGCAGAGAACAATGTGCACCATATAACCAGTATTACAATACAAATTCTTAAAGTCCAGGCTAAAAATGAGGCGTAACTGCTTTAATTCAGCCCTGGACCTACGATCGCAGGTGTGTTCTATTTTTTAATTAAAAATAAATGCCGTCTTTTAGGACCTGATGTGTATATGTTTATGAAGTACATTAAAGCGTCGTAACTTTGCTACTTACATGCATCCATTTAATGATAACAATTTCCATATCATCGATAAAATGATAGAAGATAAATTGATACCTTAGGTCATACTTTAAATGGCATGTGACAGTATAATACAACCTTTATCTATTAAATCATTCGTAAACTCGTCACAAAACTGTGTGCGTTAACGAAAGTGCACCGTTCAACCTATTTTGCATAAAATCGTCCTAAGCCTGAGTGGCTACCCGCAGCAAACATTGGCAAGTAGTAATGGTGGGACGTAAAAGTGAACAAACAAATAGCAGTGTATGTGAAATAAAAATCTTTCGCTAGTCAACTAGACCAAACGAAAACAGTGACGGCTCTATCAATGGATCGGAACTGAAGGTAAGTAGTCGAATCGAATTAATTTCTTAACAATTTGTAATTGAGAAAATAATCCTATTCATTAACTATCGAAACGACTAAGCTTGCATTCTTCGTTGTAAATTTTAAAACAAGAGATAATAAGAGATTAATAGACGTATATGTGTCGGCGCGTCAATGTACGAGCTCAAAACTATTACAGGGATTTCCAATAAAATGGCATACGTACCTAACTCGACGTATGGACCTAATGTGATGGTTATTGCCAACCATAGAATTTGATTCAATGCATCGCTACAAAGCATTCCAAGTCATTAAAGACGTGAACAATATTTTTCGTCAAAATAAAATAATTTTAACAAAATAAAAATGGAAAAAATCTGCACTATTATAATCATCACGGATTCTTTAGATTCACGCCTTAATTTTTGTTGACATAAGTTCGTGTATAAACATACGAATCCTTTATATATCATACAGGTGGAAACACAGTTGAAATGTAGCTCTCTGTTAGAGAAGGTTAAACAGAAAAACAAAATATTTTTAAATTGTCTACATCTGTTTCTATTGGCTTTAAAAATTTAATAAATGTGCATAGTTAAGGATTTTATGCATCATATAAACGAGGTTTTAATTGATTTTTGGTATGGAGCTTCTTAATATTTGTAAACTTTTAAATTGTAGACAAATTGTCTTAAATCAGTGCTTGTGGCATGTTTAAATTCAAGTGGATCTTTTTTGTGCTTAAGCATATAAGCATAAAATCCGTCGAAAAAAATTAACAAAAAGGTACAGGATTGATTATTAGGTGTAATACTACTATTGATTTTCCCCTATTAGTCTTTATTAAATTTGCATGTTTTCCAAAAATTTTGCAGAATTTTCTTTCTTTCAAATCAATTAAATATATGTTTATGACCCAGAAATGTTTTACTAAAAAAAATGTAGGATTAATTACCTTCAAGTGTCAAATTCAAGGGAATATTTTTTTCGACCTATTTTCGTTTACAACCGGATGTGAATTACCATGATCTGGTAGTATTTCACCTATTACTATATGACTCATGAATAAAAAAAAAAACAGAATATCATCTCGCTTCAGATTTCATTATTTTATCAATTCATAATTTGATTACAATTTTGATTTTAGTGGTTTAAAAAAGAACTAAATAAATGGATCATTCGAAATTACCAAGTTATGATTGGTGATTCATTTGAATACGGATGTTTGACTGATTATTCACTTAAAGGGGCACACGCTGTCAAATTCATGTTCACCGATTTGTCTGAATTTATCATATTTGATTTATGCGATATATACAAACTGAAATAGTTATCAATGCATGAACTGATAATGTATATCAGCATTTCGTGTGCGGTCGGTGAAACGAAAGGAAGGCGCAACAAGCGTATGTGCGGCCATAGATCAGACATCAATCTCAGTGCAAGTGACATTCTTTACAAGCATTATAATTTGCCTTATCATTCCATCGTTTCTAGGACAGTTCGCATTATCGAAAAAATATAAATATACCACAGGCCTAACAATCCTTATGTTGCAACGCCTCTCCGTAGACAACAAGAGGACTACTGGATTCGACAATTGGGAACTGCGACACCATATGGTTGCGTTGACAAAATTGATGGTATAGGCATTCTATCTAGTCCTTTCTGCAGCTCGGTGAATGTGATGAATATTTCAACTCTACTCCTCGACGTACAACTGCTCTGCATGATGTCTCTATTAGTGACTTGTCGTCATTTATACAAAAACCGTTAGGTATGCATCACATTCGCGAGAAACGTTAAGAAAACTTTGAGAAAATTTACGACTATCATTGTGTATAATCACATTTGAAGTTGTGACTTAATAAACAATATGTTTGGTTAAGAGGAACAAATGGGTCCGTCTTTCATTATGCTTCATTAAAGCTAAAACTGTTTGATTTTAATTTCTCCTAAAATGATATGTAAAAAAAAAATATCGGTATTGTGATATAACCTTCACATTATGACTAAATCAAACATTTGAACATACTGTCTCAGCGCATTAGCGAGTACAAATTGTCAAAATACTACAATCTTTAATAATATTTTAAAGTTTAAAAACTTGAAACAAAAATTTAAAACGAACATATGGCGATAAAGTATGATAAACTTCGCAGAGGAAAAAAACCCAACAATCCTACAAAATATGAAAGAACGAGAACTTTCAAAATTATTTTTTCAAAGGAGCAGCGTTAACGATTTTTTTCCAGAAGAAAAGGGAAAAAAGGGTGAAAAGTCAGTTCACTCTAACAAATTGTAAGATACAAATGGTGATATATATTAGGACTTACACTTTAGACAGGCTAACACTTCCTACACGTATATATGCATTGTAAATGCTTCCTTAATCTTTATTTTTAGAATGAAATAGTTATGTAAAACCAACGAAATGGCATACATACAGTTGAAAGACAATATCCGGCCTGAACTGACAGCCGATGTTGTACATATTCCTAGTTCGTCTAAACAAGGTAATATTATGATAAAATGTGCATGTGGTCTTATTGATATAACCTTCACATTATGACTAAAATAAACATTTGATAATACTGTCTCAGCGCATTAGCGAGTACAAAGTGTCAAAATACTACAATCTTTAATAATATTTTGACGTTTATTAACTTGGGGCAAAAATGTAAAACGAACATATGGCGATATAGTATGATTAACTACGCAGAGAAAAAAACCCGACAATCCTGAAAAATCTGAAAGAACGAGAACTTTCAAAATTATTTTATTTAAGGAGCAGCGTTAACGATTTTTTCAAGAATAAAAGGGAAAAAAGGGTGAAAAGTCAGTTCACTCTAACAAATTGTAAGATACAAATGGTGATATATATTAGGACTTACACTTTAGACAGGCTAACACTTCCTACACGTATATATGCAGTGTAAATGCTTCCTTAATCTTTATTTTTAGAATGAAATAGTTACGTAAAACCAACGAAATGGCATACATACAGTTTAAAGACAATATCCCGCCTGAACTGACAGCCCATATTGTACAGATTCCTAGTTCGTCTAAACAAGGTAATATTATGATAAAATGTGCATGCGGTCTTATTGTTGTATTCTCATCTCTTTCGCAGTATATTTTTCAGTTCAATCACTGGCGACTATTAGTTGCTTGTCTTAAAACATTTTCATCAAGAACAATTAACTTTTATACAAGTCAACTTTGAGGCAGAAAACATGCCTGGATACATTTTGAATGTTGTAAGTCAAAAGGTTCAACTTAAATCACAGCTCTTTAACACGCAGAAAATATAGGTATATAATAATACTTTCCTTCCAAAAGCAGTACAGCTTATTAACATACTATATAGGAAAATATCATTTCTATCGATCATCGCGGTTGGAAGACGTCAAGAACACAGTATTATTTTATTTAGGGGGTTCACTCTATACACGCAAATTTTTATTAGTCTTCACTTCAAGGTTAATCGAGCAAATTTGAGCAAATTTTATTAAATAATGCTTTTTACAGTTTTTTTACTTTACTACGGGCTCATGAGATTCTTAAATCTGATCTAATTGCTGTGTCCACAATTATTATTCTACGTATATCACCTGTATCGGTTTGTACAATTCCATGGACATTCCATACACCATTATGCTTAAGGGGTTTTCATATGTCATGTCAAGATAATGTATAATATTTTCCGTTGTCTGCGACAAATATTTTTTTTTCTGATAAAGTCACTTTTCTGAAAACCAATAAAATATAGTTTTTATATATATATATATTATCGAACCAGGATGTTAATGACAACACACACCTAAAATTCGTTTTGGTCTATCCCGTTTAACACATGGACATTTCCGCGAGAAATCTTCTATTGAGACGTAATTAATGGACGTAAATTTGGAATAATGCCTATTTAATGTGAAAATATATTGTTCTATGTGTTTGTATTTTTCATGAATTCAAAGGATTGTGGGCATATAACAAAATATGCATCAAGTTGTTCAACACACACACACATATATTACCCGTATATCGATACAATTACATTAGATGTATGTTTCATTATAATACGGCATTCTGATTGGCTACACTGCAATCTCGCGTTATTCCTTAACCAATTTCATTAAACAATAAAATTTATCATTCGTGATGACACGAGGTCCCACAATTTAGTGCACATGTAAATCAAATAAAAACTCGATAAAAATTATGTTTTCATGATCCTAGCTAAAAAAAATGTAATTATAAGTATTGAATGCTTCTTTTAGTAATTGCTTAGGGTTGTGAAAGCGTTGGCCGTGCGCACATTTTAAGACGAATCGCGGAAGCGCTCCATACAAAATGTACTTCGGTCAACGCTTTTACTGCCCAATGAAATTACAAAACGAACCATTCAATTCTTAAACACAATTGATTAATAAGAGCAGTGGAGCATGACACTCAACATAATCACATCAATATGTCGCCGTTCTAGTATGCGAATAATAAATGTTATGTGAGCGGCCAATCAAAAGAAACAAGTCTGTTGATATTGTATTTAGAAAATACCGATTTGTTTGACGATTTTACGGAAACTCGACGTCAAAACAATATATTTTGCCATTAAGCTCTGCACTTGTTTCGGCTTTCAAATCTATGACTTTAATTGTTCCCGATTAAATTTACTAACTCCAGAAAAGTTCTTAGAACACAAATGATTTGTTGTAATTTTTTAAAACAATTAACCATTTTATATGTACTTTTGTTAAGCGTTACCAATGGTATTTATTACAAGATGATAATATGTGTGTCTTTTATTAAATATTTATGTATGCTCATTCGAACCAGTGACTTGAGAGAATGTTTTGATAACTTCCAAATCAAGTCCAATCCGCCATTCATAATCAAATTTTTGTTAGCAAAACTCTAGCTAAAGATATCACGAACGCCTGATTGTTAGCGAACATTGATCCTTGTTTGATCGTCAGCCTCTTCAAAAATTGATAAAAGAGATGCAAATGATACCACAGGGACATTCAACTCGATAAAGGAACAACGCATCGGTTACAAACGAAAAAACGACAAAAAGACAAAACACAGAACACAAACTATCTAACATAGATTGTATTCAAATGCCAATGTTTTTAAATTACAAATATGTGTTGAAAAAGCTTACACACATTGTTTATATACATTTCTCTGAACAAGATGTTAAGGAAGTAATACAAACTTAAGATGTTAAGGAAGTAATACATTTCAACGTAAACTATTCAATTTGTAAAGAATAAATGTCACCACAGAATTTGCGGAACAGTTAAAAGTGTGTATCATCAATAAAGCATGTATGTTTACAGCTGTACTAATAATCACCACTTAATTTTTAGTGCTGTCAATGTAACTAGCAGGCAGCACATTTCATTATCCAAGACGAACAATTCAGATACTTTTTTTTGTCTATGTTTAATTTTTAATTATATAAGTTGCAGTACGCAGAAAAGTCTACTTGAAATTGATCTTGGATAAATGTGTCTTCCTTCAATATGCTAATAAGATAACAAGTTAAAGTATTTAATGTATACTTATCAAATGTACCAGGATTATAATTTAGTACGCCAGACGCGCGTTTCGTCTACATAAGACTCATCAGTGACGCTCATATCGAAATATTTATAAAGCCAAACAAGAACAAAGTTGAAGAGCATTTAAAATCCAAAATTCCAAAAAGTTGTGCCAAATACGTCTAAGGTAATCTATGCCTGGGATAAGAAAATCCTTAGTTTTTCGAAAAATTCAAAGTTTTATAAACCGGAAATTTATAAAAATGACCACATTATTGATATTCATGTCAACACCGAAGTGTTGACTACTGGGCTGGTGATACCCTCTGGGACGAAACGTCCACCAGCAGTGGCATCGACCCAGTGGTGTAAATAGTTATCAAAGGTACCAGGATTATAATTTAGTACGCCAGACGCGCGTTTCGTCTACATAAGACTCATCAGTGACGCTCATATCGAAATATTTATAAAGCCAAACAAGAACAAAGTTGAAGAGCATCTAAAATCCAAAATTCCAAAAAGTTGTGCCAAATACGTCTAAGGTAATCTATACCTGGGATAAGAAAATCCTTAGTTTTTCGAAAAATTCAAAGTTTTATAAACCGGAAATTTATAAAAATGACCACATTAATGATATTCATGTCAACACCGAAGTGTTGACTACTGGGCTGGTGATATCCTCGGGGACGAAACGTCCACCAGCAGTGGCATCGACCCAGTGGTGTAAATAGTTATCAAAGGTACCAGGATTATAATTTAGTACGCCAGACGCGCGTTTCGTCTACATAAGACTCATCAGTGACGCTCATATCGAAATATTTATAAAGCCAAACAAGAACAAAGTTGAAGAGCATTTAAAATCCAAAATTCCAAAAAGTTGTGCCAAATACGTCTAAGGTAATCTATGCCTGGGATAAGAAAATCCTTAGTTTTTCGAAGTATTCGATCATTTTTTAAACAAAAGAAATATAGATGTTTTAAGATGGATCATCGATAATATTAACAGTACCAATTTAATGCGTGATATCTCTTTAACGTTATGATGATTGATGTTTTCAGCGAAACTCGAGAATTAAACAAATTAAAAGTCCAAAACTTCATATAAACATCATGTTAAAGTTAAACATCATAAACCGGCCAAAAATATTTTTGATGCAAAATTAAGTTTTCAAATTTATTTTAAGATAAATGATATAATGTGTATAATAATGATTTGCAGTTACAAAACCTGATCTAGATGATGAAAAGAAGAGATGGTTGGTCGTAGGCATTTGTCTTCATACAATTGTAGCTCCCACATTAAGGCAGTATGTTGCACCTGTTATAAACAGCTTGTATCTTTCAATGAGGCAACAATACAATATAGACAGCCAAAACGATAAAAATTATTTGAAGAAATATAATCCGACGAACAGATACTTAAATTATGAGGCAATAAACAATAACAGTAAGCAGAGAAAGTTGTCCTCTTATAATTACAAAGTACAGAATGAAGTTGACTTTTCCAAATTATTTTTGCTTCCTCATATGGCCCATTATACTGGTTTCGATCACACATGTGACTCGTCTGCACTACTTGGACTTCTGATCAACATAGACACATTCCCAACTATTGTTAAAATAGTTGCAGAGACGGTTGGTATAATTATGATAGTAATAAAACGATTATTATTTATGTACAAAAAAAAACATACTAACAAAATACCGAACTCAGAGGAAAATTCAAAACGGAAAGTCCCTACGTAAATGGCACAATAAAAAGCTCAAACACATCAAACCAACTGTCGTATACCTCAAATGGTACAGGCATTTTCATAGAAAATTGTGGACTAAACCTGTTTAAAGCTAGCTAAACCTGTCACTTGTAAATAATACATCTCGACTTTTTTGTTTGATAAATTTTATCAGAAAATCTTTCAGAAAAACTGATTGGCACACCTCAAAAGCTAACCAGACTTATCCGTTTTGTACGGTACTCGTCCGTTTCGTTTCCGTTTTGTATCCGTTACTTGTCCGTTATACGTCTTTGGAGGTCTGGAAGATGAATTCACCAACGGACTTCTACCGGACGTCCAACGGATGCCAATTGAAAATTTCGCGTCAGAAATGCCAATTATTGGTATTAGTGAAGCAGCTTACCATAAAAATCATGCAAATTGTGATACAAGCATGAAACTTTGTGAGAACATGCCTTTAGGTGTATGTAATCATAATAGGGGGGTAGCCACGAAAAAAATCCACCCGATCATGGCGGCCATCTTGGATTTTCAAAATGACGTCTTTTCAGGGAAAAACATCAAATGTATGAACCCTTTTGCTTGTTTTGTATCCAAAATGTTACAAGATGGAGTAAATCATTATAAATAAAAATAAAACATCACTTCCGTGCAAATATCGGATGATTACTCAATCCTGGTTTTTTAGGAATATCATGAATATGACTGTTTTATAACCCTAATAATGTCAGTCGCTATATTCCGCCGAGAGCCGACATATGGTTGATTGCTACATTAAGTTCGATAGCCTATAGGCCGCTAGAGGTCACAGAGTTATCCGATTTAACTGTTTTACTGAGTGTGAATTGTTATCAGACGTGTCTCTGTATTTGTCTATCCAACGTTCATGTATTTAGTTACGAAGTTTTATTTGTAATTCTGATCGGATATAGATTTGAAGGAATTCTATCCCTACTACTAACGCAATTCTATAATAATATTGTTGTTACATGTAAATACATCAAATAACATAATAAGAAAACTAGTCTTGAATTTCTAGAAAATTACCTGTGATGTTACTTTTTGTTGCGTTAATCCATTCATGTTACGGACACACAATTTGTCCACTTCTCTTATAGTTGATGTGTTTCACTCGGTTTAAGTTTGTAACCCACTGACTAATTCTGTTGCATTTATCTATTACCCAGATATTATTTGCGTTATTGTTCTGGTTACTTTTGTTTATTTATATAATAGTTATTTTATTTTTGAAATGGCAAAAAGTATTCGCTTATCAGCTTCCTCAGCAGATAGTTGGGAAACTATATGGACAAAATATTGTTTGTGTCAGGAGGTCACAACAGACCTACTGAAATCGTCAGATGAAGGATATACAATGTTGGGGCAAAACTATCCCTCTTTTTCATGAATTAAATGCCCTCCTTATCCCTCTAGATATTCGGCGATTAAACCATGGAGATGGTATTGAAAGGCAGATTTGCCAAGAGAAGAACCTCAGACAGACAAGATAGTAGTTGTTGGTGCAGCTATGGCCAATTCACCGTGTGGAACATACACTTTTGGTGATTACGCAAAAGATGTGATTTTGCCATACATTATCCACCTTACTTCAAAACATTCAAGAAAGAGTAGACATTATCTATGATATTTTCATAGAAAACAGTCTAAAAGAACAAATATGTAAAGCGAGGGGTGCTGGATCCAGGCGAAAAGTTTTTGGCACCAGTAAGACCCATAAAGGTTGTCAAGCTTCTTTCGAGTGGATGAAAAGAAGACGGAATTGTTTCATTTCCTTGCCAACAAAATTTTCTCGATTCAATCTGACAAAATGATTCTTGTGGCAAAAGGCGAAAACGTTATGACACATTATGATGATGACCATGATGATCGCAGTCCATGTAATCACGAAGAAGCAGACACAAGGATATTTGTTCATATCAAAAGTGGGGCTGAAAAGGGGTGTATGTCTTCACTGATAATCAGCTCAGACACTGATGTAGTAGCTTTTGCGGTGTCTCTTTTCAAAACACTTCAAGTAAAAAAAACTTTGGGTTGCGTTTGGAAAAGGAAAAGACCTGCGATGGCTTCCGATTCATAGAATTTAACATGCTCTTGGTTCTAAATCAGTAGCTTTGCCATTTTTTATGCTTTCACTGGATGTGACACGGTCTCCGGCTTTCATGGAAAGGAGAAGAAATCGGCTTGGCAATCGTGGTTTCAACATTTGATATCAACGAATCCAGACTTGAATTCTGTACACGTAAACAAAGACATTATGACACAATTCCACCCACTAGATCTGTACCGATTGACCAAACGAAACGAGTGGTCATGTATGTGGACAGCCAGTCACACATGAATAACAACCACCTAATCCTAGTGACTGGGAATTGGTCAAGAAGAACGCAGATGGGTTATGGACTACTCATTTTACACAATTAGGAGCAATCGCTGCATCTTGCCAGGAGTTACACAAATGTGGCTACAAGTAAACTTGTTCTGATAGATGTAAGTGTTTCAAACCTGACCTGTACGACATTGTGTGCATTTAGCTGTTTAATTGGAATACATCGAAAAATACGGTAGATTATTACATTGTTCAATCCTCCAGCATGTCTTACATAATTACCGATACATCAAATAGACATTTTTATCGAATATCATTACCACTATTATTTCACTCCGGTGTATGAACTTTTATGACCCTTACCGGAGGTGGTGTATTGTTTTTACAATTGCTGTCTGTTTGACATATTTTCATGTCATTTGATTGTATTTCAAATAGTTGTGATGACCTATTTCACGTTGGTCACGGTTAGGATAGTTTTTTAATCTCCACTATGGACCAAAATTATGTAAATTTTTAATTCAAGATGGCCGCCGTGAAAAAAAATCAAAAACATGTTGGCTACCCCTCTAATATGATAAAGTACATCCTAAAGAATGTCTTTGCCAAATCCTATGCTTGTATCACCATTTGCATGATTGTGTCAAATTTCGGTACTAAGCCGCCCCACTATATGTCAAATTTCTTAAGGTTCATGAATTCTTATTATTCATAATCGACCTTAGAGTAAGGGCGATTCTTCACAAACAAGTAGCTCTTATTCAGGTCAGACACTGACCTTTTGCGGTATTTTGAAGAATAAACCAAAACCAGTTACACCTAAACATTTTGAATATTTATTCGATGTTTATGTATTATTATTGTCGCCTTTAATTTTTCCGTATATTTTGTTCATCCGTTTTATCCGGTACGCTTCCGTTAGGTGTCCGTTTATGCGGTACTCGTCCGTTGGATGTACGTTCGACATCCGTTCTGTCCGGTACGTTTCAGTTTCTCGTACGTTGCATATCCGGTGTGTGTCCGTTAGGCATCCGTTACACGTCCGTTTTATTCGGTTACTACATCAACGGACTCCAACGGATAACAATGTTGTCAACGAACAACTTTTATTTTCATCCGTTAGGCGTCCGTTCGTCCTATCCGGTAAGGTGTGACCGAGGCTTAAGCTTTTCGAAATATACATAAAAATGGATAACAGAAAATGCCTGAAGGAAAGAGCAGTACAACAGACAATATCAATCAAGGAATTCTCCGAAAACATACAAACAATATAAAAACAACAATAACAACAACTACAGACAACCATATGAAGCATTTTTGAGCGTAATTGAAGCATGGACAGTAAATGTTACAAGAACGATCTGACGATTACAAAAATAGCTTTTTATGGGACCGTAGTTGTGATTTAACTCGTACATTTTTGCATACAACAATTTCTAACCAAAGCGAATTGACTAAGTGGATTTATCTTACTGAAGTGCGCCTCCGTGTAGTTTTAGGATATCATTCTTATAAATTCCTGAGTTATTAAGATTTTGACGAAAAACTTAAACAAATTAATGATGATAAAGAGAGAAAACAGACACTATACTTAAAAACAGTAGCACAATGGTAATATAGAACTATAACTACTGTTTCGTCAAATAAAATGAATTTAAATTTATGTCAATTGTTTTAAATAATATAAATTTAAACCCATTTTTATTTGTATATGTAGGTATCGTTTTGTTTTACTTTAGATTCGCTCGGATATAAGGAATCCCTGGGCTCATTGTGACTTTTCTGTATGGGATGCAAACAAATACCTTTCTTCATTTCAACTGATGAACCAACTTATTAGGAACTTGAAGTTGACAACTACAGATGAAAACAGGATTTTGGGAGACTTAACTCTCTGGGAATCCAACGGTAAGCAATCATAAAAAAGAATAACTTTGTTTTAATTGTATTTTTCTTAACACAGATAGTCCTGTAACAAGAAGACTGTGAGTTCGTTAATTAAATATCTACACTGATGTTGGAAGATTGTTGCTTCTCGATGGGTTATTACAATATAGCATTAATATATATATAAAAGACGATGTGGTATGAATGCCAATAAGACAACTGTCCACAAGAGATCAAAATGACACAGAAATTAACAACAATAGGTCACCGTACGGCCTTCATCAATGAGCAAAGCCCATACCTCATAGTCAGCCATAAAAGGCCCCGAAATGACAAGATAAAACAATTCAAACGAGAAAACTAACGGACTTATTTATATATTAAAAAATGAACGAAAAACAAATATGCAACACATAAACAAACGACAACCACTGAACTTCAGGCTCCTGACTTGGGACAGGCAAGTATATATAGTTTGTGATTGAGAATCGGTCGTGACTTATTGCAAATATACGATAAAAAAATAATGATTTTTGTAAAACCAAGGTTTCAATTGTCTTAATAAAAATAATAAGTCTGATTCCATTTCTGTAATCGAGTTTTGAATGTAAAAAAATCAACTCACTGTTCCTAACTCTATTTGCAATTTTGGATGAATGCCATTGATGTACCAGATTATGAGCTTATAAATTCCGCCGTTGGGGATTTTACGGTTATGCATTAAAATCTTTCCTATCTTTTTTTTTCTATTATTGCATTTATGATATTTTATTATTAAAAAATATTTTTGATAACTCATAACGTATAATAGTGAGATTAAGGGTATTACATTTGTTTCCAAAACTTTCAAACGACACGTATTTTCGGCACACAATCATTTGATTACAACTTAATGTAATTCTAGGCACACTCTGGTCTACCATATATTTTAAATTTAAACATGAAAAATCAAGTGAAACTGTGAGCTATACTTCTCACGGATAATACCCCGCCCAAATATGGATAAATTTAACAGTGTAAAAATATGTAAGTGTTCGGTAAGTAGGAAGTTGTTGAGTTATGAATTCTGAAAATGTATCACATGATATAGCTGACTTTTATAAAACCTGAAACCAAATTTCAGAAATCCATAAATAATCACAAATGATATAACAAAAACACGGCTTGTTTTTATCTTTTAAAACAAAAAAAGTTATAAAATTGAGAAAGGAAATGGGGAATGTGTGAAAGCAACAAAAACTCGACCATAGGACAGACAACAGCCGAAGGCCAACAATGGGTTTTCAATGTAGCGAGAAACTCCCGCACCCCTAGGCGTCCTTCAGCTGGCTCCTTAAAAAGTATGTTTACTAGTACAGTGATAATCGCATCATACTAAACTCCGAATTATGCACAAGAAACTAAAATTAAAAATCATACAAGACTTACAAAGGCCAGAGGCTCCTGACTTGAGACAGGCGCAAAATTGCGACGGGGTTAAACATGTTTATGAGATCTCAACATTCCTCCTATACCTCTAGCCAATGTAGAAAAGTAAACGCATAACAATACGCACATTAAAATTCAGTTTAAGAGAAGTCCGAGTCCGATGTCAGAAGATGTAACAAAAGAAAATAAATAAAATGACAATAATACTTAAATAACAACAGACTACTACATTTGTAGCAGTTAACTGACATGCCAGCTCCAGACCTCAATTAAACTGATTGAAAGATTGTCTTCATCATATGAATATTAGGCACAATCCCTCCCGTTAGGGGTTTAGTATCATACTATCATAAAATATATGAGAAGAACATAACCCGTGTCATGCCAACAACTGTTTTTTAAATAAATGTGTTTAGTTCCGATGCAAAGACCTTATAAGTGAATCAATATTAAAGCCAAAATATGCAATCTTTAATGACCTGGCAACAGTATCGTAACTATATCCCTTCTTAATAAGTGTGTTTAAAGGTTTTGTAAGCTTTTGAGGTGAATACTGACAGAAGGAAAAATACGTCCACAAATCCGAATTTTAAGCAAATATCTGCAATTTCGACCTCATTTTACTCAAAAAGTAGCACAGGAAGGTATATTTTTATTAAATATTTGATTCAATCAGTTAAAAAAGTAACCTGTTTGTAATTTTTCATTAAAATTTCATTGTGGGATCAAAACTATATCGTATGCCCTTTAAAAGAGCTTTAGGTTTAAAAATCATGATTATCAAAGGTGTCAGGCTTTTAATGTCATTGATTACTTATACTCACCAACAAATTTGCAAAAAGGAAAATTTTTGTGAAAGAAGAATATATATTTAGACCATTTTGAGCCAAAAGCTACTTTTCTATGAGTTTGCATTATTAATTGAGGACAAATGCGCTCCATTGTATACTAATTTAAGATTTCCAGAAAACAAGTGGTCATTTTTAGTAGTACTTGTCTTTCGAAAGGCAGTTCTTACTTAACAGACGTTAAACTTTGGTTGAAAATGTGTATGTAGGTGCTTGATGTACAATTCAGGATATACCTGGTTTCGAAGAAGTTAAACTAAAGGTAACATTTCAAAGAAAGCTGTGGAAATTGCAAAATTTGGTTGAATAGATACAGACATTTGAATTGGCGGTCTGATACCTTTATAACTTACTACAACGTATTTTAAACTTACAAAAAGTCTTCAGTGCATACTTAAAGATGCATGGATTCGATATTATATATTCGCACTTCGTGGTTGTTTAAGTAAAGAAGCCGTTTTATTAAGCACTACCAACGGTCAAATAATCTATAATACTAAAATTACGAGGTCCAATTTGTCAGCCGTCATCACGTAAAAACGACGAATCAAAGAATTCAACTTTATATATAACTAATATAGTACAAAGGTGTAGATTAAAAATTACACCACTCCAGGCCCTTTTGTTTTCCAAGTAATTAATATTGCCAATAATTAAGAAGTTCCGGGTCGAGTCCGATATCGATACCAATAGTATATTCACCTGTTACCGATTACCTAATCTGTACGTTCCGCATCTGACAGGCGCACCACTCAACGGTGTATTCAGGATTAATATGCTATATAGTATTACACGGGTAATAATCACAGGGTTGACACTACTTAATTGTCAAATTGTTACCTATTGTAGTATTTTAATCAGTTAGACTTTCTAAGATAACAATACGAATACTAAAAATCTGGACTAAAATAAGGCGTATAGGTACAGTTTTCAATTTGTTAACGGGCATGACGTAAAACAGCGAATCAAAGAATTCAATATTTATAACTAATATAGGACAATGCTGTTGATTAAAAAATACTCCATTCCAGGACCTTTTGTTTTCCAAATAATTATTATTATCAATAATTGATAAGTTCCAGTTCGACGGGTTCAAACAGAAAGATTTGAAAGATGAGAAAACTGTGCATCTTATAATCAGCATGACTTCATCAGATGACAATACTAATACTAAAATAAGGCTTGCGCATAGTAATATACTTTAATTCAGTCACGGACCCGCGATATACGGGTGTGTTCTAGTCAGATATAAACATAAATGAATATATTAATAGATAGCCAACTCGTGCAATCGAATTATTCAAAGTCTGTTTGGTTTCATATTACAGGTTTAACAAACATGTTAACCATTGTTTTTATTTGTATGAGAAAGAGGTTTTTGTAGATCGAATCAGTTTATCTTTGTTTCACCTTCAAAGTTGACATTCTTTTTCACGTAACAGGTGAATGCTCCAAGTTCATTCGTAACCCATCTCTAGCTACGGAGTAATACAGAAGTTAATATGCATACGGTATAAATGAGGTCAAATTATTCACTTGCAAGTGAACTGTAAACTAATGGAAACCTAGATTTTTAATTCCGGAATGAATTGACATGGAATTTCTCTTTCTAGAGTCTTCATTATTTCTTAATGTATGCTTTAGAATAACTAAAAGGCAATACTTTAAATACTGGACATGAATAACATTAAAGTCATCAATATAAAAGTAAAGACTTTTATGCGGGAACATGAACGTCACAAATGATCAGGGATACGTTGTTTGTAGAAACCGCATTATCGTCTCTGTTTCCTCGTCAAGGCCGTTTAAAAACACAGCAATATTTTCACTTGGCATGAGTCGCTCGACCGCGGCCACCATCAACGATATTGCTTCCTTAACATATGAGATAATCTTTTTTTCTGGTGTTTTTAGGGTTCAATACTAAGCTTTCCTTTATAAGAGTGTGTACAAAAGAGTTATGTCTTTATGTGTTTTTTCTTTTGGTCATGTTTGACTTGTGTTTTTTATTCCCCTTTCTAACTTTTCAACATTTAACAGTTGTTATATTATGCTATAAATAACGTTCACTGCAAAAATATGTGAATATGGGTCACTGACTACCTTAAAGTTTGAAAAATAGTTCACATATTAGCTAATGTTCTTTGCGGATGATGTTTTTTATTCATAAAATGAAAAAGTGTTGTGACGATTCCATCTGGGCATAAAGTTAAATATGAACATTTTAAAAATATTTTGATATGAGCGTCACTGATGAGTCTTATGTAGACGAAACGCGCGTCTGGCGTACTAAATTATAATCCTGGTACCTTTGATAACTACTTCAACGCTTTTTGACAATTTCAATATATTCAATAAGTAGATATAGGAAGATGTGGTGTGAGACAACTCTCCATTTAAATAACAATTTATAAAAGTAAACCATCATAGGTCAATGTACGGCCTTCAAACACGGAGCTTTTGTTCACACCGAACAAAAAGCTATAAAAGGCCCCAAAATAACTATTGTAAAACCATTCAAACGGGAAAACCAAAAGTGTACGATTGTATAAATATCTGTACTAAAATATGTATTGTTGCCATGTTTTGGGATTCAACTGCACCTAACAAGACTGAGGTATGTGACTTTGGATAAACACAAACATTTCGTTTTACGAGGACAACATTTAGGTAATATTGTTTTGCCAGTATATAAATAGTGTGAATAATAATCATGTTAATATTTATGATAAATGTATCAATCTTTTTCTTTCACTCAGGTATTCTGTTTCTACAAGGGAAAACCATAGGCCTGGATTTGCTGGAAGAGGTAACAAAACAGACCACCTCTCTTGCCAAGTATGCACTGAAAGTTACAAACGAAGCAGATGAAAGCTTTAGAAAAGTTGAAAATGAATTATCAAGCATTCAAAATGGGCTAAGCTCTTCCATTGATCGCATTTTGCAAATTGAAAGTAAACATGAGATATTTCACAATGCTATTGAGGAATCCAGTAAGGATATTGCAGGTCTAAGGGATAAAAACATAAGTCTTGAAAACAGACAGTTAAGTAATGAAAAAAAGATTGAGAGTACGAAAAACGTTTTGAAAAAGGCTGTAGAACAAGTTGGAGAGTTGAATATTTCTAGCAAAGAAACAGTTACAAACATTGCTTATTTGTCAGAATCGCAAAAAAATACCGAGAAAGGTCTGGTTGAAATTGAAAAAAGTATTATTGGGATTAAAGAAGATATTGAAAAGCTTAAATATAATTCTCATGTAAGGCCAGAAGGAACAGTTTACTTTTATCCACCAGATCGCTTGAAATGCTTTGTAGGTAGAAGCAGAGAGTTGGCGGAGTTACAAGTAAATTTTATGAAAAACAAAGATTCTCAATATGCTCAGGTGATTTGTGGATTAGGTGGATGTGGCAAAACTACCGTTGCTATAGAGTATGCCTGGCAATTTCAAAACTTTTACCCAGGTGGTGTGTTTTGGATGTCTGCGGAGTCAAACGACACATTAGAAACATCGGTATCAAATCTGGCAATAGATGTAAACACCACCGGAAACACCGCAAAAGAAACACTTTTACGGACCCTTAAATGGATAGCTTCATTACAGTCACAATGGATACTTATAATAGACAATGCTGATGTTGAAGAACTCTCTTTTAATATGAAAGAATTATTGATAGGTACATGGAAACGAAATGCGTATGGACATATACTGATAACTTCAAGGAGGGAGCCAAAGGAAGCAAAAGAATCTTTCCAAATTGACCAAAACGATTGTCTTTATTTAGATGTATTATCTCCGGAACAGGGTTTGGAGTTTCTAAAAACAAGAACAGGGATAAACAGTGGGCATGAGAACGAAATTATTCTGGAACTCAATAAAGAACTTGGTGGGCTTCCTCTAGCACTTGAACAAGCTGGTGCATACATTAAGGCAAAAAGGTGTACATTCGAGCAATATATGGATAAATTTACAAAACAACGACAGAAACTTTTGAATGCAATGAAAATAAAAACTTCTCAAAGCACGCAAAAAGAAAGACTAGCAGTAAGAACGACATGGCAGTTGAACATTGATTACATACAGAAAGCTTCTGATGAAGAAGGATTAGGTATGTCTGCTGTGCTTGTCATGGAAATCACATCATTTTTGTCGCCTGATGATATACCAATTGAAATTATCAATGATGGTTCACCTCAGGTAAAAAATGAAGAAATGAGGGAGCTGTTGCAAGATTCATTTGGAATAAAGCAGATAGTGGAGATTTTAACAAGATTTTCACTTTTCCAACAATATCGAGAAGATACTCTAGCAGTACACAGACTAGTACAAGAAGTAATACGAGACAGTTTGCGAGACTTCAGTCATGTAAAAATAATTTTACAGCATGCAATAAGAATGGTCAACAAAGCCCTAAATTCAACATTATCTCCTTACAAAGCTCTTTGTGTTGAAACTGGTAAATGTCCGGAAAGAGGATCACTTTATTTGTGGAGTAAATTGGCTATGAATGCAAATATATTAAAGGGTCACATAGTTCATTTCCTGAAAAACAAAGACAACGATAGTTCGTTGCATTTAAACTTAGAAATGGCCAATCTTATACACACCTCCGCAGTGTTTCATAGTGTTTATCAACGCCACGATGAAGCCTTGTCAGACCAAGAGCAACTTCTTCATATAATGACTATTATTGAAATTCCAAAAGAAAAATGTTCGGAATTTACAACGGTCAAAATACCCCTATTAGAACGAGACCGGAACATAATTCAGGATTGTTTGTCTGCTGTTTTGCTGAACACCAGAGACGAGGGAGAGACTATGTCGCCGGATGAACCAGAGATATTCAGGGAAAAAGGAAACGATGCTTTTAAGAAAAAAAGATACCGTGATGCAATTCAGTATTATACTGAAGGTATACGATCGTCTCCAGATGAACCTGTTGACTTTAAGTTGTTTTCCAATCGAAGTTTACTCTATCTTAAAGTAAATGATTATAACAATGCTTTAAAAGATGCAGAAAAATGTACAGAGTTAGATCCTTACCACTGGAAAGGTTATTGTTGGAAAGCTTATGCTATGGCAAACTTAGTGAAAAATGGTGAACTACCTGCGGAATTTGAAACAGTAGGTCTTGCCTCAGCATGCATTGCTGCTAATCTTAATGAGGAAGTCTTAGTAAAATATAAAATGAAAATTAATTATCCACTTATTGTCTACACGATTATAGAAAACCAAAATGATCTCTCTTCAGAGATATCATCAATACATCGACGTCCGTATACAACTCTTTTGTTGAAAAGTGGATACTACAGACTAACGGAACGTGTTATAACAACAAAAAGCGTTCAAATTATAGGCATGAATGATAATGTCGAAATTTACTTAAATCATTGCCTTAATATAACTAGACCATCTGATTCTGCTTTTAGCATTGCCTTAAAACGTGAAAGGCATATACATATTCATTTTGAAAACCTGTCATTTGTATCAGGTAGCGCACAAATTGGAGTTCATTCAAATGCAACAGCTACATTTTACAAATGTAAAATATCAAATGGCGATAAAGCATGTGACGATTTTCCTAGATGTAACGGTGGATCTGGTTGTGTAAAGCGTCCTGTGAAATGTTCAAGAACAACAGAGTCGCTTGGCTTGGCAAATTTTCCTACAGGTGAGGGGGGTTATCCTGGACTTATGGTAGGTTCTGGATGCAAGCTGATTGTACAAAACTGTGTATTGGATAGATGTGGTGGAGGTGGTGTCCTCGCTAATGGGGATGGTGCTCATCTTGAAATACGATATTGTACAATAAGAAATATGAGAAGTACTGGAGTAGAGGCTAGAAATGGTGGAACGGTGAAGGTTGAAGACAATGTTATTATTGATAATCAGTTCCATGGAATCATGCTCGCTCCAAGAGGTAATGGGATAATAAACAGAAATCATATCCAAGGGAATGGTCAGGAAGGTATATTTTGTGGCGGGGTAAACTCGAGTGGAAGTTTAATGCCCTTTCCAGATAAGAGTTCAAAAGAAGCATCACAAGCTGTTATTGCTGATAACATTATTCTCCAAAATGGATTATCTGGTATATCTTTAGATGGAGGAACATATGAGGTGTCGGGGAATAGAATTGTAGACAACTGGCTTTGGGGAATGATGATTAAATCAAGATCGTCTGCATTTGTTGTAGGCAATGATATCTTTGAAAACAAATGTGGTGGAATACGCATTGGTTCAAACTACTCAGCCTCAGTCATTATTGATAGTAATACGATAAGAGACCACACAGGTCCAGATATTTTTGTAATGAATTCCACTGAAAAAATAATTGGTAAGAAATTACAACCGGTATTTGATGTTCTAAGTAAAGTCTTCGAAATGGCAGAAGAAAGGTCTCTATACTCCAGGCCTCCAATTATCACCAACAGAAATATTAGAAGGAACAATAATAAAGGCGTCCAGCACCCAAAGGAAGCAGTTCAAATAATCCAAACCTGTTGTTCCTGTTACCGTAACTCACTTCTACTTATAAAGTGTGTTAAATGTGGGGCAGCCACTTATTGTTCTAAAAAATGTCAGGCTAAACACTGGAAGAAACACATACAAATGTGTAAACTTATCCATAAAGAATATACTATACAGATCATAATGAAAAACACAGAACCTTATATGAAACCCGGAATGACTAGAACCTTCCATTACTCCGTAAAAGGTATAGGAGAGGGTCCAAAACCAGACCCAAAAAGCACCAAAAAATTCATAGTAAAAATTCAGTCAGGTCAGGAATATGGACCATTTGATCCAATGAAAAGTATGTTGCTGTATGATAGAAGCGTGACGTTAGACATTACGCTATCAAACCATGAACTGTATTGTCTTGTCAATGAATGTGGTATTCTTGCAGGTGAATCACTCTCAACAAAGAAAATATTTTGTTGGGCTTCTTTCAAAGACAACGGTTCAATCCTCTGTATTCATACGCACAATTTGCCTCCATTTCAAACATGGTAATGTAAATTGTGATGGCTGTTCCAATATTTTTACTGAACCTCAATTTATATTTATTCAATAGAAAGCACTCATTTTCTGTCATCTGATAAAGCCATGCTGATTATATGGTGACAAATTTTCTCTGCTATTAAAATCTTTCTGTTCTTGATTTTCTAACTACAACCGGAACCTACGTGGGGAACATACAATCAGTATTGGTATCGGATTCAACCCGGAACTTGTCAATATTTGGTAATATTTTTTATGAGGAAAAACAAAATGGCCTGAATTAATATAATTTTTAATTAACCACGTTGTCCTATATATTAGTTATGAATAAAGTTAAACTATAATGCTATTGTACTATTTACTGTTAGGAATTGAGATTTTGCCTTTTATTTTTTTTAACAGATCCTCCTCTATAAAAATTCTAATAGAATTTGAAGGGTTTCAAATACGAAGTATTGAGTTAAAAAGGACAGTTCCAGGATGTATCAATGTAGCAACTAACATGTAAATAACAGAATAAGTCATTTTATATATTTACCTTAATGCCATAGAAACCATATATAATCGATATTATGCATCAAAAGTGGAAAAATTTAAGAGACTACTTGCATTGTAGCATTACAAAAACTTGATTCGGCGTTCCTAACATAAGTTGGTATTTAAAGAAATGTGTTTGAAAATGTAAAATGACAAAAATAAAAATTCCGAGGAAATTAAAAACCGTATAAGGCATATCTGTAATGAGGGGTTAAAGGGTCACAGCAGTCCGTTCCATTATTCAAAATATTCATTTCATATACCCAAAATATCCATTTCATTATTCAAAATTGGCTATTTCTTAATTTTCACGCGTATTTTGGCATTTAGGTCCTCCGTATCCCCTCTAATATTTATTTCAGCACATATTGCTGATACTCAGTTATTCCTCTATCAATAAGCTTTAAATTCACCTCAATAAGGCGCTGACGGGTTGCAGCAGTCCATTTCATTTTCAAAATAAGCTATTTAGGTCCTTCGATACTCATTTAATATGCGTTGCGGAACATATTGACTATATAACTTTTGTTCCTCTCTTCATAAGCTCTCGAATGAGGTATAAAGTATACCTGTAATTAGGGGCTGAAGGGTCACAGCAGTTCATTCGATTATTCAAAATATCCATTTCATTATTCAAAATTGGCTATTTATTTATTTTCACGCGTATTTTGGCATTCAGGTCCTCCGTAACTCTGTAATGGTCATTGCAGCGCATATTGTTTATATTCAGTGTATTCCTCTATCAATTAGCTTTAATTTGGTGTATGATTTCTTCCTTAATTAGGAGCTGACGGGTTGCAGCAGTCCATTCCATTATTCAAAATAAGCTATTACTTAATGTTCACGCGTATTTTGATATTTAAGTCCTTTTTTACTCCTCTAATATCCGTTGCGGAACATATTGACTATATACTTTTTGTTCCTCTTTCAATAAGCTTTCGAATGAGATATAAGGTATATCGATAATTTAGGGCTGAAGTGTGGCAGCAGTCCATTCGCTTATTCAAAATATCCATTTCATTATTCAAAATTGGGTATTATTTAGTTTTCACGAGTATTTTGGCATTTAAGTTTTCAGTAACCCCTCTAATGGTCATTGCAGCACATATCGTTTATACTCAGTTTATTCCTCTATCAATAAGCTTTAATTTGGTGTATACATTGCCTTGATTGAGGGTTGATAGCTTGTAGCAGTCCATTCCATTATTCAAAATCAGCTATTTCTTAATGTTAAAGCGTATTTCGATGTTTAGGTCCTTCGTTATATGCGTTGCGGAACATATCGACTATATATCTTTTGTTCCTCTCTTAATCAGCTTTCGAATGAGGTATAAGGTATATCTATAATTAGGGGCAAAAGGGTCGCAGCAGATAATTTCATTATTCCAAATATCCATTTCATTATTCAAAATTGTCTATTTCTTAATTTTCACGCGTATTTTGGCTTATTGTTCCTCCGCAACCCCTCTAATGGTCATTGCGGCACAATCGATTTGTTATGTCTATAAGTAAAGGAGGAAGAATAGAAAAGGTCCAGTGAAAATTTTAAAAAAAATACCACGTTGAGTATTTCAAAATTCAAAATCAGCTATTTCTTAATGTTAAAGCGTATTTCGATGTTTAGGTCCTTCGTTATATGCGTTGCGGAACATATCGACTATATATCTTTTGTTCCTCTCTTAATCAGCTTTCGAATGAGGTTTAAGGTATATCTATAATTAGGGGCAAAAGGGTCGCAGCAGATAATTCCATTATTCCAAATATCCATTTCATTATTCAAAATTGGCTATTTCTTAATTTTCACGCGTATTTTGGCATATAGTTCCTCCGCAACCCCTCTAATGGTCATTGCGGCACAATCGACTTGTTATAAAATTGAGAATGGAAATGGGAAATGTGCCAAAGAGACAACAATCCGACCATAGAAAAAAACAACAGCAGAAGGTTACCAACAGGTCTTCAATGTAGCGAGAAATTCCCGCACCCGGAGGCGTCCTTCAGCTGGCCCCTAAACAAATATATACTAGTTCAGTGATAATGAACGCCATACTGATTTTTTCCAAATTGTACACAAGAAACTAAAATTAAAATAATACAAGACTAACAAAGGCCAGAGGATCCTGACTTGGGACAGGCGCAAAAATGCGGCGGGGTTAAACATGTTTGTGAGATCCCAACCCTCCCCCTTTACCTCTAGCCAATGTAGAAAAGTAAAAGCATAACAATACGCACATTAAAATTCAGTTCAAGAGAAGTCCGAGTCTGATGTCAGAAGATGTAACCAAAGAAAATAAACAAAATGACAATAATACATAAATAACAACAGACTACTAGCAGTTAACTGACATGCCAGCTCCAGACTTCAATTAAACTGACTGAAAGATTATGATTTCATCATATGAACATCAGGCACAATCCTTCCCGTTAGGGGTTTAGTATCATACCATCATAACATATATGAGAAGAACATAACCCGTGTCATGCAAACAACTGGTTTTTGAATAAATGTGTTTAGTTCCGATGCAAAGACCCTATAAGGGAATCAATATTAATGCCAAAATATGCAATCTTTAATGACCTGACAACAGTATCGTAACTATATCCCTTCTTAATAAGTCTATTCAAAGGTTTTGATAGTTTTTGAGGTGAATACTGACACCTTTGTGCTTTATAAAGTAAATTTCCATAAAAAAATTGGATGTGCAATACCTGAACGTATAAGAAGTCTGCATGTTGAGCTATATTTACGAATGATGTCCTTATACCGATGATAAAATTTAGTAAATGTTTTGACTAGTTTGTGATATCGAAAACCCTGGTGTAATAGTTTTTCAGTAATACATAAATTTCTCTCGTTAAAATCTAAAACATTGTTACATACACGAGCGAATCGTACAAGTTGAGATATATAAACACCGTAAGATGGTGACAAGGGAACGTCACCATCTAAAAATGGATAATTAACGATAGGAAATGAAAAATCATCTCTTTTATCATAAATTTTAGTATTCAGCTTTACGTTAGTGATATCAAGATCGAGGAAAGGGCAGTGGTCATTGTTAGTATTAACTTTATTTAAAGTAAGTTCAACAGGATAAATTTCTTTAATATACATACTGAAGTCGTCATTATTGAGAGCCAAAATATCATCCAAATATCTAAAAGTATTATTAAATTTGTTTATCAGATGTTGTTTCGATGGGTCTTTGCTTATTTTTGTCATAAATTGTAACTCATAGCAATACAAAAGCAGGTCCGCAATAAGTGGTGCACAGTTAGTTCCAATTGGAATTCCGATAATCTGACGATATACGGAATCCCCAAAGCGAACAAAAATGTTATCTAGTAAAAATTCAAGGGCATATATAGTATCAAAACATGTCCAATTGACATAGTTTTTTTGTTTATTGCTACTAAAAAATGACCTAAAAGAGTTTGAAAATATATATTTACATTCTGACTTTTTAAATGCCCATTTAATTAGGTGTGTGAATTTTTCTTAATGAGAATGTGAGGCAATGTGGTATACAGGGTAGAAAAATCAAAACTTTGAACAGATTCAAAATCACCAATATAATCATGCAATTTATCAAGTACTTCCAACGAGTTCTTGACACTCGAAAAGTAATTAAATCCACTATTTTCGAAGGCCTTATTTGAACAATTTATTATCATGTTTTTAATGGTACCAAGTGTGCTGGTGAGAAGAATAGACAATTTAGTAGTGGAACAATGGCTTGAAGACGAAATAAATCTATATTTGTAAGGTGTTTTGTGTAGCTTCGGAAGCCAGTACATAGTTGGGACTTTCATTGTATTTGGCTCTGCTTGTAAAGCGGTAGATAAAAGTTTATGTTTGTTACAGATGTCGTTTTCTGAAAATGGAGTCAGTTGGAATGTTGGTGAATTGGTGATTTCTTTTTTCAGAACCTCAATGTAAAATGTACGTCAAACAATAATAATATTATTAGCAGATTTATCGGCCGGGACAAAAACAAATTCCTTGGCTAGTTCTTTTAGTTTATTTTTGATACGAGAAATGGGGTTTTTGTGGTTATTGTTAATAGTAAAATGTTCTTTAAAATGTTGAATACGTATATCAACTATCTTCATTACTGAATTAAAAAAAAGAGTCCAAAGATTTTTTGTCAGCTTTTTCCCGTTTTATCCATTTCAAACAGTAAGTATGGAGTGAGTCGTAGATGATATTACGACACTCATTCCAATTAATAATTGACGGGGGACGATATTTAGGTCCTTAACTGAGGAATGATTTTAACTCTCGGTCTTGAACGATGTTAAGATCTCCTGTTATAACATGGGAAATGGGTCCATATATATATTCGGAGGTACTACAATTACATGAAGTATGTGTATTTTCACTGATATTAACATCTTTACACAGTTGACTATAATTAAACACAAATTTCCGTGTAGATTTCTTGTAAATATAACAAATAAGAGGTAGCTCAGTATTGTCAAAATATCCAGGAATTTGTTCTTTAACAGAATGGTCGTTAAATATACCGGCAATATTTACAAAATCAAAACCTTTATTGACATACTTTATTTTAATAATATGTTTTTTATGATCTTCAGGACGATCAATTTTGGGAAATAGTTTAGAATAACAATATGCCATAATAATTTGAACAATTTCATACTTAGGACTGCTATATGAAATTGTGTTGCAATCCTCCAAAATTTTATTTAACTTATTAACGTAATTAACAGATAATGTCTGCCGTTGTTTTTTGAAATAGAAATTAGGTCCGAAATATTGGTATGATTGGTCCGAAATTTTCTTTGATTGCGATTTGTTCTACGACCGTGAGAACGGTTTTTACGAACAGTTTTAGAAACTATATCCAAAATGTTAACGGAATCGGTTCTAGATATATTACCAATTCCCATGATATTATCATTAAGACCGAGAGGGTAGACTGTCTGTAATTGTTTAATCCAATTTAATTCAATTATTTTCCGTCATCGTACAAACTTTTAATGAGACTCACCAGGCTGCTTATTTACTACTTCTAAAGGTTGAACTGCTAAATATTGAAAAGGATGGTTGTGCTTTTTAAGGTGTTGGTAAATGATACTTTTGAATTTATTGGGTCTTTTAAAACGATACAGATGTTCTTGAGTGCGTTTAGATAAATATCGTCCAGTTTCTCCTACGTACTGAATACCACATCCCGGTTTGTTTCATGTGAGTAAATAAATAATACTGTTTGTTTTTCAAGTTATATCAGTTTCAAAATTCAAAGAAAATGTGCGGCCATTAAACGTGAACCTTACCGTATTGTTAATGGAAAGACGGGGACATGTAAGTCTTTTTTGGCATGACACTTATTGATAGAAGGGTAACCACGATTTTTATTGTTAAAAATGTTAGCGATGGTAGTATTTTTATGTCTATAATTAAAGTGTTATACGGGAAAGAGGGGGAAAGGGCTGACTAAGGCAGTTGCCTCCCCTTTCCCGTTAAAGGGTTTAATGTGTTGTTGGTCGCTCTGCTTTACATGTCTGTGTTCTCTATTTTAACTACAACAGTTTGGGGGATTGTCGTTCACGTTCTTTCGAGGCCTCCTGGTGAATAAAACAAAGCTGTCTATATATGTTTATTTCGAGTCTAACCATAAGAGTAAATTAATCAAATACATAAATATGAAATAAAGAGTTTGTTGTAAGGAGTCCTTCGTCTTGTCAACATCACCCCTGTTTACTGATACCACCTTTATTTTGTTAATTTTTCTTTTCGAGTGCATATTTGTTTAATTTCGCTGAACAATTATAATATAAACTAATACGAAAAACGTCGTTTAATTGGACCGAATTTAATATAATGACACTGCACAATATTGAAAGCAAATGGCAAATGGCACGCAATAAATCGGGCCTTTCTTATATTTTAGTAGTTCGGATTCAAACGCTCGAGTGACCTACGACTGTTGTGCGACAGTCGTGCGACAGTCGTTCGACAGTAACACGCGCATCCCATGACATAAAACTCCGAAAAATAGCACCATGGCTTGATCCAAACATCAAATCAAGTGAGATTATACCAGACTACTTTCATTATGACACGGAACGCCAAAATCGCCCAAAGGACACCCATGGAGGGGTATTTATAGCAGTTAAACAAACATTACAGCTGGGTAACACCATAAAAAGCACAGAAATAGAACTACTGACTGGCACTATTAACTTGGAAGGAAAAAAGAAAATACTTATAGGTGCATTTTATCGACCACCTGATAAAACAGATGACACCTACCTGAATAAAGTGAAAAACGAAATAAATAACATTAGAGCAAAACATCAAAAAGACATATTCCTTATTGGTGGCGATTTCAACCTACCAGATATTAAATATAGACAATCGACAGTATCCTACCAGAACCAAGCAGGCATTCTTAGAACTTGTAGCTGACAACGGACTAGATCAAATTGTGGGCTTTCCAACACGAAAAGAGGACACCTTATATTTATTTCTTACCTCTCATCCTTCATTTAAATTAAGATGCAAACCTTTATCATCAATAGGAAACAGCGACCACGACATCGTCCTCCTAGATATGGTTTGTAAACCACTTAAACCTAAACCAGTCAGAAGAAAAATATTTCTATAGAAAAAAGCTGAAATACATAGTATAAAGGAAGACCTACAAAACTTTATAACTACCTTCAAAAACATCAAAGATAGAAGCGTTGAGTCTTTATGGCAGGCATTTGAAACAGCTGTACAAACCACCATAGAGAAAAGAGTATCAACAAAAATGACCCTAGGAAGAAACACTCATCCATGAATCAATACAACCATTAGTCGCAAAATTAACCAAAAGCAGAAAGCACACAAGAAGGCTAGAAAAACTACAAAAGAAAAGAGACAAGGATAGGTATAAAAGACTACAACAAGAAGTACAGTGGGAGTCCCGGCAAGCCAACAAGAAATATATGGAAGAGGTCAGTTCAAACTAAAGAGATAATGCAAATAAATTCTGGTCTTATATCAAGAGAAAAGGTCAAGAATGGACAGGAGTGGCACCGTTAAAAACAAAATGGTATTTCTACAAAGTAACAACAAGAGCAAAGCTGACATTTTAAACGACCAATTCCAGTCAGTATTTACCAAAGAAAACCTAAATAACTTCCCAGATAAATGAAAAAGTCCATACTCCACCATGAAGGACATAAAAATTAATACCAACGGAGTCCACAAATTGTTAAAAAACCTGAAACCGCATAAAGCTACTTGTCCCGACTCAATACCAGCCTTTATACTGAAAGCACCGAACACCTGGCTGTGTCACAAATATGGTCAAAAATCTAAAGTGGGAAAGAAGAACGGAGGAAAACAAATAGATTATGCATGCTTTTCAAGATCCAGCATGATTTTATAGATATAGACCGTCACCAATATTTGACACCGAATGATAACCGGACCAGAGGTAAAAAACGCTTCTTCCAAGAAAGAACAAGTACAGACACCTACGGCCAATCTTTCTTCCCGAGGACAATCAGGAATTGGAACAACCTACCAACAACAGTTACAGCGACCAACACCGTTGAGGGATTCAGAGCTGCCCTGAAGGCATGCTCTGAAAGGAAGAAGGAAAAACCAGTTGTAAATAATTTTAATTGTATATTTTTTGCGAACGTTTTAAATGTAATTTGTAAATAGCAAAGAGAAATCTTTCTGTGTTGCCCAACACTGCGTAAAGTTTTCGCGCGGAACCATTAACATTCAGCATTAAATCCGGTTCCTTACATGGAAGAAGAAGAAACAACTCACGATTGTCGTACGACTGTCGCACGACTTTCACACGACTCACTTGCGACAAATCCACGACAGTACAATTACAATTATTTTTTTCAGTACTGTTCCCATCGTGGAACCATCGTGGATATGTCGTAGCTGATGTGACCACTCGAAACATTTTTTTGACATTTTGCCCGACAGTGCCACGACAACTATTTTATCGATTTTGCACGACAAAAATATCGTACGATCTGTTGTGACCGGGACTTTAGTCTATACTTCGCGGATCATCGCACTTTAGCGTATGTAGTAGGCATCGTACTTAAGCGTCACCATCGCACTTTAGAGACCTACATATATATATAATTAGCATTAAAATGCTATTGTATTTTTATAAGACCTACTTTATTACACATGATCTGGGACTAATGACATCTATCTATAAGTCCAAGCATACAGTAAATTATTATAATATGAATATGTTTCTTGTTTAAATAGCCACATATGATGCTATAAAATTGAGAATAGAAATGGGGAATGTGTCAAAGAGACAACAACCCGACCATAGAGCAGACAACAGCCGAAGGCCACCAATGGGTCTTCAATGCAACGAGAAACCCCCGCACCCGGAGGCGTCCTTCAGGTGGCCCCTAAACAAATATGTATACTAGTTCAGTGATGATGGACGTCATACTAAACTCCGAATTATACACAAGAAACTAAAATTAAAAATGATACAAGATTAACAAAAGTCAGAGGCTCCTGACTTTGGACAGGCGCAAAAATGCGGCGGGGTTAAACATGTTTTTTGAGTCTTAGTCACCATTTATTAGGACAGGAATTGGGTTTACAAAGAGAGAATTCTTTGCAAACTTAGATAAGGGGTGGGACCAAACCTATAGATAATATAACAAAGAAATGATGAAATATAAAGAATACGTTGATTGTTTTTTGGTTGCCCTATGTCCGGTGGCAAATATTTCACGCATGTTTATGACAAATATAAGAGAGATCAAAGGATAAAGAATTGAGTGAAATGGTAAAAACTAAAAGATATAGAATTATAGAAACAATCTTTGATCTGAACCCACTCCCCCCTCCCCTCACACACCATAACCATAACTGCCAATGCTCCCTCAAATACATCTCTATACAAATATCTAAATCTTAACCCCGTCCCCCCTAGACACCGAGGTTCTGAATCCGCCCCTGTTAAATGTATCTTATTACATACATTTTGTGCGGGTCCAAAGATAATAGCTAAACGTACAACCCTACAACTTGTTGGATACAAATCATTAGGGAGTTGTATCTTATTATATTATATACTGTGTCGCAAAATAAAGTAACTTTATACCCCCGCCCCCTCCTTTTCCCAATGCAGCATTGAAAAGTTAATAATCATTTAAAAGTCCTGAAGAAAAAAAAATGTTTTGAAATATGCCCTGCATACTTATTCATGCAAAGACATATAGAAGTTATTGAACTACATGTACTATGGGGCTTGAAAAAAAATCTATTTGAGACCCATTTAAGGGATTCGGAGATGGGAAACAAGCTCAGCAACGAATCTTAAACAGCTCAGGTCTCTTCTTGTGGGTCTCTGGTTCTGCTGTCGTAATTAAGTGATTTTTTTTCTATATGTTGCAAAAAAGAAGGGGCTTAGTCCAAATAATTATAACGTCCTCGAAGGCTTTTTTTTCTTTTTCATGTTAGCCTTCCTCATTCTCTCTGAGGACCAAGGAAAGTAAAAACTGATATATAGCATCAGAGGACGTCATGATTACATGTGTCTGAACTTAGAGGGGGAAAAAGGGGGGACTAGCTTTGTATTTTTTTTTTTATTTCAATGTGTAGACTGTAGAGGAGTTTCTTCAGAAAGAGGTTTCATTGAAGGTGTGTTTGCCATGTGCACGCAGGTATCTGTTTTTGTCCATGGACAGGTTGTGTGTCAAATTAATTATTAATACATGTCACTCGCATGTTTTACTCGACCTGGTCATTATTGGCATTAACAGCCAGTGCACGAACTCGCACAAACGCCAAATTTAATTAGAGCGGCGATATTCCGACGCGGTTTTCTTTTAATACTTGATCACTCATGTTCAGAAAGAAAGGGGAGAAATCCCGGCAAAAAATTACCGACCAATCAAAAACATTGTTGCAAATTTGACCTTGTGACGTTAAAGAATATCCAATAATGCAACTATTGCATATAAATAAAAAAATACTACTATGCCAATTGAATAAAAAATGTTGCATTCAAATGAAAGTTATACCAATCGAATAAAAAATATTGCATTTGAATGACAAATTATACCATTTGAATAAAATATATTACATTTAAATGAAAAAATATTACATTTAAATGAAAAAATATACCATTTAAATGAAAAATTATACCATTTGAATAAAAAATATTGCATTTAAATGAGAAAATATACCATTCAAATAAAAAATTATTGCATTTAAATGAAGAAATATACCAATTAAATATAAAATATTGTATTTAAATGAAAAATATCAAATTTTTGCAACCAATACCATGCCATATTCATGTTTACGTAAATTTATAAATTTTATTTATAACAATAAAAATAATTATCAATGTCATCATGAACAAACTTTTATGAAATAATAATTAACTCAATAATCCCTATAATTTAGCACTGGTAAACTGGCATTTTTGTTTGCATTAAATCTATCATCTTAACAAATATATTAGAATCACTTTTTGAAAAGAATCAAATCATCCTTAAATTAAAAAAATGTCCTTTAAATATTTTTTCTAAATCTAATTCAACACTAAACTTTTAACTTAAGTTGTCTAGACATTTCTGTAAAGATTCAGAAATCATAATATGTTCCCTTGCTACTTACTTGCTTAGTTAAGACATGTAACCTGCCCCAAGGCCAAGTACCGTGTATTCTTTATTTTTCTAAATCAATTCATATTTGGAAAAAAATGCATTGTACATTATTTTTTGGTTTCATCTTCGGTTAAAAAAAGGGAAATACAAAACTGTAATTTATCAATGTATCAAAATGGTTTCATCATTCCCATTAAAATGTTATGATTGCATATTGCTGAAGGATTTAAAAAAAAAAATTTAAATCAGATAAAAATTTTCAATGAGGTCATCAGATAATTGAATTAATGTAAATGTTCCTATAAATCATTTATATTCATAAGACTTGTTGATTAAATGATTTTAATTAATAAGCTATACAAAAAATAATCAAGGACAAATCCATTGCTATATATATCATTATTTGAATGCACACTTCTGTCATGTGCACAACTTTTTGAGATCTTTTTTTATAATATTAAGCACTACAAAATTGAGGACAGGTTCATTACTGGTAAGTGCCTATTTAATGTAAATGCTACAATTCAGTAGCTCTCATAAAATATTACACAGTGAAATTTGAATTGGCCATGTTCTTTTATTATCCCAACAGCCCATGTAAAATGAAATGATATAACAATGATGGTCAATATGTGTTTAAAGAGATGTGGTATACCAAATCAAAAATAAACAAATACACAGCAATTTTCAAGAAATGTGATAAAAAAATTATCTGACTATTATATAACAATTTAATTAGGATTATTGTAACATTTACATGTATATCACATTTCACAAACAATTAATAAATCAAATGTGGATGAGAAACTAAAATGTTGCAAAAAATCGAAAACACGCATCTATTTCATTTAAAGACATTCGACTTTAAATTTGTACAGAATTTACTTTACCAGAAATAAAGAAATTTATCATTTATTTAAAAGAAATCATCAAGACATGTGCAGAATTATTGGAATGAAAGTGGTGTTTCTGGATTTTTTTATTGTAGGAGTAGAAGACTAAATTTATATTTCTCATATCAAAAGGTTGTAAAAATGATTGTCAGGTAAATGTGATTTTTCTTCTGATTTCATTAACTTTTCATTGGTAGGACTTGATAAATATAAGAATTTAAAGATATTCAAATGAATAGTTATAAATTACAAATCTGTGTTAGTTTTGTCAACTGAAAAATAGTCATCAAATATATAATTTGAAAAAACAATTGATTTGCATACAATCGTTACTATGTGGTTATTGTCAACAATCACTATAAATCTAGCACATATAAATTGTTACATGTATCATAATTATGAATTATATAATGCATTAAGTACTCATTGACTAAATTTAAAGAATTTTAACTTCTTTATGGCACAAGAATTGAAATTCAATTTTTGAGATGTAAAAAAAAATCCTTCATAACACTATGAATATTAAATAAACATTATAAACAAAACAGTAAACATAAGTACATGTGTAAGCAACCTTTATGAAATAAAATCAAATCCCTGGTTTAAAATATGAGGATTTTATTTCTTGAGACTAGCTTCAAAAATCAAACAGTGTATAGACTTGCAAATTTTTCAGAATGCCATACAATGGTCAAATCTTTAACTATAAAGGACAATAACTCCTTAAGGGGTCAATTGACTATTTTTGGAGTTAAAAAAAAGCATAAATAATAACAATCATATCAATCATTTATCACATTCTATAAATATTCGAGAACTGAATGCTTTTTTTTGTAACTTTATTCGGGTGTAAAAGCGTTGACCAAAGTATATTTTGTATGAATAATAAAGGCAACAGTAGTATACCGCTGTTCAAAACTCATAAATCCATGGACAAAAAACAAAATCGGGATAACAAACTAAAACCGAGGGAAACGCATTAAATATAAGAGGAGAACAACGACATAACACTAAAATGTAACACACATAGACAAAATCCCACGAGAATAACAAATATAACATATATATATAACATCAAAACCAAATACATGAATTTGGGATAGACAAGTACCGTGACACGTCTTATCGCAATGTGAATTTACACTCAAAAATAAGAGAAAACAAACGACACAACGTTATAATGTAATACACACAGAAACGAACTATAATATAACAATGACCATATTCCTGACTTGGTACAGGGCATTTTTAAAGGAAAAAATGGTGGGTTGAACCTGGTTTTGTGGCATGCCAAACCTCGCACTTTTATGGCCATGTGAAATATAACATCAAAATGACAACACAGGACTACAATATAAATAAATTGGAGAACACAATTGACAAAGAATCACACGAACAACAGCCAACAAAAGGCAACAAGTTCAAAATTTTAATACGTATATAATATGTATGAAACGCGGAAATGGGACAGAAGACAAATGATAAATGATAAACAATGGCAAAAGCACACATTTTCCCTCTATGCAAGGTAAGCTAATAATATTGACATTTAGGTTTGACTAATTCAAAAATCGAAAACCAAAATGTCTTATAAAATATACACACATTCTTTTAAAAAGTCTAAAAAATCTATATCAAACTTCTATTAAAGAAAAAAATATAATCAGACCTAGTAAAAACGGTAAAGATAAATAGATATTGTTTGTTCAATACACACTTTTTTTCCCTTACTGCATTAAGAAATTAAATATAAAATTTTGTAGTAGAATTGTGCATAAATGTGTTCTCTTGAAGGTCAAGATCTGTACTTGGTATAGAGTTTTATCGTGTTCTCTACTGGTTCCAGCCAAAAGACGGTCTGTGCTACACCAGACAAAATGATTATAGCTATCATCTTACTTGTACCTCCTTTGTAGAAAGTTATCAACCTCAGTCATGTATATAAGTTTTTTTCCATTTCCATGAACAATGTAAAAACAATATTGCCAAGCGTTATGCTTATTAGTGCATTTATTAGCTGCTATGTCACACGTGTTATGTTGTATATTATACAAATATAGCCTTTGTATAAGGTCGATACAAGTCAATTGACCTGAAAGAAGGATATTGACTGAGGACGAAGTCCGAGGTCGATATATCTCTTTGGGTCGATATATCCTGTATTGACCTCATACGAAGGCTATATTTGTTATATTATTAATTTCCGACCATATTTGTATCAAAATCGTTATCTGATTTTGTTGAAATTTTATAGATATCATATTGTCTCCTTGACAATAAAACAATTATAGTTGTTATTTCATTTACCTTTTTTGTTTGTTTGACATCTTATGTATTTGAAGATATCATTTGTTTCAAAACGTTAACAATATCCTGAAATTCATTACATGACGTCACAAAATATATCGGTTTTTAGATATTCTAAAAATAACCGTGCAATATAATTTTTACTATCCGCCGTTTTCTATCTACCTTCGAAAATATTGTTTAACATGTGACTATCCCTGAACGAATCAAATTTGTTAAAATATACGAATTAATAATATTATGCTTTATTCCTTTCATGATGATTGTATAACCTACAGCCAGTTGTGTCGCATATATAAAAAGAAGTAGTGGTATGATTGCCAATGAGACATATCTTTCCAAGAGACCAAATTATACAGAAATTAGCAATTATAGGTCACCGTTCGGCGTTCAACAATTCCCAAAGCCCATACAGCATATACATAGTCAGCTATAGATGTCCCCGAAATTACAAATGCAAAACTATTCAAACGAAAAAACTAACGACTAAATTCATGTTAGAATAATAAGCGCAAAAGAAAAGAAACACGGCAACAAACGACAAACACTAAATTACAAGCTCCTGACATGGGACATGCACATAAAGAATGTGTCGGGGTTATACATATATTTCATTAGACAGGGCGAGTAACTCTAAAGATGGATACTATTGGGTCAATAAAATACCCAAATGCTTCAAAAACAATAGTTACCATTAAAATATGCTTTTTGGTCATTATCATTTCAATTTTTCACAGATGGTAACTATAACTTGTAATTTGTTTAGTGAATACATGTAGTAAGCCATTATAGAATCATTTTTCATAACAGCGTGAACATAACCATATTTTCTTGTCGCGCTCAGGTGATCAATTGACTGGGTCAGATCAGGTAAACGTTCATCTGTAACGCTCATTTGTCATATCGTACATGTTATAGACATTTAATTAAACTGTGGGGTCGCCAAAGGTTCTAAACGCCAAAATGAAATAATACGAATAACTAGCAGAAAACCGTAAACTTTCTGTGTTGATTTAAATGATGAATACTCAAACTTTCTTTTGTTTTTTCTCGTGCACCTGCATGTACTTTACTCTTTTATTACATTCTATTTGAAACCCCATTGGAAGGCCTCTGACAGACTAATTGAGCGTAAAATCACAGTTATCGATAGCCGATGACAAACAAGTTTAAGGTAAACGATTCAGTGCTATCAAACGTATAGCGGTGGTCCACGCTGTTATAAAAATGCTTCTTTATCAACGTGCATCTTTTGACTTGAACTTAATTATTTTTAAGAGTTATTGCAAGAGCAAATGTACTAGACTTGCAAACTTTATTTCGATAAGTGATCTGCAACATGTGTTCTCACAAGTTCTTTTAACAAAATCAAATTCAACAAGTAAGTATATTTAAAAGAGGGACGAAAGATACCAAAGGGACAGTCAAACTCATAAATCCAAAACAAACTGACTAATCGATACAACCAATGATATGTTTCATTTCATCAAGCACTAGTGTATTTTATGCTGTATATGATTATGCCAAAAGTGAAGTTACATGTACTAAACTCCGAGGAAAATTAAAAAAGGAATGTCCAGGCTAATCAAATGGCAATATCAAAAGCTCAAACACATCAAACTAATTGATAACAACTGTCCTATTCCTGAATTGTTACAGGCATTGTCTTATGTAGAAAATTGTGGATTGAACCTGATTCTATAGATAGCTAAACCTCTCACTTGTATTGACAGACGCGTCAAATATAAAATCATGCAACTGATCCAGGTAACTCTTGAAAGGAACTAACATAATACGTATATATGATATATATTTCAGTAAGTACATTAATTATATAAGCGAAGAAAAATAATTCTTGCAAATTGACACGAGGTTTGTCTTTCGTTTACCGTAAAAACATTGATATAGCATTTAATTCGTCTAAACCCCCCTCAAAATATCTAAATCTAGGGATGTTTAAAAAGTTTGATGATTTAAACAAGTGTGATATTTTGTGCTGTTTAATAAATTTGGTAAGTCATGGCATCCATTTTATTTGTTTTGTTAAATAAGGGATGAACATGCAATTCTTTTATTTGGAAATTGCAGACTTTAGAATTTTACTCCTCTTTCTTCTACCTTAGGTTTAAATTTTGGGATAAACAAGGTTCTGTCAAAAATCATTAGCTTGTGATTTAGCATTTAGCATGAACATAGTCATGTTATGTTTATTTTGTTTTTCTAACTATTTATTTTAATTACAGCATTGGATTTTGGGACATATGGTATCGGACTCACAAGTCCCTTCAAAGGTTCTAGACAATACTGGATGTGGTCAAACTACAAGACAAAAAATAGGTTTTGAGTTGACTCATCATGTCCATCTCAGTATTTCTATTGAATGTATAAAGGTGAATAGGAACTCCCATACAAGCACTAATTTGTTGTCTGCGGCTTATTGCCAAACAAAGTTAATTCCAGTATGTAAATTATAATAAATTTGGGATACACTTACTTTTGAAAATTTATAGTGAAGGATATTTGATAACGTTACAACAACATTTCTGATATCAATAATATTAAAAAACGGGACAAAGATCCTAACTGGTGAGCACATACTTCTTTATGTGTGCATTAAACACATCTGGTATTCTAAATTGATAGTACAACTGCTTTAAAAGTTCTAATTCAGAGATGAAACCATCTAGAAATTCTTAAGTGCAATTTCCATTTTTTTTCTGTAGCAACATCCAAGCTGCAATGGAATAGTATACCTCCTATTTCACATATTTTAAAGCTTCTATTTCAAATTAGGGAGAATCAAAACAATCTAAATGAAATAAGTTCTTCCAACTTGCTCCTCGTTGTTTATATGTATCCCACGCGCGACATGTAAACAACGATGAGCAAGTGTGGAAAACGTATTCTAATTAGATTAAGTCAAATTCGTAAGTCGAAAATAAACTAACAACGCATGGCAAAAAGAAAAGACTAACATACAAATACCACACGTTCAAAGCGCATCATATAATTTATATTAGTAACTTAAAAAAAAAAGAAGCAATAAGTGAGAGTCCAAATAAAATCGGAGGTTATTTCAAGTGATCCGGAAGGGTAAACATAGTAGCATGTTCAATATGTAGCACCCTTTGTTTTTTCAAGTACATACCAACCCATGTATACGTTTAACTCGGTAGGCTCATTCGGGTAAAAAGAGAAAAGATAGTAGCTATTACAATTGCAACATATCCGTTTTCCCCTGTGAACAATATTTGCCATTAGAGTCAACCAACTCGTGATGACGTCCGTTAAATTTTCGAAGGGAAGATTTCGAATTCACCTCTTTGAACTCTCGGTTTATTGGCTTCCTTGTAAATAGCAACCCTCTATCACGTATCTTGAAAGGAAACGCAAGCCCTGGAATATCGTATCAACTGCAGATGTATACTCAATATGCCGGAGTTGGTGAAACTTTGCTATATATAGAAATAGAAATTTACAACTTGGAAGCTGAAACAATCCCTTTATACTAAAGTTTTGTTCCCAAATAACCCTCAATCTATTGTTAATAATATATCACTGATTACTGTAAACCAACTTATTTTCGCGAGCGATTTATTTTCGCGACTTTCGCGAGTAGAAAAATAACGCGAATATTAATCGTCGCGAATATGTAAAACTTGGATCTTTCCTTATTAAAGTACATCATGTAAATTACAAAACCGCGAAATTAAATAGCCGCGATGTGGAATAAAAAGGTAAAACGCGAAGAAAATATCCGCGAAAATAAGTTGGTTTACAGTACATGGATGTAATTAGCATTTGTAGTATTTGTTCTTAAATGTGCAAATTGTGATGCAAAATGCAAAAAATAGATATATCTAAGTAGAGAATATATAACCACTCAATTTCTCCAAGAAGTAAACTTGAGAATGGAAATAAGGAATGTGTCAAAGAGAAAATATGTTTGAGAAAATATTTGGTTATCGTCTGAACGTTGCAACTGTAATTGGCTTTAATGACCTGTTCCAAGTTACAAGTAACAGAAAATGTAATAAATTGCAGTGCATAGGTATTGCTGTGTAGAGCTGATAATGTCCCCGTCATATGCAGAATGAAGGCTGACTGAAATGTGGTGGCGGAAGGAATATTTTGGATTGCACAACTGAAAAAAGAAGATTTGTTATGATTTCCAATGGAGTATCTCTTCACAAGAGACAAAAATGACACAGAAATTATTAACTATAGGTCACCGTATGTCCTTCAACAATGAACAAAACCCATACCATATAGTCAGCATTAAAACACCGATTTGACAAGTTTTAAACAGTTTAAACGATATAACTAACGGCCTTATTTATGTACAGAATGATGAACGAAAAAAATATATAGAACACTGAAACAAACGACAACTACTGAATTATAAATTCACAATAAACTGAACGAAACAAGAACTCCGAGCCTTATCTATTAAAATAATTTTCAATAGTTATTATATTTACGTCTATGAGTTGACCGCTAAGCTATACATTCATGACGAGACACATACACAAAAACAAACGCCCGAGAGAAGTTATAATAGGTCATTAGGAGAAGACACCTCAATCGAGCAATACATAAAATGCAGCCGTGGAAACAAATGTAAACCAAAGTATTAATATGTTAAATAAACAAATAATTCAATTTCGTGATTGTATGCAAAGCTTCATATTACGTCCAATAAATCACTATTTCCACTTTTTGGGCACAATGTATACGTACACCAGGGCAGCCCTGTTTTTTATATTCTTCTTATTCTATCTTTAGCCTACTATTCAGTATACTCAACTGACAGTTTTATGTCTTTTCTTGGATTTTTTTGGGCCTTGGTATTGTCTGTTTTTGTCAATATATCTTTTTGTAATGCGCTCGTTTTAAAAATGACCACACATTTAAAGAATAATATATCAAAAAAACTAGTATACTCTACATTTTATTATTTTGTCTTACTTTAAGTTAATATGCAGTATTTGGTCTTCAAATGGAAAAATCACTTGAAATCACAAAACCTAAATGTTATAAGATGTTAAAAAAGGTGGGCCATATCGACGGACATTCAAAACTCATAAATCAAAAGAAAACTGACAGCGCCATAGCAAAAGAAAAGAAGCCACACAAACGAAAGACAAAGAAAAGACAAATTAACTAAATTGTTCAAGAAGACCTATTTGTAAAGTTTTTTATTCTGCCAAAAAAGTTGCCTTTGTCGGCCTTGTATGAGGGAGGACAACTGAAATCAACGCAGAATAAGCTTGACGGTCACTATTATGAATTGATTGACCGATACAATGTGTATGTGTGTGACATATTTTCGCGCTTCATGTGTTATTTATTGATACATGAACAGTAGCCTAGTCTTTAAATTTTCCGATTGTATCACATTCTTAATTATAAAATTTTGACTGATTGGGGATTCGTATGGTAGAAGGTGAATGCATAACAGGGGCTCGTAAAACAACAGTTTCAAAAGGTGAAGTTGAAGTCATCCCTTTGACTTATTACGGACGCTATCTGGAATTTGTTGACCTTAATGGCATATCTGTTTCATATGTGACAACAAGTCAATCCACTATTCTTTGAATGTAACCTACCGAGCATGACATATCACCAGATATGTGTATTAACATGAATAAAGGCAACAGTAGTAAACCGCTGTTCGAAACTCATAAATCGATAGAAAAAAACAAATCCGGGTTACAAACTGAAACTGAGGGAAACACATTAAATATAAGAGGAGAGCAACGACACAACAGAAACACAACATTAAAATGTAACACACACAGAAACGAACTAAGCATTGTCATCTGCATGTCATAAGCTTGATCATGAGCAACACGACGGATGCCATAAGTGAGGCAGGATCTAATTACACATCCGGTGCACTTAGATTATCACGTATATTGCTTGTTTTGTTTTTTTGAGTGTTAAAAAAGTAATTCGAAAGAATATAACGGTTAAAAATCAGACACTTTGAACTGCAATAACTAAAACTATTGTTGCTTAACAGACAATATAAAGTGAAACGTTCGACATCATCTAACTGTTGAGAACAAACATATTTAACTTTAAGTTCAACAGGGCTTAATCGAGTGGACTATAATTTAGTTTTTTTTATCAAATGTTCTTTTCATAGAATCAACGACTAAGACATAATGCCTGTAGAGTCGTCCATCACAAGTAAGGTAAAACATTCAATATTCTTGATCTATCGATATTTAGAAAATTACATTAAAAGACGTTTTTTGTCTTTGTATGAATTAAGGATATCTACCTCTCAGTAACTCTGAGATCTGTAATAACTAGGGTCTCTTTTGTAGTTGGGATATATAAGTACCCTGCCGCGTTACCCGAGGGTATCACCAGCCCAGTAGTCAACATTTCGATGTTGACTTGAATATCAATAATGTGGTCATTTTTTATAAAATTTCCTGTCTACAAAACTTTGAATTTTTCGAAAACTAAGGATTTTCGTATACCAGTCATAAATAACTTAGCCGTTTTTGGCCCAACTTTTTGAAATTTTGGATCCTCAATGCTCTTCAACTTTGTACTTGTTTGGCTTTATAAGTATTTTGATATGAGCGTCACTGATGAATCTTATGTAGACGAAACGCGCGTCTGGCGTACTAAATTATAATCCTGGTACGTTTGATAACTATTTACACCACTGGGTCGATGCCACTGCTGGTGGACGTTTCGTCCCCGAGGGTATCACCATCCCAGTAGTCAACATTTCCGTGTTGACATGCATATCAATAATGTGGTCATTTTCATAAGTTTCCTGTTTAAAAAACTTTGAATTTTTCGAAAAAATAAGGATTTTCCTATCCCAGGCATAGATTACCTTAGACGTATTTGGCACAATTTTGGGAATTTTGGATCCTCAATGCTCTTCAACTTTGTACTTGTTTGGCTTTATAAGTATTTTGATATGAGCGTCACTGATGAGTCTTATGTAGACGAAACGCGCGTCTAGCGTACTAAATTATAATCCTGGTACTTTTGATAACTAGTTTACTTTTCTTTCTGTTTTTTATCGATCTGATGAATTTAGCCGTTTACATATGATTCTTATAGGTGGTTCTTATGTTATAATAATTTGTACTAATTTGAAGGTATGGCGAAGGTTGGCGCCTCCAAATAAGTTTAACCCCACAACGTTCTTTATATGCCTGTCCGAAGTCAAAAGTAAAATCACAAAAATACTGAACTCAGAGGAAAATATAATCGGAAAGTCCATAATCACATTGCAAAATCAAATGATAAAACACATCAAAAACGAATGGACGAAAAGAACTGTCATGGCCAGTGGTTGAAATTTCTTGGTGTATATAATAGTTTATTTTTTGTTCAAACACTTTTTGCATTATCGGATGAATACATCGCATTCGTAAAATGACTTTACTTTACAAGATTTTTTTTATTTTGATATTTTGTCGTGTAGTTTAAATTCTTGTGATACTGTAATTTAAAGTTTTGTCAAAAGCTTGTCATTAAACGTTGACGACCATTAGGTTATGATATGATGTAGATGATGTTTATTATCTTTTCGTAATGGAAAAAAAGATAATTGCGCAGTTAGATTTTGGCAACATTATTGACAGCTTGAAGTTGACAAAAACTACGCTTTCAAATCAAATGCAGAGAGCAACTACTACAATTTCCGTGCTTCCTGTTCAGAACATATATATATATATTATACTTATTTACATTTCTTTAACTTCTACAAGATTGTAAGAAAGGTATGTCAGTATTTAGATTGTGTCACTTCTCAAACACATTTGTATTGATATTGAGTGAACAGGCGATACCGTTTTCAAATTTAATTTTAAAAATAAGACGATGTAGTATGATTGTCAATAAGAAAACTCTCAATAAAATAGGCAAAAAAGTCATTATGGCAAGATGTTTTATTTAATTACAATACGCTTCGTATATTTTTTTACAACCCAACATTCTTTCGTTCTTGAATATTGAGATAGAGTTTGGAAATAAAACCGTCTTAAAATCATTCTCCTTCTTAAAATTAACACCCATCATTATTTCATTTGTTTTCTTTTTAGAATTTAATTTTTCTTCAAAGCATTCAATATGAAGGCAACACTCTTGTTAGCTGTTGCAGTAGCAGTTATTGTCGGAGGTAAATATTTTTATTGAAATTTATCTGTGTGTATGTTTGCCTGAAAGTATAGATATAAATATTTCTTTGAGAAAATGATCAATGTTTATAAATGATAGATTAAAAATACCAAACGAACATTCAACTCATTACTCGGAAACAAATTAAAACGCCTTGAACCCCCAAAAAATGAAATCAGAAAATTAAAGACTAGCATATGGACTACACAAAATAAAAATAACCCGTTGATATCAGATGCTACGGAAGTGATATATTTTTAGGCTATTTTAATAAACAAATTTTTCATAGAAGCATTGTTATTTTTGTACATACTTTAACATTTGTATTCTATTTATTCTTTTTTTTTAATTGAAGTTAGTGAAGCACAAAAATTGCCTTGCAAATCGTACTGGTGTCTTAAGTTTTGTGGGACAGCTGGTTGCCAAGGGTATAGATGCTACACCACTAATCCGGGGAGGATTTGTATCTGCCGTCATTGTAGAAGAATTGAGTCCCAATATGCAATTTCTGGTAGTGATGGAAATGTGAACACCTCAATGTAACTATCTAATTCATGGTTTCGATGCTAAATAAATTTTAAAAAAAACAATTGACTCATACCAACATATGTTGTATCTAAGTTGTAAACCCCTTCTTGATACAGACCATGTAATGATTGGAAGATAAAGACTTCCATTTTGAAATTATTAAATACTTAGTCTTTTAATTTTAAATTGTAGGAAAAATGACAGCCGTCTGAAACACTCCTGCTACAGTCGGTTGACAACACTTTCACATAAATCACTGACTGGCGAATTGCAAGCAAATAGTCAAAAGTTAAACTAGTATTTGAAAAGATTTAATTCAATTTGTGAATAGATGGCAAAATATAAGAAACGATTTACTCTTTTCAAAATGAAAGAAATCGAACATTTGGATCGCGGAATGGATATGTAATAGACAAACATTTGTCATGAATATCACACGCATATAACTTGGAAAATCAGCTATACGTGTTTCCCTTTACGACTAACACTTTGTTCCAATTCAAAAACAACGTTTATTTCTAACTTGAAAAAAATATTAAATTTTCACAAATTTACCAAGTGGTATTATAACATTGAACAAATAAAATATGCTTTTCTGTACGTCTTGATTTATATCTGTCAGAGAACGTCAGTTTTAGTAAATCACAACGTATAATTTGTTTTCTTCCCGACTTGTAATGATTTTTTTTAATGATCAAACACCAATAAGCAAAACACAACACATAAAGTAATTTTATTTTCTTTGCTGGACCCAGTAGTTCATCTCTCAGTTAAATTTAACTCTTTGTTAAATGTAACCGATGGTTAAATCTTTTAGCTGAAATTACGTAACAAAGGGTTAAAATTTTGTTGTTCAACATCTTTTTAACCGTTGGTTACGTAACCCATGGTTTCATTTTAATTGAAAATTTTATTTTATCAAAAGAGGAATTATGAACACTTTCCTCCGGTCTAAGAACAATTGTTTGGTTAATAAATATGATTTTCTTTCTCTCGAAAAAAGTACGCTTTTCAGCTTTGAAGTGTCTCCAGACAAAACGGCTTGAAAATAAACTAGAGTTACGTTTTGAATTTCAAAATAATCAACGGTATGGAGAGAAAAAGACACCCTTTTGTATACTGGTTATTGACAACACAAAAATAATATTTTTCCTTTCTTTTTGAACATGTTGTTGTCTGTTTTCGTCGAACTTATTGTTTTGTACACATTTTATTGAAGAAAAATATCTTCAAGCCTCGAACTTAAAAATCGGTTTACTCCACATGTTAATAATTTTTCTTGCTGTGAATTTAATATGCAGTATTTGATCTTCTATTTAGGAAGACAAACATATCACTTGTAAATACATCAACCAAATATAAGATACCGAAGAAAACAAATGACATTAAATAACCATAAGTCAAAAGAAATCTGACAACGACAGGGCAACAAAACAAACGGAAGGAACACGAAAATACAAACAAAGAATAAAATTCATTAAGATTTATTAGTCAGTTGATTAAATTAGCGCTGCACTTGTCGGTCTTGATGTATGTGAGAAAACAAATTGAAATCAACGTTATATAAGCTTGACGGACACTATAATTATTGGTTTGACCGATACGTTGTGTAAGTGTTTCTACTATAGTGTGTGCTAACATTTTTTGAGGGAATTCGATGTTTGCTATACCACTGTTCATTCCAGCGCACTTTATGACAATACCACTATATCAATCAGAATGAATTTTTTGCAGTGTTTTATGACAATACCACTATATCAATCAGAATGAATTTTTTGCAGTGTTTTATGACAATACCACTATATCAATCAGAATGAATTTTTTGCAGTGTTTTGAGAAAAGATTTTGCTTTGAAGTCATGTATTATTTGTGAAACATTTAATGTTTTAAAAGGCCGAATTTTCTGTATAAAGTCAATAATTATGTAGACTTTTAAAGCCCAAACTTTCTATTGCTTTAAATACACAAATGAAAGTTTCAATAACTATATCAATAGAGAACATGTTTACGAAATTATAGCAAAACTTTTGGCTGACAGATTTTTATTCATTATTGCAAAATAATAAACTTAAAATATCTGACATTTTCTCCCATTTTCTCCCTACCCAATTTACCCCTATCACTTGCTATGATGTGGACCGGTCATTGTTATTGAATCTAATGCAATTTGATTGGTTTAAGTTATTATTAGTTTATTTTCAAACTGTTTATGCTTTTCATACGTGACTATTGATTAAATCAGAACGTGCATTAATGTGTACAGTAACTTAAATGACCTTCAAACTTGACACTGGACGAGTCAATTTTATGTTTTATCAATGAAAGTAAAGGTATGAAAGGTAAGAATTGCCACTTCTTCTATTTCCACAAATTTTCCAAATACACAGTTGATAAATTATTTTTTTAAAAGCCTATTTGCGTAGAAAAAAGAGAAAGTTTACAATTGAGACATTCTATTCCATTAAACAAGTCAATTTTCGAAAAGAAATGCCGAATAACATTTTACGCACGGCTTCGCCAGGTAAAATTATTGTTTATCTGAACAAAAAAAAATTATTATTCAGTCTCATTTGAATAGATTGATTACAATTAATCCCTAACTAAAGTAGTCATTAAATAAATTCAATACGATCGTTTTAAGATCAATTTCGTCTACCTCACAAAATCTTGTTAGACACTATACCAACTGACCTTTTTTCGCAGTTTAAGTGATTTAGATACCACAAAAGATGCGTGATTTGCAAGTTTGCCTATAGTGACTTCATATAGCGGGTGATTAATGCATAGCAGGATGCTCGTTAAACAAGTGTTTCAAATAGAGATGTTGAGGTCTTCCCTTAGACAATCGAACAGACACTATCTCGAGTTTGTTGATCGTTATTGATCATTTGTTTTACAGATGACGATGGATATGTCATAACAATCCCTTCCCCTTTTCTTTAATTTGAACTACAGAAATAAACTTATCACGAGGTCTGTCATGACCTGAGAAATACTACTGGTTCAACATGTGAATCAGAATTATCATGACATTGTCAGTTCGTTCATCAAGACTTATGAGTTTTCAATTTGACAAAGCCTCTTTGTTTATTTCATCTTTCATTTACCCTGTCTAGTTATTGTTTTGGGTCAAAGTGATCCCTCAAGTTTTGTTATTGATTTATTAAATTGCATATTGAGGTGTTTTGTAGTCGTTAATCTATTTTTTTTCTTTTCCTATTTCATTGTCTATTCAAATATTAGAAGACCAGAATGTTTTTAATACAGTATATCTTAAAGGTCTAGTTTATTTCCCTTTTATTTGAAAAAAAATAAATCTCAACGCTAGTTTGCTTTTCAAGATATTTTATTACAATCAGAAGACTACAACTGAGAAAAGAAAAGACATAACAGAACAAAATCCTGTAGTTTACACTTTAACGGAAATGTACATGTTTACATGTTATTTCTATTGTCACAAATTGGTACTAATTTTGTTATTCGTTTCATATAATGATATTAATTTTGGACTGGAATCTGAACATACATGACTCAACTTTTGTTAGTTTACAAGTTGATGATACATTTTGTGTTGACCGGTTTCGTACGAAGTTTGTAGAAAGTGAGGAAAGCAGTGAGTAAGATAGCAAAGGTACACAGTTGTTTACATGTCATAAGTTGTTTGCTTATAACATATCCACTCCATTGTCCAAATTTTCCATCGACTTCATTCTGAAAAAGAAGAACGTTTTCTCATAAAATTAACATGATGATATATTCGCTATTGATTGAAATCTTTTCAAAAACTATGGTTTTTATTTCTAAAGATTTTTGTTCACTTGACAAACCACATTTTGATTGATAAATTAAATGTTGCTGTTTACGATAAATGAAGGTAGCACAACGAAAGACAACATATCCTCATTCTCTCTTATTCAAGGTAGAAACATTCTGAGTTCAAACGGTCGTGCTGTTTCTGCCGTATTTGAATTCAAAATATGTATCTCATTAACTATCGTAAGTATATACCCATATGGTTATGACAATACGCGTATGGTATAATTACTCATATTTCCTGAAAATGCATATAATAGTTATCAAAGGTACCAGGATTATAATTTAATACGCAAGACGCGCGTTTTGTTTACATTATAAGACTCATCAGTGACGCTTAGATCAAAATAGTTATAAAGCCAAACAAGTACAAAGTTGAAGAGCATTGAGGACCCAAAATTCCAAAAAGTTGTGCAAAATACTGGCATACACAATATAACCAATCGTACGCTTAAACATGTTAAAAAAGATGCTAATAGTTTAAGCTTAATTATTAGTATGTATATAAAAATGTATAATAATCTTGCTTAAATTTTTTCTATATAACGTATGTTGGTCTAATGATGAATTTCATTTTGTAAATTTATAAAAGTTAATATAATGCAAAATAATCGGAAATAACATACTTACATTGGAGTGTAATCCAAATCGTTAATACTTTTAGCAACTTGGTTAGCTCCGAAAGGATTTGTCACCCTTCTGCAATGAAGACAGGCGCACATTTTACCGGGATGGAGTACTCGGCATAGATAATGTGTGCAACCACCAGCCCCACAAAACTTACCACACCAGTATGATGTGCAAGCATGCGAATGAGCCTCCGTACCTTCAATATACAAAATAAAATGTAAATAAGATCGGTTTATTTTGAATAATTTTTGTGTCATATGTACTATTATTTGTCTGTTTGTCTTTTTCATTTTTAGCCATGGCGTTATCAGTTTATTTTCGATTTATGAGTTTGACTGTCCCTCTGGTATCTTTCGCGCCTCTTTTTCTTCGAAGACTACATGGTATTTTTTTTCACCAAATCAAGCCGTTTCTGTAGACTTTATTAAAACATAATACATACAAAGAAAATAACTGAGTTTAGCTGAAGTAAATTAAATAAAAGTACCAAGTAAACATTGTAAATTATTTTACAATAAATTAGTCGTTGAAATATCAAATTAACTGGAAATTTTCACTTTAAAACATTTGTTTTCCTTCATTTCATCTAGTGTAATGCAAACATATTTGAATGCTAGATGTTTTAATATCTATACTTTTACTGCAAAAATAACCTTAATGTAGCAATAGCAAAATCAGAGGTAGGACAAAAAACATGACTTCGTGAACATTTTTAACAAGCAAACCACTTGATAATTAAAAAAGAAACAATTTACAAGTGTATACGGAACGGATAAAAGAAGATTTTGAGAGACTATTTTCTAAACAAATTATTTTATTTGTAATAAATGTTAAGAGTGCAACCATTTAACTTCAAAAGGTGGTATGGTTTTTTTCTGAGTCAGAAATTTATTTAGTTTTTCGACGATATCAATCAAATTTTTCTTCTTCGAAATTTAACACTATAAGTTATGGGTGAAATCTGTATTCAGAATATGTTTTTGGTCATCTGATTGATCAGAATATTTTTTTACATCAAATTGGGGACCAGTAAAAAACAAAACATAACCCCACTCCCTTGAGGTTGAATGGTCGATACCTAAGTAAGAATCTCAATGGTTACTGGCAGTGCCTCTTGAATATCATATTTACCTGCGACAAAGAATGCCACTAGAACTGCTAACAAGATTGTTGCCTTCATATTGTACGTTTGAGTTTACAGTTAAATCAAAATATTATCCTAAATGGAAAAAAAATATATACAAAAAATAACAATAAATGAAATTGAACAAAGGAATACTTAATGGAAACATATTTGCAAATCTGTTTGATATTTCTAGAAAGGGGGGGGGGGGGTCCAAAAAAAAATATATAGTTTTTTTTCAAAATAGAGTCAATGAATTAAGTATAATACAATTAAGTTAAACAAGTGTATTACATATTGATTCTCCTTGTATTGTGTACTGACGGACGGCATATGATTCTGAACTATTACCGGTAGACCAAGAATTATATCTCCATGTTTGTCAGATATAGAACTTCAATTTTTCGTATACTTAAATGATCGTTCAACCTTCACAAAAATAAGATTTTGAATAGAAAAACATAAATTTCAAATAAATCATTAAAAAAGTGGGATGATTAGACTTTGAAATTAAATTAAAATTGATTCAACAATTTTCATTTTCAGACGCAGATCGAATTGGGGCGGCCTCCCCAACCCTGCATGCCCGGTATCACATTATTTGAATATTATTTTATTTATTGTCAGGCAATATCTTTACTTTTCAGCGAGATCCCCTAATGGGTGATACTGTCACTGTTTGTCTATTTAAATCTCTTTTAAGAATGTTATTTTTTGTAGGTTCACTTACCTTTCATGCAGTCGTTGAAACGCAAAAATGTAAAGTTAAATAGTATATATATACATATGTTCTAGACAGGAAAGACGGACATTGTGGTTGAACAAATAGCAAGCATGTAATTGTTATTGCGTAGTAGTTTTTTTTCTTGTCTAGTTGCTCATTTTTTAGTCATTTCTTTTTGCGTAGTATATTTTTTGTGACAGAAGAGATATGAACAGACGATATTTTTTATTGTTTATTGTTTGTGCGGAAAGACAATGTCAATCCATTGCATCGCATGGCTTTATAGAAGTCTTCGTTAGATATACGCTTTTCTTTAGGGACGACATCAAAAGATCGATGTAGGATAAAAAAAACTTAAATCAAATAGTTTGGGGGTGGGGGTTAAAATTCTGCTAGTTTTGGATATCTTAAATCGATTTTTACATGTATCTCTATTGATAAATCAATTTTCCCCAAATTAAGTTCAGAAGGAGTTGGGGGGGGGGGGTCAGTGAAGAAACTATGTGAATTAAGTTTTTTATCCTACATTGAACTTTTGATGTCGTCCCTTAAATTAGGAATCAACTTAGAAGAACTTGATCTTTGCTGCAAATGAAATTCAACTTTTTTTATGATATTCTGCATTTACCTTGCGCAGTAAATGTCAATGCAATCAACCATTTGACATATGTTTGTTCATCTTGACATGCAATATTGAAAGGGTTTTTAGCAAGGCCCATAAATAAAAATGGGTTAAAATGGGCCGGACAAATATTAAATACTTTATTGGACATCATTTTATTTAAATTATATTTCGATGAAGCTTTTTCTCTGTATTCATCAGCTTTTTCCATAATTTACATTTACATATAACAGGGCATTTGAACTGAGAATAGCGCGATGAAATTACTAAAATACATATTGAATTCAGAAACTTTAACGATTGTACACGAAAATGAACTGTGCATTATAGAAATTTGTGAAAAAAAGAATGTATCCTCGTAAAAAAAGCGCAATGTTGAAACTTGTTTTGGGGGAAATGGGGGGCAATATTGAAACTTGTTTTGGGGAAAATGGGGGGTCAAGAAATTTTTTAATGTTGTTATTGTTGAAAATTTCACTGACGATGTTTTTGTTCCACCGTTTTTAGTTGATTTAGACGATATATTCAGTTTTATATGCATTAACTGGTTTGATAGCTATCAAGCTGAGTCCAAATAACGTAGACGCAAGGAACTAAAGGTGACTGTTCAGCCTTCGATAATGATCAAACTACATAATACATGTATATAGTCAGCTATAACATCTATACATTGCCCAGAAATTGCAAAATGTAAAACACTTATTTTTGTAAGTAGGTTTTCTATTTTATAAAGGGTAAAATGACAAATAAAATGAAAAGCAATTTCAAACCGACATTTTGTAGAGTCAAGTTGCTTTTTCGTCGGAATTTTACGGTTATGATATACAGAACTCTGAACTTTGAACTGAATTATCACAATTTCACATAGTCCTGTGTTTAATGCATATATTTGCAAACACTCTCAAAATTTTAGTTGCTTTTGATATCGATACTTATTATATTCAGATGTACCTCGGTGTGTGATTTATATGCGAGCATGCTCACAAAATGACTCATGTCACTGTCTCTTTAGTATTTACACAGCGGGATTTAGAATAGCAATGTATCCCGAAATATATCCCCAGCCTGAAAACATTAACCTTAAATGCCGACCAGCATAAAGAGGATAGGTGAGATGAGGTGAAAACAAGGATATGTCAACATCACGTCTCTTCGAAATGTGTTTCAAAAGGATCGAAATACATTGAGCCTAAATCGAGGATTATGCGAAGCAATGGCTTAAACGTAAATGAGATGCGGTGGATAATTTTTCTAATGGAATGAGGTATGATGTCATTGATACTAATAAGACTTAGAAATCTCTTTCCAAACCATTAATACTATTTAATTAGCAATCAAAGCCACAATCTCAATCAAATATTACTTTTTCTTACTTATTTTGAGTAATGATATTACTAACAAATGTTCTTATTATTACTTAGTATTACTTACAATGCTTATGGGATTACTTAAAATTCATTAATAATCTTTTACTTGTTTTAAGTAATAACTTATAACTTTAGGTAAAAGTTAATAACTTGCATTTAGTAAACTTTTAAAAGAAATTACTCAGTAGTTCATTTTTACTATAAAAAAAAACTGATATTGATTCTAAAATTGAGAATGGAAATGGGGAATGTGTCAAAGAGACAACAACCCGACCAAATAAAAAACAACAGCAGAGGGTCACCAACAGGTCTTCAATGTAGCGAGAAATTCCCGCACCCGGAGGCGTCCTTCAGCTGGCCCTTAAACAAATATATACTAGTCCAGTGATAATGAACGCCATACTGATTTCCAAATTGTACACAAGAAACTAAAATTAAAATAATACAAGACTAACAAAGGCCAGAGGCTCCTGACTTGGGACAGGCGCAAAAATGCGGCGGGGTTAAACATGTTTGTGAGATCTCAACCCTCCCCCTATACCTCTAACCAATGTAGAAAAGTAAACGCATAACAATACGCACATTAAAATTCAGCTCAAGAGAAGTCCGAATCTGATGTCAGAAGATGTAACCAAAGAAAATAAACAAAATGACAATAATACATAAATAACAACAGACTACTAGCAGTTAACTGACATGCCAGCTCCAGACTTCAATTAAACTGACTGAAAGATTATGATTTCATCATATGAACATCAGGAACAATCCTTCCCGTTAGGGGTTTAGTATCATACCATCATAACATATATGAGAAGAACATAACCCGTGTCATGCCAACAACTGATTTTAGAATAAATGTGTTTAGTTCCGATGCAAAGACCTTATCAGTGACTCAATATTAACGCCAAAATATGCAATCTTTAATGACTTGACAACAGTATCGTAATTATATCCCTTCTTAATAAGTCTATTCAAAGGTTTTGTAAGTTTCTGAGGTGAATACTGACACCTTTGTGCTTTATAAAGAATATTTCCATAAAAAATTGGATGTGAAATACCTGAACGTATTAGAAGTCTGCATGTTGAGCTATATTTACGAATGATGTCTTTATACCGATGATAAAATTTAGTAAATGTTTTGACTAGTTTGTGATATCGAAAACCCTGGTGTAATAATTTTTCAGTAATACATAAATTTCTCTCGTTAAAATCTAAAACATTGTTACATACACGAGCGAATCGTACAAGTTGAGACATGTAAACACCGTAAGATGGTGACAAGGGAACGTCACCATCTAAAAACGGATAATTAACGATAGGAAATGAAAAATCATCCCTTTTATCATAAATTTTAGTATTCAGCTTTCCATTTGTGATATAGATATCAAGATCGAGAAAAGGGCAGTGGTCATTGTAAGTATTAGCTTTATTTAAAGTAAGTTCAACGGGATAAATTTCATTAATATACATACTGAAGTCGTCATTATTGAGAGCCAAAATATCATCCAAATATCTAAAAGTATTATCATCATTCGCCTCTCTTTTGTGCTCATAAATGATTAACAATTGTCTGTTCAAAAATGATAAAAATCAGAGAAATATGTTTAATAAAACTTATCAGTTAATTAATTCGTTTAGCTTGTAAATGTTCACATAAAACAGACTATATAAACAGGAAGTTATTCTGAGACAAATGAAAGTAATGGAGAGGAATAACTGAAAATTACGCAACATACGATTGGCGGTCACTATCATGAACTAGTTGACCGATATGATGTATGTGTGTGTGTTTTTTGAGCTGGCAAGTGACATACTTGTATTTGTGAGCTCTTATGTGCTTTTGATACCAGAACTGTTTGCCGTTTAAATCATATTACTGTTTGCGACATTTTGACTGTTTGTGGGTTCAGATTGCATGTAATAAATGAACAAAAAGATGAAGTCATGCCTTCCACCATTTTATAGACGCGATCTTGAGGTTGTTGACCATTATCGAATGTCTGTTTCACATATGACGACACCACAATCCATTCTATATTCTTTGAATGTAGCGTACCTTATACATGTTATCAGACTTATCACTGGGTTTGTACTTGCATCAGCAACATGACATGTGCCATAAGTGAGTAGGGATCTGATTACATTTTCAGAGTACCTGCTATCACCCCCAGTTTTGGTGGGGTTCGTGTTGTTCATTTTAAAGTTATTTATGTTGTGTTTTGTAAACGGATGTTTGTCTCTTTTGTCGTTTTTCGTTTTATGCCATGACATTTACAGTTCATTTACCTCTGATGATTTTGCATTTAAATTTTGACTCTTTTATTTCTCCCGTCTCTCTTTAACACTGTTAACGTTTATGCGACCTTTCGCCTTTTAATTGTTTATTATCTTGATTTTTATCTCCTTAACAAATTATGATACTTCAACAAAGAATTTACTGCGGCCTCAAGTTCATAGATAGTAAATGGAATATGCAGTTTAATTGACATTGATTGACGTTTACTTGTAGCTTTTTTCGACGTTAATGCCAATAGTAATAAGAGGCTTGTTTTGAATGTAGATTTAAATGAAATTTGGTTCGATTCCAAGTTATTTAAAAATGAAAATCACACTAGTTTTCTTTTCAAACTATTTTATTAGAACATGAAAAAAAACTGAGGAAGGAAAGATAAAACAGCTGCAGGAAGACCTCTAATTTTTAATACTTGAGGGAAACCACGTATTTCTTGTTAACAGTTACTTCTTCTGTCAGAGATATATCTGAACACACGATAACACTAACTTGATTCATCTTTTTTAATGATATTACTTCTGGACTGGTGAGTTGAACGTGTGCGACACATCTTTTGTTAGTTTTCAAGTTGATGATGAATTTTCTGTTGACGGATTTCGTACAAAGTGTGTAGAAAGGAGTAAAGCGGATAGAGGAATAGCAAAAGTACACAGTTGTGATCTTCATGTCATAAGTTTGCTTATAACATATCCATTCCGTTGTCCAAATTTTCCATCGACTTCATTCTGAAAAGTAAAGGATTTTTCATAGATATAAAAAAGAAGACATAAAGTTTACATAAAAATATATTCACAATTTAATTAAATATGTTCTTTAACTATTTTCTTTTAATGTTTTTTTTAAATATGCTCGAACAATTAATGAATCACTGTTTGTTAGATGATTTTTTTTGAAAACGATAAATGAGAACGGATATGGGTGGACATTGGGGTGTTGTTGGCGTTGGCAAGATTAAAGACAACATATCCTCATTCTAAGATATTGTAGCAAACTAAACAGATCTGCCTAGTTTTTTAGGGTATTTAGTTTGATGAATGGTTTTGTTAACGATAAAAGATGACGGCCGGGAAGGGGGTGGGATGTAAAGACAATGTATCCTCATTCTTAATTATTGTAGCGAACTATACAGATCTTCCGAGCCTTTAGGAGTTTTTCAAACGATCGTTTTGTTTCTGCCATTACGTAAAGGTATACTGTGTTAAATCAATCGTAAAATAAATATAGACATTAATGTTTTTTTTACATGAAATGTTGGAAAATATATATATTATAAGTGACATAATTTTGTTTAATAATGAATTTGATTTTGTAAATTTATAAAAGGTAATACAAAATGCAAAAAAAAACATCGGGATGACAATACTTACATTGGAGTGTATTCCAGTTCGTTCATACTTTTAGCATCTTGAGTTGCTCCAAACGGGAACTTCACCCTGCTGCAATGAAGACAGAAGCAAAGCTTCCCGCGATGGAGATTTCGGCATCCATAACGTGTGCAACCACCAGTACTACAAAACTTGCTACAGTAGTACGATGTGCAAACTTGCGGATGAGCTTCTGTACCTTCAAAATTAATAATATCGTATTTTTACGAACTTTCCAACATTGAAAAAAAAACTTTTCCATCACAAATGGAAGACAGTTTAATTGCTTGTCGAAAAAATATGTGAATTGTCAATGGATACAGTGATTTTTATCACAAATTCCCTGAATTCAATAAGGGAATCTGTAACATATCTTGATTATTTCAGTGATTTTGTACATTCCCTTGTAAAAATCAGGGATTTTATGAAATGACTGATCAGTTCCTTGATTATAAAAAAATCATGTTCTTTCACAAATTCCCTGAATTCAATAAGGGAATCTGTAACATATCTTGATTATTTCAGTGATTTTGTACATTCCCTTGTCAAAATCAGGGATTTTATGAAATGACTTATCAGTTCCTTGATTATAAAAAAATCATGAACTTTCACATTATAGCTCTTCATCTTTTATATAAGCTCTGGATTTCAAATATTTTGGCCACGAGCATCACTGAAGAGACATGTATTGTCGAAATGCGCATCTGGTGCAAGAAAATTGGTACCGTTAATTTTATTCACAAATTCACTGTAACATATACAACAAATAAAGGAGTTTCAGAAGACTAAATTAAGGCTCCGTGTTGAAGACCGTACTTTGACCTTTAGTCGTTTTTGTTTTACAAATTGTAAATTGGATGGAGAGTTGTCTCATTTGCACTCATCCCACATCTTCTTATATCTATAAATTGAATAAAAGTTACAGGTAAAATTAAAATTGTTCAATTTACCTGTCATAAATGAAAGACAGTTTAATTGCTTGTCGAAAAAATATGAATTATCAATGGATACAGCTGATGGATAAAAAACCCGGGAATCAGTGATTTTTATCACAAATTCCCTGAATTCAATAAGGGAATCTGTAACATATCTTGGTTATTTCAGTGATTCTGTACATTCCCTGAAATAACTTGGATAGAGAGTTGTCTCATTTGCACTCATCCCACATCTACTTATATCTATCAATTGAATAAAAGTAACAGGTAAAATTGAAATCGTTCAATTTAAAATAAGTTTATTTCACTGCATCTAGTGTGGTAGAACAGTTTCTGACCAAGACACATTTTTAATATCTGGATTAAAACTGCAAATGTGATCGTAATGCCGCAAAAGCAAAATTTGAGGAACAAAAATTGAACAATGATGAACTGAGAACAACAAAACACGTATTGATTTACAAATATAGTTTCAAATAAGCATAAAGAAGAATTAGAGAGAATGTTTATAAACATAAAACTTTATCTTAAAACACTTTAAGGGAAAAGATAAATGGTTACTGACAGTGCCTCTTGAATTTAACCACACACACAAGCAATATAAAGCGAAACATATTTACCTGCGACAAAGACTGCCACTACAACTGCTAACAATATTGTTGCCTTCATGTTGAATGCTTTGGTTTTCGAAGTTTAAAAAATTACCTAAATTGGATACCAAATATATAAAAACATAATGATAATAAAAGAAATTGTGGGGTGAAAGCTATAAAGGGTAACATATTTGCAAATATTAACGATGTATTTGAATAATAAAAAAATAATAGATATAAATATTGTTTTCTAAACTGAGTTAACGAATGAATGTATTTAACTAAATTAAAAAGTAAAATCACAAAAATACTGAACTCCGAGGAAAATTCAAACCGAAAAGTCCCTCATCAAATAGCTTAATCAAAAGCCCAAACACATCAAACGAATGAATAACAACTGCCTGACTTCCTGACTTGGTACAGGAATGTTCTTATGTAGAAAATGGTGAATTGAACCTGGTTTTATAGCTAGCTAATCGTCTCACTTGTATGACAGTCGCATCAAATTTCATAATATTGACAACGATGCGTGAACAAAACAAACAGACATAATAGGTAAAAATGTCAAAACATTGTGTTTCAATCTCAATCACTAGAAAAACAAAGAAAGTAAACGAATTTCACTGTATGTTTATTTTTAATATATTGATATTCCTTTCACTATGGTGACGTGTGACTTATTCGGAATAATTATTGGTAGCTACAAAAAGCTAACGGTGCCTGATATAGATATTTTCGATTTACTTCAGTACTAGTATAATATTGACAAAAAGACATATTTTGAATAAAAAGATAAAAATTTCAAAGTAATCAATAAACAAGACAAATTCAATAGTATACTTAAATATATATATATATATATATATATACAACGATTTTCATCATTTAGACACAGTTCCAATCCCGCCTCCCAACACTTTCTTGAATGAATAAGAACATTCACTGTTTTTTGTCAGAAAATCCCCTTTTTCAGTAAGATCCCCTTTATGATAATTCTATCACTATTGAAATCTGGTTTAAGAATGTTATAATTAGTAGTTTAACTTACCTTTCTTGCATTCGTGAAAACGCAAAAATGTAAAGTCGAATAGTATATATATATGTTCTAGACAGGAAAGACAGACAGTGTGGTTAAACCAAGCATCAATTGTGAATTGCGTAGCTTTTTCATTTCTAGATGCACATTTTTTTTATCAAATCCTTTTGCGTAATTTAATTTTGGTGACAGAAGGAAAAAATCAACCGATTTGTTTTCCCATTAGTTTGTGCGGAAGTACAATGCTAATCATCGGCATAACAATACTTCATAATCGTCCGTGTTAGAGTTTTTCCTTAAATGAAATTTAAAAAACGTTATCTAGTTTGCAAATGAAAGTTAACATCTTTTAAAAGTATTTGCGCCTGGAATGCTTTTCTGGATCTACGTAACAAAGTTACACATTTCTTCAAATTCGACATTGCAATCGACCATTTAACAAATGAGATATTTGCACATCTTGGTATTCAAAGAGTTTTTTTTTAAAACGAAAAAGAATTAGGTTAAAGATGGTCCAGAAGAAATTTGTTGCTATTTTAAAAAATCTAAATCAGATTTCGATGCAGCTTTCTAGGTATCTAAAAATTAATATCATAGTGTTACATTTACATATAACTAGAAGAGCATTTGACGTGGAATTAACGAGATGAAATTGCCAAAATACTTTTAACGAATTAACGAGGTCATTAATCTTAAGAAACCAAAAAATGTAGTCTCATCTGTTAAACTACCACAATTTCATACTTTCGCGAAAATGTATTGCATATATTATAGAAATTTGTAAGATAAAGCATACATTGTTTTGCACACTTTGTTTTTATTAAGTGGGAACATTTTGATTTCAAATAATTTGAATGTAAAACCGCCGACCAAACATGAGATACGTACATGCAATTGTTTGTCATTTCGTCGTTTTGCCTTGGCGGTGTCATGTATTCCTCGACTAATGACTTTGCATGTCTCCTTGGCATCTATCTTTTTTATAACACATATATTCATAAAGCATTGTAAAAAAAGCACCCCGTAAGAGCATTTCATAGTTCTATATACATATTAACAAATTTGTATGTATTTTTCTTTACTGCAATATTCTGATTTCATATTGCTACAATTTTACACTTAAATACGATTTACAATGATTGTATTCATGAAAATTGACTTGTTGATTGTTTTATGATGTTTGACAGACCACTTTTAGCAGGAAACATATTTTGATATTTGTCACCTAGCAGGTTATCGAACTTAAAAGGGAAGATTCTAAGTTTTAAGTGGAAACAAGAGAGTCTTTCCTTAATTCTTGTATGTTGGCAGTTTTCAACGTTAGAGTTTAATTATTATGATACTTTATTTCACTAGACTTTTAAAATTACAATTTTAAATTGTATTACATGTATAACATGTTACGGATGCAAAACAGATGATGATTTCCCTGGCAATGCATCAGAAAGTACAAGGTTGTGTCGACATTTGTTATTGAAATAAAAATTAAAATCAGCATTTAAAACTTTTTACGTTTTATCGAGAACTTGTACTTGTATTTTTACACATCCGAAGTTGTTGCGTTGTTTTAAAAGGAAAACGATGCAGATCACGTATTCAGAGTAAAACATTTTTGGTCGGACATCTCTATTAATTCTGTAGGAAATGCTTATTGTTGTTTTTTCCTGTTAAAGTCGGTCTTTTACAGCTTTAATCTGCAAAACATACTTAGAAAAGACAATGAACTTACAAGGGAAAATTGTTTAAAAATTTTTTAGTTGCTTATTACTTTTTTATCTACGAAACTATCCATTTCAAATCCTATCATTTTCGTTGTAGAACAAATTCAAAAATATATACATTTCAAAAGTACATTAATTTAACAAAAAAAATCTACACTTGCTTTTTTCCTAAACTAACCCTTACTGTTCCCCGTGCGTTGTTTGCCCCTTCTTCTCAAAGTTTTGTGTACCCTACAAAGCTGAATTCACGGAGAACATACTGCAAGACAAACATAAAAACCTCGTTTAAAAATTTTTAAATTTCAGATATATTGATGATTTCTTATCACTTAATTCCCAAATTTAAGTGCGTGCATCAACTAGAGATAAATGAAATTCCAGAAAATAGAATGTCTGCTTCATATCGTTATCTTCTATATTTATACAGACTATCGGAGTAACAACTTCAATTTAAAATCTATGAAGCACTTGATACGTTTAGATCTCTGTAACGTCCCATTTTTTTTTATAAAAGTACCTATCCGAAGCTAATAAATACATTACGCGATTCTCGCGTGAATGTTCACACTTTATTGAATTTTTTACGCAGGGGTGTGCACACTTCACAAAAAACTACAATAAGTAAACCTAAACGATACATTTATTTCTGAACTTCCTAGCGATATGTTTTTCACGGTATAAGATTCTTCTGATCTGTTATTTTACCGATTATGTCTTTTTCCCGATTCATGCAATTCTCTAAGTTTTAGTTTTTATTTGTATCGTTTTAATAAATTTATGTAATTGGTTAACTATTATTGCATTAATTAAGTTTTTATATGAGTGTCTTCTGTTGGTCTTGTAAATTAATGTAAATAAATGTGATTTATATAGCAATGACCAAAATTCGTATTTTTTTATTCCATGCTTTTAGATTTAGTAAAAATTATCACTGTTGAGGAGTTTCACGAATAGATGTTGTTTATGTATGAGATTAAGAGACCTTGACCATACTTCTATAGCGTGTTACCTTATCACGAGATATGAGTCTTCAAAATATTTAAACAGGAGTATCATGAAATATTTCACTACTGGGGCAGGTAAATGGCTCGTTCGCTACAAACAAAAATGGTTTTAAATGGTTGAACGTCAGAAAAAATAATGTCTAAATTTTGATAAGGTGTCGTAAAGTTCAAATTAAAGAAAATTTTAATTTGATGTTTCGACAAAAGTAAGCCATAAATCGAATACCACCATAATTTAATTAGATGATGTAGATGATCTTTATTAGCTTTTAAAAAAATATAAAAAGTCGACTATTACGCAAAAACATTTTGGCAATGACATTGACAGTTTGACATTGACCAAATACTACGCTTTTAAATCTAATGCAGAGAGCAACCACAATTTCCGTGTTTCCTGTTAAGATTATATATATATATATATATACATTATATTAATATACATGTCTTTAACTTCTACAAGATTGTAAAAAAGGTAGGTCAGTATTTTGATTACTTCACTCTTCAAATTCTTTATTTGTTTTGGCATTTGCGAAACTGTTTTCAACTCTTTAAATCGTTTCATTCTAAAATTGTTTCAATAAATTGACGAGAACTGCAAAAATATAATTATTCAAAACCCAGAAAAAGATAAAATCAGTACGACAACATAAAGAAAGTATCATACTATTAAACGTTTTATTTCAATACAATTTGCTTCATATAATTTTGCTACCTAAAATTCTTTCATTCTATTTAGAAATACTCACGTTGTTTTGAGATCGAAAACTTTTACAATCTTTAACCTACGACGTTTTTCGTTAAGACTACATTACATGAAACATTTCATGTTTCTTTTTTTTTTTAAGGTTTCTAATTAAGTATTCCTCAAAACTCAAAGCATTCAACATGAAGGCAACGATCTTGTTAGCTGTTGTAGTGGTAGTCATTGTTGGAGGTAAATATCTTTATTGAAATATATCTGTGTGTACGTATTTTAGAAGTATAGATCCAACATTTTTTAAGATAAAAATACGGTAGACCGACTTTCCCAAAATTTGATTGCGAATCCCATATTTGTATATTATGTTAAATTATACTACTTTATTGTAATAATTTTTCATTTATTATAATAACTGTTTTAAGTAAGAAACTTGTTAATGTTTACAATTGAAATATGTTTTGTTATTAAAATTAAATCATTCAAATATTCAAACAAATATTTTTTCTTTATACGTGTTGTTCAGTTCGTAGTTTTCTATGCTATGCTTTGTATACTGTTGTTTGGTTTTTTTCTCCTTTTTTTACCATGGCGTTGTCAGTTTATTTTCAACTTAAGATAATAAATGTCCCTGTGGTATATCTAGCCTCTCTCTAAGACAGGCATCGTTATTTGTGTCGAAACTTAAGCAATTTTATTCATTTTATTTTTCTACTTATTCAGTTCAGGAAGCCCAATCAATTCCTTGTACATCATACTACTGTAGTAAGTTCTGTGGGTTAGGTGGTTGCTCATTATATGGATGTTACAAACTTCATCCCGGCAAAATTTGCTACTGCCTTCATTGTCGCAGAGCTGAGTCTCCATTGGCACTTTCTGGAAGCGCTAGGAATGTGAACGAGCAGAACAAAGAGATGGACAACTCTCCAGTGTAAGTACTCAATACTAGATTTCGTTACACAATATAAACATTTAAAAATTTGAAAAAACAGTTTCCTTCATGCCAACATATATTGTAATTAAGGTGTTTACCAATTTTTGAAACAGATAATTTGATTTTTTTTTTAAATAAAATATTTCATCTTAATTCAATATGTCGTTATCGTCTGAATCGTATTATGCAGTCATTGAAAAAAAAATAAACACCTGAACTACTCCTGCAAGAGAAAGAAGGGATGTTTTTTTCTTAGATCGGTTAATGTGTTGGGAGGTAGATAAGATATCTTCTAGTGTGTCTCTCAATTATTTACATTCAAAAACATTTTTTTACATAAATCGATCACTGGTCAATTGCACGAGAGTAGTCAGAAAAAAAACCCTGTTATATGAAACGTTTTAATTGAATTTGTGAAAATAACACCACATATAAGAAAACATCTACTTTGTTTCAGGATGAATGAGGTGGAAAATTTGGACCAAGAAATGGAAATGTTTTAGACAGATATTTGATCAAGCGCTAACTTAGAAAATCAGCTATACTTCTTTCCTTGATTGTGAACACTTTGTGCAAAGTCTGTTATAAACTTGAAAATTTATTAAATCTTCTGTCATACGCTTTCGATGTTTTCAGCTTGAAGTAAAATTTAAACATTTAATAATGCTTTGTAGTGCTTTATTATTTATATTCGTCAGTAGAAGTTTGTTTTACAATACACAAAATTAGTTTTTCCCTCACTTGTTATGTAAAAAGATTTTTTTTTGCAATTCTGACTATTTTGTTTCTTTGTCGATGTCGTGATGTCCAAATGAAATAGCTTGAGAAGCTTATTACTTTAGTTTTTGATATTGCGATTTTGTAAAACACCCTCAATATTCAGTTTACCCACCGAGAATCACAGTTATTTTGTTGTTGCTTATTCTTTAGTTTTATATGTTGTGTCATGTGTACTATTGTTTGTCTGTTTGTCTTTTTCATTTTTAGCTATGGCGTTGTCAGCTTATTTTCGATTTATGAGTTTGACTGTCCCTCTGGTATCTTTCGTCCCTCTTTTATTATAGTTGAATGTCTTAATAACTAATATTCAGCAGAAGTTTTACCGGTGTTTTCAACCCAGTCAAAACGACCAAAGTGATCAATACCAATAAAATTAAGTATTCATTATGATATCCACTATTAATTTAAGTGAACAAATTTTGTATGGCAACAACTATACTATACAAATCATTGATCCAATGAAAGACACATTTGACATTTTACATTCGGTCAGGGTAAAAAAAAAGTATATGACCAATGGTCCAGAATATGGTTATGTATTAGAGATATATAAGAGTAAATTACCAATGAACTCACAATAGATACCAGGATTCAAATTTCATATTTACGCCAGAAGCGCGTTTCATCTACAAAAGACTCATCAATGACACTCGAATCAATCCGCAGTTGCGTGATGTCACTTTATATTAGTTATAAGCGTATGTTATAGGGGTAACATGACGGGTGTCCCATGTAGAGCATGATAAGCGTACCATGCCTGAACACTTGAGATCACCCCAAGTGTGGTGAAACTCATATTGCTCGGTCCTTAGTTTTCTGTGTTGCGGTTTTGTAAAACACCCTCAATATTCAGTCTATCCACCCATATTCACAGTTCTGTGATCAATTGATTAAAAGTAAAAGTTTATCCATTATTCGTCTTCAATCATAGGTCAAAACAAGCTGTGTTGGTATTTTTTATCTATGTAAATGATTCTATTTCCCTGCAGATTCAATTTCATGTTGATTCATTAATAAAGTTTAAGTATTTCACATAACCTAAAACTATTAAATATGGTTTGCTTTCCAAACATTACTATTTAGCCCTTCAACCGTGTGCTCACATAATCCATAATTCCTTGGTTTCGTTGTTAAAATTTATTCTCGTCCTGACCATGCATCTAATATTTGCCACTGAACATCAATCAACTAATCAACGATTTATGAAAGATTTGGCACTACACCTGAAGTAAACAACGATCAATCAATCAAACATCATGATTTATAAAACACAACAAAATAACAGACCATTGAACTTAAGGGAATAGTTATGATTTTCTTTTCATTCTAAAAATTTATTTGAACCATGCATGCATTAACTCATTTGTTTTTTGTCATGCTATTGTTTTGTTTTAAAGAACATAATGCAAATACTTTTAAACGGAATTTCTTTTCCTTCTCGCAAATTGAAATATTTTTTTCTTTAATAATGAATCAGAATAGGTCAAATCTAAGGTATTAACAGGATTCATCTATTTTCGTGGGTGCCAATTTCCGTGGAACGAGGAAAAATTGCCTTTTCGTGGTTTTGGTATAGTATGCCTACAACACAATAGGAATAAGTAATTAGTTGAATATATAATTTTTTGGTTCAACTGTACACACCAGAAAAATTGAGATCCAACGAATAGTAAAAAATACATAGTAAAAAGTTACTTTTATATGCATTTTTAAAAAGTACTATTATAAACATAAAAAAGATGTGGTATATCTGTCAATTACATTGAGACAACTATCTAGTCATAATGACTTAGATGCATGGAACTAAAAGTGACCATACAGTCTTCAACAATGAACAAAATCAATACTGTATATATGTATAAATAAATGCCTAAAAAGTTTACAAAATAACACCAATAATAATAAAAGGCAATATTAAATGTAATTATATGTGATTTGTGCCTGTCCTGAGTACGGAACCTGTAGTTCGGTGGTTATTGTTTGTGGTTCATAAGAGTTTCTCGATTTTCGTTTTTGTGTAGATTGAACTGTTGATCTTCCTGTTTAAATGGTTTTACACTAGTCATTTTGGTGCTCTTTACAGTTTGCTATTCAGTGTTTCATGTCTCAGTGTTGAAGGTCGTACTTTTGTCCTATGATAGTTTACGTTTTACAAATTGTGACTTGGATAGAGAGTTGTCTCATTGGCATTCATATCACTTCTTCTTATATCTGTATTAAATGGCAAAAAAATACTAAATATAAAACAATTCAAACTAGAAAACATGAAGAGCTTGAAATTATGACAAACTTATTAAATAAAAACTGATATGGTAAGCAGCAACCAATGGCAACAACTGAATACCAGACTCCTGACATAGGACAGGCACATGTGCTTGAATTTTCTACAATGAAATTCTATAGTTCTTATTTATCTAAAATATTTATCAAGACAATTATTAAAAACACGATAAAATTTGTATCCTAATGACTAAAATATGACACCTGTACATCATAGGCCAAGTGTTGCTTTGAACAATTCATTTGAAGGAATTATAAGAATTCATATCTCACACATGTGTACATGTACACATTATGTCACTCATTTTGTTTCTTTGTATACATCCATATTGTTAGTAATATATAAAGGCAACAGTAGTATACCGCTGTTCAAAACTCATAAATCCATGGACAAAAAACGAAATCGGGGTAACAAACTAAAACTGAGGTAAACGCATTAAATATAAGAGGAGAACAACGACACAACATTAAAATGTAACACACACAGAAACGGACTAAGCATTAGACAAAATCCTATGAGAATAACAAATATAACATCAAAACCAAATACGTGAATTTGGGATAGATCAGTACCGTGACACGTCTTATAGTAATGTGAATTCACATACAATATTTCCATATGATCATCTACATTATACTGTAGCTTTTGTTATTTGTTATTGTTATTATATAAGTGGGTATGCTTCATTTGCACAGAATCAAATGAAAAATATAAATGTAATATTGCTATGAATAGAGGCATCAGTATTATAAATTTGTTCAATAGCCATCAATCGATTAAGGGTCACAATCTAAAACCTAGGAAACACATCAACTACATGTGTAAGAGGAACAACAGAAGTTATGTATAGAAAATATGTATATACATTTTAGTCCACACTTACATGATAGCGATGACATGCAACTCAATATAAGGCCCCAGGAAGAAACCAAGTAAAGTCCATTATACATATTTGAATTTTAAAGTATAAACATTGATGTTTATAACTGTAATATATTATTTCCCAAATGATATAATTCCATGCAGTATACTTAAAGCATGCTACTCACCCCTACATCAAAAGAATAGAATTGCTCTTCTCCAATGTTCAAATACATTGTATACCATACAACATTGGAATTCATATAAAAATAATTTTACATCTTCTGTTACTCATATATTTTACTTTAATTCATTTTTTCTTCATTATGAAGTTTTTGCAAATTTACTGTACAGTGTTCATGTGCATTTAATTGTTCAGGGTCGCTTTCGTCCACAAAGTTTTAGTTTTTACTGGCATCTGTTGATAGATAAGTCACTATAAAAATGTACCCATCAAACAACACAAATTTGTTTCTAGACTTGTTCATATTCAAAAATATTAGATTATCTCCCCATGAAAACTTATTGACAATATATTGCAACTTCAGAAAACTTTAACTGATTATCATAATTATGTTTAATTTCATAGAGAATAATTATACATGGCGAAATCCGTATCACAAGCCGTATCATCCCGAGATACCAATATCAGTTATAGGTATCAGAACAGTCTTCAACGATGAAGAAATAACCCATGTCGTATATTTGTCTATAAAAAGCCCAGACAAGAAATATATTACACATTAAATTTAGAAAAATCAACGGTTTATTGCAACTTCAGAAAACTTTAACTGATTATCAGAATTATGTTTAAATTCATAGAGAATAATACATAGCAAAATCCGTATCACATGCCGTATCATCCCGAGATACCAATATCAGTTATAGGTATCAGAATAGTCTTCAACGATTAAGAATCAACCCATGTCGTATATTCGTCTATAAAAAGCCCCGACAAGAAAAATATTACACATTCAATTTAGAAAAATCAACGGTTTATATATAGCAAAACAATTTTCGAACACATTAGACATAAACAATTACAAACAGCTGACCTATAGGCTTCTGACTTGCGACAGGCACATTTAATCTTGCTTCCTCTTTGTTTCTGGTCAAGGTTACTCCATGCACATGCGTTGTGCACTCTGATTATTGAATCACATGCTGCATTCACAGTAACTGTTGTTGTTTCTCCTTTTCATTATTTTTCATGTTCATCGTTGTTGTTTAATTGATTTTTGACGCATATGTTCGTTTTAATTCAATTTCTGTAATATCGGAAAGCGTATTATAGCAAATATCCTGTATCCTGTATCGTGGATAGTGATTGTTTTTTTTTTTCTTTTATCTGCAAGAATATGCATAAATATAGGTTTGTGATGGGGTTTTCTGGTATAATCAACCATTTTCTACATTAGAAAATTCCTGAACCAAGTCAGGAAATGACAGTTGGTACAGCCCTTGGATGGTGTAAACTTCCCAAAAAAAAAACGTGTATGGTGTAATGGTGTAAGGTGTATGGTGCAATGGTGTAAGGTGTATGGTGCTATGGTGTATGGTGTAAGGGGAATGGTGTAATGGTGAATGAGGAATGGTGTGATCGTGTAACATGCAATCGGGAATGGTGTGAATGAATGGTGTACAACATTTCATTGGTGGAAATCGAAGTTCTTTTTATTTTAATTTTTCGGATTGTAAACATAAACAATAATAATAATCTTAATTAATATTTTTCCAGAGTAGCAAATTACTATACCCGGTAGACTAAATATATATTATAGATAAGAATACGAAAAAAAAAATTGAATAGGAGGTCATATATTAGAAAAACATTGACTTTTTTTTCAGAATGAATGCAATGGAAAAGTTTGACCAAGGTATGGACATTTTCTAAGCAAACTGTTGACATGCAGATTAAAAGCATATACATAATCTAATCAATAGTCGCTTTTCCTCGTGGTTGACAAACTTAATTATGACTTTACAAACTTATAGTATTAACATTTAAATTAAACTCATGTTCTTTCACAAACTTTAGACCTTTCAAGCTGAAAATTCTTACTTGTCTGAAAAGTAAAATCACAAAAAAATGATCTCTGATGAAAATTCAAAGAGGAAAGTCCCTTGTCAAATGGTTAAATCAAAAGCTCAAACAAATCAAACGAATGGATACCAACTGTAATTTCCTGACTTGGTTCTAATGTAGAAAATGGTTGATTATACCAGAAAACCCCATTCCAAACCTATATTTATGCATATTCTTGCAGATAAAGGGGAAAAAAAACAATCACTATCCACGATACAGGATATTTGATATAATACGCTTTCCGATATTACAGAAATTGAATTAAAACGAACATATGCGTCAAAAATCAATTAAACAACAACGATGAACAAGAAAAATAATGAAAAGGAGAAACAACAACAGTTACTGTGAATGCAGCATGTGATTCAATAATCAGAGTGCACAACGCATGTGCATGGAGTAACCTTGACCAGAAACAAAGAGGAAGCAAGATTAAATGTGCCTGTCGCAAGTCAGAAGCCTATAGGTCAGCTGTTTGTAATTGTTTATGTCTGATGTGTTCGAAAATTGTTTTGCTATATATAAACCGTTGATTTTTCTAAATTGAATGTGTAATATTTTTCTTGTCGGGGCTTTTTATAGACGAATATACGACATGGGTTGATTCTTAATCGTTGAAGACTATTCTGATACCTATAACTGATATTGGTATCTCGGGATGATACGGCATGTGATACGGATTTTGCTATGTATTATTCTCTATGAATTTAAACATAATTCTGATAATCAGTTAAAGTTTTCTGAAGTTGCAATAAACCGTTGATTTTTCTAAATTTAATGTGTAATATATTTCTTGTCTGGGCTTTTTATAGACAAATATACGACATGGGTTATTTCTTCATCGTTGAAGACTGTTCTGATACCTATAACTGATATTGGTATCTCGGGATGATACGGCTTGTGATACGGATTTCGCCATGTATAATTATTCTCTATGAATTAAAACATAATTATGATAATCAGTTAAAGTTTTCTGAAGTTGCAATATATTGTCAATAAGTTTTCATGGGGAGATAATCTAATATTTTTGAATATGAACAAGTCTAGAAACAAATTTGTGTTGTTTGATGGGTACATTTTTATAGTGACTTATCTATCAACAGATGCCAGTAAAAACTAAAACTTTGTGGACGAAAGCGACCCTGAACAATTAAATGCACATGAACACTGTACAGTAAATTTGCAAAAACGACAACTTCATAATGAAGAAAAAATGAATTAAAGTAAAATATATGAGTAACAGAAGATGTAAAATTATTTTTATATGAATTCCAATGTTGTATGGTATACAATGTATTTGAACATTGGAGAAGAGCAATTCTATTCTTTTGATGTAGGGGTGAGTAGCATGCTTTAAGTATACTGCACGGAATTATATCATTTGGGAATTAATATATTACAGTTATAAACATCAATGTTTAGACTTTAAAATTCAAATATGTATAATGGACTTTACTTGGTTTCTTCCTGGGGCCTTATATTGAGTTGCACGTCATCGCTATCATGTAAGTGTGGACTAAAATGTATATACATATTTTCTATACATAACTTCTGTTGCTCCTCTTACACATGTAGTTGATGTGTTTCCTAGGTTTTAGATTGTGACCCTTAATCGATTGATGGCTATTGAACAAAGTTATAATACTGATGCCTCTATTCATAGCAATATTACATTTATATTTTTCATTTGATTCTGTGCAAATGAAGCATACCCACTTATATAATAACAATAACAAATAACAAAAGCTACAGTATAATGTAGATGATCATATGGAAATATTGTATGTGAATTCACATTACTATAAGACGTGTCACGGTACTGATCTATCCCAAATTCACGTAATTGGTTTTGATGTTATATTTGTTATTCTCATAGGATTTTGTCTAATGCTTAGTCCGTTTCTGTGTGTGTTACATTTTAATGTTGTGTCGTTGTTCTCCTCTTATATTTAATGCGTTTACCTCAGTTTTAGTTTGTTACCCCGATTTTGTTTTTTGTCAATGGATTTATGAGTTTTGAACAGCGGTATACTACTGTTGCCTTTATATATTACTAACAATATGGATGTATACAAAGAAACAAAATGAGTGACATAATGTGTACATGTACACATGTGTGAGATATGAATTCTTATAATTCTTTCAAATGAATTGTTCAAAGCAACACTTGGCCTATGATGTACAGGTGTCATATTTTAGTCATTAGGATACAAATTTTATCGTGTTTTTAATAATTGTCTTGATAAATATTTTAGATAAATAAGAACTATAGAATTTCATTGTAGAAAATTCAAGCCCATGTGCCTGTCCTATGTCAGGAGTCTGGTATTCAGTTGTTGCCATTGGTTGCTGCTTACCATATCAGTTTTTATTTAATAAGTTTGTCATAATTTCAAGCTCTTCATGTTTTCTAGTTTGAATTGTTTTATATTTAGTATTTTTTTGCCATTTAATACAGATATAAGAAGAAGTGATATGAATGCCAATGAGACAACTCTCTATCCAAGTCACAATTTGTAAAACGTAAACTATCATAGGACAAAAGTACGACCTTCAACACTGAGACATGAAACACTGAATAGCAAGCTGTAAAGAGCACCAAAATGACTAGTGTAAAACCATTTAAACAGGAAGATCAACAGTTCAATCTACACAAAAACGAAAAACGAGAAACACTTATGAACCACAAACAATAACCACCGAACTACAGGTTCCGTACTCAGGACAGGCACAAATCACATATAATTACATTTAATATTGCCTTTTATTATTATTGGTGTTATTTTGTAAACTTTTTAGGCATTTATTTATACATATATACAGTATTGATTTTGTTCATTGTTGAAGACTGTATGGTCACTTTTAGTTCCATGCATCTAAGTCATTATGACTAGATAGTTGTCTCAATGTAATTGACAGATATACCACATCTTTTTTATGTTTATAATAGTACTTTTTAAAAATACATATAAAAGTAACTTTTTACTATGTATTTTTTACTATTCGTTGGATCTCAATTTTTCTGGTATGTACAGTTGAACCAAAAAATTATATATTCAACTAATGACTTATTCCTATTGTGTTGTAAGCATACTATACCAAAACCACGAAAAGGCAATTTTTCCTCGTTCCACGGAAATTGGCACCCACGAAAATAGATGAATCCTGTTAATACCTTAGATTTGACCTATTCTGATTCATTATTAAAGAAAAACATATTTCAATTTGCGAGAAGGAAAAGAAATTCCGTTTAAAAGTATTTTCATTATGTTCTTTAAAACAAAAAAATAGCATGACAAAAAACAAATGAGTTAATGCATGCATGGTTCAAATAAATTTATTTAGAATGAAAAGAAAATTATAACTATTCCCTTAAGTTCAATGGTCTGTTATTTTGTTGTGTTTTATAAATCATGATGTTTGATTGATTGATCGTTGTTTACTTCAGGTGTAGTGCCAAATCTTTCATAAATCGTTGATTAGTTGATTGATGTTCAGTGGCAAATATTACATGCATGGTCAGGACGAGAATAAATTTTAACAACGAAACCAAGGAATTATGGATTATGTGAGCACACGGTTGAAGGGCTAAATAGTAATGTTTGGAAAGCAAACAACATTTAATAGTTTTAGGTTATGTGAAATACTTAAACTTTATTAATGAATCAAAATGAAATTGAATCGGCAGGGAAATAGAATCATTTACATAGATAAAAAATACCAACACAGCTTGTTTTGACCTATGATTGAAGACGAATAATGGATAAACTTTTACTTTTAATCAATTGATCACAGAACTGTGAATATGGGTGGATAGACTGAATATTGAGGGTGTTTTACAAAACCGCAACACAGAAAACTAAGGACCGAGCAATATGAGTTTCACCACACTTGGGGTGATCTCAAGTGTTCAGGCATGGTACGCTTATCATGCTCTACATGGGACACCCGTCATGTTACCCCTATAACATACGCTAATAACTAATATAAAGTGACATCACGCAACTGCGGATTGATTCGAGTGTCATTGATGAGTCTTTTGTAGATGAAACGCGCTTCTGGCGTAAATATGAAATTTCAATCCTGGTATCTATGGTGAGTTCATTGGTAAATTACTCTTATATATCTCTAAGACATTACCATATTCTGGACCATTGGTCATATAATTTTTTTTACCCTGACCGAATGTAAAATGTCAAATGTGTCTTTCATTGGATCAATGATTTGTATAGTATAGTTGTTGCCAAACACAATTTTTTTCACTTAAATTAATAGTGGATATCATAATGAATACTAAATTTTATTGGTATTGATCACTTTGGTCGTTTTGTCTGGGTTAAAAACACCGGTAAAACTTCTGCTGAATGTTGATTATTACATTCAACTATAATAAAAGAGGGACGAAAGATACCAGAAGGACAGTCAAACTCATAAATCGAAAATAAACTGACAACGCTATAGCTAAAAATGAAAAAGACAAACAGGCAAACATTAGTACACATGACGAAACTTACAAAACTAAAGAATAAGCAACAACAACATAACTGTGATTCTCGGTGGGTAAACTGAATATTGAGGGTGTTTTACAAAATCGCAACATAGAAAACTAAAGTAATAAGGTTCTCAAGCTATTTCATTTGGACATCACGACATCGACAAAGAAACAAAATAGTCAGAATTGCAAAAAAAGATCTTTTTGCATAACAAGTGAGGGAAAAACAAATATTGTGTATTGTAAAACAAACTTCAACTGACGAATATAAATCATAACGCACTACACAGCATTATTAAATGTTTAATGTTAATTCAAGCTGAAAACGCCGAAAGTGTATGACAGAAGATTTAGTAAATTGTCAAGTTTATAACAGACTTTGCACAAATTGTTCACCATCAAGGAAAGAAGTATAGCTGATTTTCTAAGTTAGCGCTTGATCAAATATCTGTCTAGAACATATCCATTTCTTGGTCCAAATGTTCCATCTCATTCATCCTGAAACAAAGTAGATGTTCTCTTATATGTGGCGTTTTTTTCACAAATTCAATTAAAACGTTTTATATAACAGGGTTTTTTTCTGACTTCTCTCGTGCAATTGACCAGTGATCGATTTATGTAAAAATGTTTTTGAATGTAAATAGTTGAGAGACACACTAGAAGATATCTTATCTACCTCCCAACACATTAACCAATATCAGAAAAAAACATTCCTTCTTTCTTTTGCAGGAGCAGTTAAGGTGTTTATGACTGTAGATAATACGCGCAGACGATAACGACCTATTGAATTAAACAAAGATGAAATGCTTTATTTAAAAAAAAAATTCAAATGATCTGTTAAAAAAATTGATATCCCTTAAATACAGTATATGTCGGCATGTAGAATACAATGTTTTTCTTTTGTAAATTTGTAAACGTTTATATTATGTAACGGAGTCGTGTATTGTACTTACATTGGAGAGTTGTCAATATCTTTGTTCTGCTCGTTCTCTTTTCTTGCGCTTCCAGAAAGTGCCAATGGAGACTCAGCTCTTCTACAATGAAGGCAGTAGCAAATTTTGCCGGGATGAAGTTTGTAACATCAAATCCTTTTCAATTTCGTTGTGAAACACATTCAAAAATATATACATTTAAAAAGTACATTTATTTATTTTTGCAGAAATATCTACACTTGATTTTTTTCTGAATTAATCACTACTGTTCCCCGCAATTGCTTCTTTAACTTATTCAATAGGGATTTTCTTCTACAAAAAGAGGAATCGTATACTGTAATCCAACTTATTTTCGCGGATACTTTATTTCGCGTTTAACCCTTCATAGTCCACTTCGTGTCGGTTTAATTTCGCGATTTTCTCGATATATTAACATAAGGATAGATCCAAGATTTACATATTCGCGACGATTTATATTCGCGTTTTTTTTTCTACTCGCGAAAGTCGCGAAATTAGATCGCTCGCGAAAATAAGATGGTTTACAGTATACAAAATCAAAAAAGGTAAAAACAAGCCATGACTGATACTATTTTGTTGAAAACCACACTGATCTCAACAGCAAATTCATCAATAATGATATTATAAAATGCGGGACTGTTTGATCGTCAACATATTTTTGGGGTTCGTTGGATTTATTTTATATCAGTATACCATAAAATTTGTTTGCTTCTTCTGCTCAAATTGTTTTGTACCCTGCAAATCTGAATTCACGGAGACCATTCTGCAAGACAAGCACAAAAACCTTGTTTAAAAATTTCAAGATTTCAGATTTATTGATGATTTCTTATCACTTAATACCCAAATGTAAGTGCGGGCATATCATCTATCTAAGTCAACTAGAGATAAAAAGAGATTCCAGAAAATAAACTACCGGGGCAGGTAAATGGCTAATTCGGAGCAAACAAAAATCATTTTAAATGGTTAAACGTCAGAAATTTTTTACTAAATTTTGATATGTTGTCGTTTAATCCACCATTTTTTCTTAAAATGTCCTGTACCAAGTCAGGAAAATTGCCATTGTTATATTATAGTTCATTTCTGTGTGTTACATTTTAATGTTGTGTTTCTGTTGTGTCGTAGTTCTCCTCTTATATTTGATGTGTTCCCCTCAGTTTTAGTTTCTAACCCTGTTTTTTTTTTCACAATCGATTTATGAATTTCGAACAGCGATATACTACTGTTGCCTTAAATTAGTTTAAATTAAAGAAAAACTTAAACATGATGTTTCTACAAAAGTAAGCCATAAATCGAAGACCACCATAGTTTAATTAGATGATGTAGATGATCTATATTAGCTTTCAAGAAAGGAAAAATAAGAAAGTCGGCTATTACGCAAATATATTTTGGCAATGTTATTGACATTGACCAAATACTATGCTTTTAAATGTAATGCAGAGAGCAACCACAATTTCCGTGTTTCCTGTTAAGAACATATATATATATATATATAAATACATAATATTAATATACATGTCTTTAACTTCTACAAGATTGTACAAAGGGTATGTCAGTATTTTGATTACTTCACTCTTCAAATTCTTCATTTGTTTTGGCATTGGCGAAACTGTGTTCAACTCTTTAAATCGTTCCATTCTAATATTGTTCCAATAAGTTGACGAGAATTGAAGGAAAATATAATTATTCAAAACCCAGAAAATATAAAGAAAATGATAAGCAAATAATTACTCACGAAGAAATACTTGTATGTGAAATACACACATTCTTTGTGTAAGAAGTATCATACTATAAAATGTGTTATTTCAATGCAATTTGCTTCATATGATTTTGCAACCTAAAATTCTTTCATTCTATTTAAAAAATACTCATGTTGTGTTTTGAGATCGAAACCTTTTACAATATTGACCTACGACGTTTGTCGTTAAGACTACATTACATAAAACAAATCATTTTTCTGTTTTTGAGGTTTCTAATTTAGTGTTCCTCAAAATTCAACATGAAGGCAACGATCTTGTTAGCTGTTGTAGTGGCAGTCATTGTTGGAGGTAAATATCTTTATTGAAATATATCTGTGTGTACGTATTTTACCCCGATTTTGTTTTTTTTTGTCCATGGATTTATGAGTTTTAAACAGCGGTATACTACTGTTGCATTTATTTAGAAGTATAGATCCGATATTTTTTAAGATAAAAATACGGCAGACCGACTTTTCCAAAATTTGATTGCGAAACCCATATTTGTATATTATGTAAAATTGTACTACTTTATTGTAATATTTCTTCATAAATAAATACTGTTTTATGTAAGATAAATTGTTAATGTTTAAAACTGAAATATGTTTTGTTATTAAAATTCAATCATTCAAATATAAAAACAAATATTTTTTTCTTTATACGTGTTGTTCAGTTGGCAGTTTTCTATGCTATGCTTTGTATACAGTTGTTTGTCTTTTGCCATGTCGTTGTCAGTAGATTTTTAACTTATGATATCGATTGTCCCTGTGGTATATTTTGTCTCTCTTTTAGACAGGCATCGTTATTTGTGCATTATTTAATCAATTTTATTTTATGTTATTTTTTCTCCGTTTTTTATTTATAAGTTCAGGAAGTCCAATCAGTACCTTGTGCATCAACTATCTGTGCTTGGTTCTGTGGGTCTAAAGGTTGCTTATTTTATCGCTGTTCCAGACTTCATCCCGTAATTTGCTACTGCTATCATTGTAGAAGAGCTGAGTCTCCATTGGCACTTTCTGGAAGCGCTAGGAATGTGAACGAGCAGAACAAAGAGATGGACAACTCTCCAATGTAAGTACAATACAAGACTTCGTTACATAATATAAACGTTTACAAATTTACAAATGAAAAACATTGTATTCTACATGCCAACATATACTGTATTTAGACTAAGGGATATCATTTTTTTAAACAGATCATTTGATTTTTTTTAAATAAAGCATCTTTGTTTAATTCAATAGGTCGTTATCGTCTGCACGTATTATTTACAGTCATAAACACCTGAACTACTCCTGCAAGAGAAAGAAGGGATGTTTTTTTCTTAGATCGGTTAATGTGTTGGGAGGTAGATAAGATATCTTCTAGTGTGTCTCTCAATTATTTACATTCAAAAACATTTTTTTTTACATAAATCGATCACTGGTCAATTGCACGAGAGAAGTCAGAAAAAAACCCTGTTATATAAAACGTTTTAATTGAATTTGTGAAAAAAAACGCCACATATAAGAGAACATCTACTTTGTTTCAGGATGAATGAGATGGAACATTTGGACCAAGAAATGGATATGTCTTAGACAGATATTTGATCAAGCGCTAACTTAGAAAATCAGCTATACTTCTTTCCTTGATGGTGAACAATTTGTGCAAAGTTTGTTATAAACCTGAACATTTATTAAATCTTCTGTCATACGCTTTCGACGTTTTCAGCTTGAAGTAAAATTTAAACATTTAATAATGCTTTGTAGTGCGTTATGATTTATATCCGTCAGTAGAAGTTTGTTTTACAATACACAATATTTGTTTTTCCCTCACTTGTTATGCAAAAAGATCTTTTTTTGCAATTCTGACTATTTTGTTTCTTTGTCGATGTCGTGATGTCCTAATACAATAACTTGAGAACCTTATTACTTTAGTTTTATATGTTGCGATTTTGTAAAACACCCTCAATATTCAGTTTACCCACCGAGAATCACAGTTATGTTGTTGTTGCTTATTCTTTAGTTTTGTAGGTTTCGTCATGTGTACTATTGTTTGCCTGTTTGTCTTTTTCATTTTTAGCCATGGCGTTGTCAGTTTGTTTTCGATTTATGAGTTTGAGTGTCCTTCTGGTATCTTTCGTCCCTCTTTTATTATAGTTGAATGTCTTAATAATCAATATTCAGCAGAAGTTTTACCGGTGTTTTAAACCCAGTCAAAACGACCAAAGTGATCAATACCAATGAAATTTAGTATTCATTATGATATCCACTATTAATTTAAGTGAAAAAAAAATGTATATGGCAACAACTATACTATACAAATCATTGATCCAATGAAAGACACATTTGACATTTTACATTCGGTCAGGGTAAAAAAAAATTATATGACCAATGGTCCAGAATATGGTAATGTCTTAGAGATATATAAGAGTAAATTACCAATGAATTCACTATAGATGCCAGGATTGAAATTTAATATTTACGCCAGAAGCGCGTTTCATCTACAAGACTCATCAATGACGCTCGAATCAATCCGCAGTTGCGTGATGTCACTTTATATTGGTTATTAGCGTATGTTATAGGGGTAACATGACGGGTGTCCCATGTAGAGCATGATAAGCGTACCCTGCCTGAACACTTGAGATCACCCCAAGTTTGGTGAAACTCATATTGCTCGGTCCTTAGTTTTCTGTTGCGGTTTTGTAAAACACCCTCAATATTCAGTCTATTCAGCCATATTCACAGTTCTGTGATCAATTGATTAAAAGTAAAAGTTTATCTATTATTCGTCTTCCATCATAGGTCAAAACAAGTTGTGTTGGTATTTTTTATCTATGTAAATGATTCTATTTCCCTGCAGATTCAATTTCATTTTGATCCATTAATAAAGTTTAAGTATTTCACATAACCTAAAACTATTAAATATGGTTTGCTTTCCAAACATTACTATTTAGCCCTTCAACCGTGTGCTCACATAATCCATAATTCCTTGGTTTCGTTGTTAAAATTTATTCTCGTCCTGACCATGCATGTAATATTTACCACTGAACATCAACAACTAATCAACGATTTATGAAAGATTTGGCACTGCACCTGAAGTAAACAACGATCAATCAATCAAACAATCATGATTTATAAAACACAACAAAATAACAGACCATTGAACTTAAGGGAATAGTTATGATTTTCTTTTCATTCTAAAAATTTATTTGAACCATGCATGCATTAACTCATTTGTTTTTTGTCATGCTATTTTTTTTTTGTTTTAAAGAACATAATGCAAATACTTTTAAACGGAATTTCTTTTCCTTCTCGCAAATTGAAATATTTTTTTCTGTAATAATGAACCAGAATATGTCAAATCTAAGGTATTAACAGGATTCATCTATTTTCGTGGGTGCCAATTTCCGTGAAACGAGGAAAAATTGATTTTTCGTGGTTTTGGTATAGTATGCTTACAACACAATAGGAATAAGTAATTAGTTGAACATATAATTTTTTGGTTCAACTGTACACACCAGAAAAATTGAGATCCAACGAATAGTAATAAATACATAGTAAAAAGTTACTTTTATATGTATTTTAACAAAGTATTATTATAATCATAAAAAAGATGTGGTATATCGTCCAATTACATTGAGACAACTATCTAGTCATAATGACTTAGATGCATGGAACTAAAAGTGACCATACAGTCTTCAACAATGAACAAACTCAATACTGTATATATGTATATATAAATGCCTAAAAAGTTTACAAAATAACACCAATAATAATAAAAGGCAATATTAAATGTAATTATATGTGATTTGCGTCTGTCCTGAGTACGGAACATGTAGTTCGGTGGTCATTGTTTGTGGTTCATAAGTGTTTCTCGTTTTTCGTTTTTTGAGTAGATTGAACTGCTGATCTTCCTGTTTAAATGGTTTTACACGTCTAGTCATTTTGGTGCTCTATACAGCTTGCTATTCGGTGTTTCATGTCTCAGTGTTGACGGTCGTAGTTTTGGCCTATGATGTTGTACGTTTTACAAAGTGTGACTTGGATAGAGAGTTGTCTCATTGGCATTCATATCACTTCTTCTTATATCTGTATGAAATGGCAAAAAAATACTAAATATGAAACAATTCAAACTAGAAAACATGAAGAACTTGAAATTATGACAAACTAATTAAATAAAAACTGATATGGCAGGCAGCAACCAATGGCAACAACTGAATACCAGACTCCTGACATAGGACAGGCACATGTGCTTGAATTTTCTACAATGAAATTCTATATTTCTTATTTATCTAAAATATTCATCAAGACAATTATTAAAAAAACACGATAACATTTGTATTCTAATGACTAAAATATGACGCCTGTACATCATAGGTCAAGTGTTGCTTTGAAAAATTTATTTGAAAGAATTATAAGAATTCATATCTTACACATGTGTACATGTACAACTTATGTCACTCATTTTGTTTCTTTGCATACAGCCATATTGTTAGTAATACAATATTTCCATATGATCATCTACATTATACTGTAGCTTTTATTATTTATTATTGATATTATATAAGTGGGTATGCTTCATTTTCACAGAATCAAATGACAACTATAAATGTAATATTGCTATGAATAGAGGCAACAGTATTATAACTTTGTTCAATAGTCATCAATCGATTAAGGGTCACAATCTAAAACCTAGGAAACACATCAACTAAATGTGTAAGAGGAACAACAGAAGTTATGTATAGAAAATACGTATTTACATTTTAATCCACACTTACATTATAGCGATGACGTGCAACTCAATATAAGGCCCTAGGAAGAAACCAAATAAAGTCCATTATACATATTTGAATTTTAAAGTATAAACATTGATGTTTATAACTGTAATATTATATTTCCCAAATGATATAATTCCATGCAGTGAACTTAAAGCATGCTACTCACCCCCTACATCAAAAGAATGGAATTGCTCTTCTCCAATGTTTAAATACATTGTATATCATACAACATTGGAATTCATATAAAAGTACTTTTTTATCTTCTGTTACTTATACTTTACATATATTTTACTTTAATTCATTTTTTCCTCATTATGAAGTTGTCGTTTTTGCGAATTTACTGTACAGAGTTCATGTGCATTTAATTGTTCAGGGTCGCTTTCGCCCACAAAGTTTTAGTTTTTACTGGCATCTGTTGATAGATAAGTCATTATAAAATTTACCCACCAAACAACACAAATCTGTTTCTAGACTTGTTCATATTCAAAAATATTAGATTATCTCCCAATGAAAACTTATTGACAATATATTGCAACTTCAGAAAACTTTAACTGATTATCATAATTATGTTTCAATTCATAGAGAATATACATGGCAAAATCCGTATCACAAGCCGTATCATCCCGAGATACCAATATCAGTTATAGGTATCAGAACAGTCTTCAACGATGAAGAAATAACCCATGTCGTATGTTTGTCTATAAAAAGCCCAGACAAGAAATATATGACACATTAATTTAGAATAATCAACGGTTTAGTGCAACTTCAGAAAACTTTTACTGATTATCAGAATTATGTTTAAATTCATAGAGAATAATACATAGCAAAATCCGTATCACATGCCGTATCATCCCGAGATACCAATATCAGTTATAGGTATCAGAATAGTCTTCAACGATTAAGAATCAACCCATGTCGTATATTCGTCTATAAAAAGCCCCGACAAGAAAAATATTGCACATTCAATTTAGAAAAATCAACGGTTTATATATAACAAAAGAATTTTCGAACAAATCAGACATAAACAATTACAAACAGCTGACCTATAGGCTTCTGGCTTGCGACAGGCACATTTAATCTTGCTTCCTCTTTGTTTCTAGTCAAGGTTACTCCATGCACATGCGTTGTGCACTCTGAATTGAATCACATGCTGCATTCACAGTTACTGTTGTTGTTTCTCCTTTTCATTATTTTTCTTGTTCATCGTTGTTGTTTAATTGATTTTTGACGCATATGTTTGTTTTAATTCAATTTCTGTAATATCGGAAAGCGTATTATAGCAAATATCCTGTATCGTGGATAGTGATTGTTGTTTTTTTTTCCTTTATCTGCAAGAATATGCATAAATATAGGTTTGTGATGGGTTTTTTTGGTATAATCAACCATTTTCTACATTAGAAAATGCCTGAACCAAGTCAGGAAATGACTATAAGACGTGTCACGGTACTGATCTATCCCCAATTCACGTATTTGGTTTTGATGTTATATTTGTTTTTCTCATAGGATTTTGTCTAATGCTTAGTCCGTTTCTGTGTGTGTTACATTTTAATGTTGTGTCGTTGTTCTCCTCTTATATTTAATGCGTTTACCTCAGTTTTAGTTTGTTTTTTGTCCATGGATTTATGAGTTTTGAACAGCAGTATACTACTGTTGCCTTTATATATTACTAACAATATGGATGTATGCAAAGAAACAAAATGAGTGACATAATGTGTACATGTACACATGTGTGAGATATGAATTCTGATAATTCTTTCAAATAAATTGTTCAAAGAAACATTTGGCCTATGATGTACAGGTGTCATATTTTAGTCATTAGGATACAAATTTTATCGTGTTTTTAAATAATTGTCTTGATAAATATTTTAGATAAATAAGAACTATAGAATTTCATTGTAGAAAATTCAAGCACATGTGCCTGTCCTATGTCAGGAATCAGTTGTTGCCATTGGTTGCTGCTTGCCATATCAGTTTTTATTTAATAAGTTTGTCATAATTTCAAGCTCTTCATGTTTTCTAGTTTGAATTGTTTCATATTTAGTATTTTTTTGCCATTTAATATAGATATAAGAAGAAGTGATATGAATGCCAATGAGACAACTCTCTATCCAAGTCACAATTTGTAAAACGTAAACTATCATAGGCCAAAAGTACGACCTTCAACACTGAGACATGAAACACTGAATAGCAAGCTGTAAAGAGCACCAAAATGACTAGTGTAAAACCATTTAAACAGGAAGATCAACAGTTCAATCTACACAAAAACGAAAAACGAGAAACACTTATAAACAACAAACAATAACCACCGAACTACAAGTTCCGTACTCAGGACAGGCACAAATCACATATAATTACATTTAATTTTGCCTTTTAATATTATTGGTGTTATTTTGTAAACTTTTTAGGCATTTATTTATACATATATACAGTATTGATTTTGTTCATTGTTGAAGACTGTATGGTCACTTTTAGTTCCATGCATCTAAGTCATTATGACTAGATAGTTGTCTCAATGTAATTCACAGATATACCACATCTTTTTTATGTTTATAATAGTACTTTTTTTAAAATACATATAAAAGTAACTTTTTACTATGTATTTTTTACTATTCGTTGGATCTCAATTTTTCTGGTGTGTACAGTTGAACCAAAAAATTATATATTCAACTAATTACTTATTCCTATTGTGTTGTAAGCATACTATACCAAAACCACGAAAAGGCAATTTTTCCTCGTTCCACGGAAATTGGCACCCACGAAAATAGATGAATCCTGTTAATACCTTAGATTTGACATATTCTGATTCATTATTAAAGAAAAAAACATTTCAATGTGCGAGAAGGAAAAGAAATTCCGTTTAAAAGTATTTGCATTATGTTCTTTAAAACAAAAAAAAATAGCATGACAAAAAACAAATGAGTTAATGCATGCATGGTTCAAATAAATTTTTAGAATGAAAAGAAAATCATAACTATTCCCTTAAGTTCAATGGTCTGTTATTTTGTTGTGTTTTATAAATCATGATGTTTGATTGATTGATCGTTGTTTACTTCAGGTGTAGTGCCAAATCTTTCATAAATCGTTGATTAGTTGTTGATGTTCAGTGGTAAATATTACATGCATGGTCAGGACGAGAATAAATTTTAACAACGAAACCAAGGAATTATGGATTATGTGAGCACACGGTTGAAGGGCTAAATAGTAATGTTTGGAAAGCAAACCATATTTAATAGTTTTAGGTTATGTGAAATACTTAAACTTTATTAATGAATCAAAATGAAATTGAATCTGCAGGGAAATAGAATCATTTACATAGATAAAAAATACCAACACAGCTTGTTTTGACCTATGATGGAAGACGAATAATGGATAAACTTTTACTTTTAATCAATTGATCACAGAACTGTGAATATGGGTGGAAAGACTGAATATTGAGGGTGTTTTACAAAACCGCAACAGAAAACTAAGGACCGAGCAATATGAGTTTCACCACACTTGGGGTGATCTCAAGTGTTCAGGCATGGTACGCTTATCATGCTCTACATGGGACACCCGTCATGTTACCCCTATAACATACGCTAATAACTAATATAAAGTGACATCACGCAACTGCGGATTGATTCGAGTGTCATTGATGAGTCTTTTGTAGATGAAACGCGCTTCTGGCGTAAATATGAAATTTCAATCCTGGTATCTATGGTGAGTTCATTGGTAAATTACTCTTATATATCTCTAAGACATTACCATATTCTGGACCATTGGTCATATAATTTTTTTTACCCTGACCGAATGTAAAATGTCAAATGTGTCTTTCATTGGATCAATGATTTGTATAGTATAGTTGTTGCCATACATAATTTTTTTCACTTAAATTAATAGTGGATATCATAATGAATACTAAATTTTATTGGTATTGATCACTTTGGTCGTTTTGACTGGGTTAAAAACACCGGTAAAACTTCTGCTGAATGTTGATTATTACATTCAACTATAATAAAAGAGGGACGAAAGATACCAGAAGGACAGTCAAACTCATAAATCGAAAATAAACTGACAACGCCATGGCTAAAAATGAAAAAGACAAACAGGCAAACAATAGTACACATGACGAAACTTAAAAAACTAAAGAATAAGCAACAACAACATAACTGTGATTCTCGGTGGGTAAATTGAATATTGAGGGTGTTTTACAAAATCGCAACATATAAAACTAAAGTAATAAGGTTCTCAAGCTATTGCATTTGGACATCACGACATCGACAAAGAAACAAAATAGTCAGAATTGCAAAAAAAGATCTTTTTGCATAACAAGTGAGAGAAAAACAAATATTGTGTATTGTAAAACAAACTTCTACTGACGGATATAAATCATAACGCACTACAAAGCATTATTAAATGTTTAATGTTACTTCAAGCTGAAAACGTCGAAAGCTTATGACAGAAGATTTAATAAATTTTCAAGTTTATAACAGACTTTGAACAAAGAGTTCACCATCAAGGAAAGAAGTATAGCTGATTTTCTAAGTTAGCGCTTGATCAAATATCTGTCTAGAACATATCCATTTCTTGGTCCAAATGTTCCATCTCATTCATCCTGAAACAAAGTAGATGGTCTCTTATATGTGGCGGTTTTTTTCACAAATTCAATTAAAGCGTTTCATATAACAGGGTTTTTTTTCTGACTACTCTCGTGCAATTGACCAGTGATCGATTTATGTAAAAAAATGTTTTTGAATGTAAATAATTGAGAGACACAATAAAAAATATCTTATCTGCCTCCCAACACATTAACCGATATAAAACAAAACATCCCTTCTTTCTCTTGCAGGAGTAATTCATGTGTTTATGACTGTAGATAATACGTGCAGACGATAACGACCTATTGAATTAAACAAAGATGAAATGCTTTATTCAAAAAAAAATTCAAATGATCTGTTTAAAAAATTGATATCCCTTAAATACAGTATATGTCGGCATGTAGAATACAATGTTTTTCTTTTGTAAATTTGTAAACGTTTATATTATGTAACGGAGTCGTGTATTGTACTTACATTGGAGAGTTGTCAATATCTTTGTTCTGCTCGTTCTCTTTTCTTGCGCTTCCAGAAAGTGCCAATGGAGACTCAGCTCTTCTACAATGAAGGCAGTAGCAAATTTTGCCGGGATGAAGTTTGTAACATCAAATCCTTTTCAATTTCGTTGTGAAACACATTCAAAAATATATACATTTAAAAAGTACATTTATTTATTTTTGCAGAAATATCTACACTTGATTTTTTTCTAAATTAATCACTACTGTTCCCCGCAATTGCTTCTTTAACTTATTCAATAGGGATTTTCTTCTACAAAAAGGGGAATCGTATACTGTAATCCAACTTATTTTCGCGGATACTTTATTTCGCGTTTAACCCTTCATAGTCCACTTCGTGTCGGTTTAATTTCGCGATTTTCTCGATATATTAACATAAGGATACATCCAAGATTTACATATTCGCGACGATTTATATTCGCGTTTTTTTTTCTACTCGCGAAAGTCGCGAAATTAGATCGCTCGCGAAAATAAGATGGTTTACAGTATACAAAATCAAAAAAGGTAAAAACAAGCCATGACTGATACTATTTTGTTGAAAACCACACTGATCTCAACAGCAAAATCATCAATAATGATATTATAAAATGCGGGACTGTTTGATCGTCAACATATTTTTGGGGTTCGTTGGATTTATTTTATATCAGTATACCATAAAATTTGTTTGCTTCTTCTGCTCAAATTGTTTTGTACCCTGCAAATCTGAATTCACGGGGACCATTCTGCAAGACAAGCACAAAAACCTCGTTTAAAAATTTCAAGATTTCAGATTTATTGATGATTTCTTATCACTTAATACCCAAATTTAAGTGCGGGCATATCATCTATCTAAGTCAACTAGAGATAAAAAGAGATTCCAGAAAATAGAATTTCTACTCAATATTTTGTTCTTCTAAATTGATACAGAGGAACGACTTCAATCTAAAATCTATGAAGCACTTGAAAATTTTAATTTTCCATAAAGTCCAACTTTTTTTATAAAAGTAACCTACCCGAAGCTAACAAATATATAACGCGATACCTGCGTGAATGTTCACACTGTATGAACTTTTTTACGCAGGGGTGTGCAAACTTCACACAAATAACTACGATAAGTAAACCGAACCGATACATTTATTTCCCAACTCCTTAGCGTTATTGTTTTTTTTTACTCTGTATAAGATACTCATATACCTACAAATTTTTCTTATCTGTTATATTATCGATTATGTCCTTTTCCCGATATAACATTTAAAATAAGTGCAGATTTGCCTGATGCATGAACATGTATAGAAGGTTCATGCAAGTTCTTGTTTTTATTTGTATCTTTTTAATAGATTTGTGAAATCTAATAATTGGTTAACTATTACAACATTAATTAATGGTTTATAGGTGTGCCTTCTGATGGTATTGTAAATTAATGTAAATACATGTGATTTATATAGAAATGACCAAAATTTCGTTTTTTTTTTTATTCCATACTTTTAGATTTAGTAAAATTTATCATTGTTTAGGAGTTTCACGAATGGTTATTGGATATGTATGAGATTAAGAAACCTTGACCATATAGCTATAGCGTGTTACTTTATCACCAGATATAAGTCTTTAACATATTAAAGCAGGAGAATCATGATATGTCACTACCGGGGCAGGTAAATGGCTAATTCGGAGCAAACAAAAATCATTTTAAATGGTTAAACGTCAGAAATTTTTTACTAAATTTTGATATGTTGTCGTTTAATCCACCATTTTTTCTTAAAATGTCCTGTACCAAGTCAGGAAAATTGCCATTGTTATATTATAGTTCATTTCTGTGTGTTACATTTTAATGTTGTGTTTCTGTTGTGTCGTAGTTCTCCTCTTATATTTGATGTGTTCCCCTCAGTTTTAGTTTCTAACCCTGATTTTTTTTCACAATCGATTTATGAATTTCGAACAGCGGTATACTACTGTTGCCTTAAATTAGTTTAAATTAAAGAAAAACTTAAATATGATGTTTCTACAAAAGTAAGCCATAAATCGAAGACCACCATAGTTTAATTAGATGATGTAGATGATCTATATTAGCTTTCAAGAAAGGAAAAATAAGAAAGTCGGCTATTACGCAAATATATTTTGGCAATGTTATTGACATTGACCAAATACTATGCTTTTAAATGTAATGCAGAGAGCAACCACAATTTCCGTGTTTCCTGTTAAGAACATATATATATATATAAATACATAATATTAATGAAAAATTAATATATTAATATACATGTCTTTAACTTCTACAAGATTGTACAAAAGGTATGTCAGTATTTTGATTACTTCACTCTTCAAATTCTTCATTTGTTTTGGCATTGGCGAAACTGTGTTCAACTCTTTAAATCGTTCCATTCTAATATTGTTCCAATAAGTTGACGAGAATTGAAGGAAAATATAATTATTCAAAACCCAGAAAATATAAAGAAAATGATAAGCAAATAATTACTCACGAAGAAATACTTGTATGTGAAATACACACATTCTTTGTGTAAGAAGTATCATACTATAAAATGTGTTATTTCAATGCAATTTGCTTCATATGATTTTGCAACCTAAAATTCTTTCATTCTATTTAAAAAATACTCATGTTGTGTTTTGAGATCGAAACCTTTTACAATATTGACCTACGACGTTTGTCGTTAAGACTACATTACATAAAACAAATCATTTTTCTGTTTTTGAGGTTTCTAATTTAGTGTTCCTCAAAATTCAACATGAAGGCAACGATCTTGTTAGCTGTTGTAGTGGCAGTCATTGTTGGAGGTAAATATCTTTATTGAAATATATCTGTGTGTACGTATTTTACCCCGATTTTGTTTTTTTTTGTCCATGGATTTATGAGTTTTGAACAGCGGTATACTACTGTTGCATTTATTTAGAAGTATAGATCCGATATTTTTTAAGATAAAAATACGGCAGACCGACTTTTCCAAAATTTGATTGCGAAACCCATATTTGTATATTATGTAAAATTGTACTACTTTATTGTAATATTTTTTCATTAATAAATACTGTTTTATGTAAGATAAATTGTTAATGTCTACAACTGAAATATGTTTTGTTATTAAAATTCAATCACTCAAATATTCAAACAAATATTTTTTTCTTTATACGTGTTGTTCAGTTGGTCGTTTTCTATGCTATGCTTTGTATACTGTTGTTTGTCTTTTGCCATGTCGTTGTCAGTAGATTTTTAACTTATGATATCGAATGCCCCTGTGGTATATTTTGTCTCTCTTTTAGACAGGCATCGTTATTTGTGCATTATTTAATCAATTTTATTTTATTTCATTTTTTCTCCGTTTTTTTTTTTGTTTATAAGTTCAGGAAGTCCAATCAGTACCTTGTACATCATACTACTGTGTTAGGTTCTGTGGGTCTGCTGGTTGCTCATCATATGGATGTTACAGACTTCATCCCGGCAAAATTTGCTACTGCCTTCTTTGTAGCAGAGCTGAGTCTCCATTGGCACTTTCTGGAAGCGTTAGAAATGTGAACGCGCAGAACAAAGAGATGGACAACTCTCCAATGTAAGTACAATACACGACTTCGTTACATAATATAAAGTTTACAAATTTACAAAAGAAAAACATTGTATTCTACATGCCAACTTAAAACTGTATTTAAGGTATTTCATTTTTTTAAACAGATCATTTGATTTTTTTTAAATAAAGCATTTCATCTTGGTTTAATTCAATAGGTCGTTATCGTCTGCACGTATTATCTACAGTCATAAACACATGAATTACTCTTGCAAGAGAAAGAAGGGATGTTTTTCTGATATCGGTTAATATGTCGGGAGGCAGATAAGATATTTTTTATTGTGTCTCTCAATTATTTACATTCAAAAACATTTTTACATAAATCGATCACTGGTCAATTGCACGAGAGAAGTCAGAAAAAACCCTGTTATATGAAACGTTTTAATTGAATTTGTGAAAATAACACCACATATAAGAGACCATCTACTTTGTTTCAGGATGAATGAGATAGAAAATTTGGACCAAGAAATGGATATGTTCTAGACAGATATTTGATCAAGCGCTAACTTAGAAAATCAGCTATACTTCTTTCCTTGATGGTGAACTCTTTGTTCAAAGTCTGTTATAAACTTGAAAATTTATTAAATCTTCTGTCATAAGCTTTCGACGTTTTCAGCTTGAAGTAACATTAAACATTTAATAATGCTTTGTAGTGCGTTATGATTTATATCCGTCAGTAGAAGTTTGTTTTACAATACACAATATTTGTTTTACCCTCACTTGTTCGGCAAAAACATGTTGTTGTGCAATTCTGAATATTTTGTTTCTGATGTTCAAATAAAATAGCTTGAGAATAATCAATATTCAGCAGTAGTTTTACCGGTATTTTCAACCCAGTCAAAACTACTATAAAAGTGATCAAGACCAATCAATTTAGCATTTATTAAGATATTTACTTTTAATTTAGTGAACAAATTGTGTATGACAAGAACTATGCCATATAAATCCTTTATCAAATGAAGAACATTATAAAAAGTGTCAGGGTTAGAAAATTTTACATGACCAAGGTCCAGAATATGGTTATGTCTTAGAGATATATAAGAGTCAATTACCAATACGCTGTTCCGTGATGTCACTTTATATTAGTTAATAGCGTATGTTAAAGTGGTAACATGACGGATGTCACATGTAGACCAAGATCTGCTTACTATGCCTGAACACTTGAGATCACCCCCATTTTTTCGTGAAAATCATGTTGCTCAGTCTTTAGTTTTCTATGTTGCGGTTTTGTAAAAAAAAAAAAACACCTCAATAATCAATCTATCCATTCAGAATCACACTTCTGTAATCAATTGATGAATAGTAAAAGATTATCCATTATTCATTATTAAAATATTTTATCTATGAAAATGATACTATTTTCCTGCAGATTTCACTTTGATCCGTTAATAAAGTTTTAAAATTTCACATTCGGCATTCTAATGGGAACAAATTGTGCCCCTCTTCTTGCCGACTTGTTTCTTTATTATTATACACGAGTTTGTTGACCGTTATGGAATAACCGTTTCACAAATGATATCGGACATGTTCCTTACATCGTAACTACAATCCCCTTACCTTTCATGATTGTGACCTACCGAATTAGACTATTTACCGGATTTGTTAACACATAAGCAATACGACGGGTGTCACATGTGGAGTAGGATCTGCTTACCCTTCCGGAGCACTTGAGATCACCCCTAGTTTTTCGTGGTTGTTTATTCTTTAGTTTTTTATGTTGTATCATATGTACTATTGATTGTTTGTTAAGCCCTCCAACCGTGTGCTCACATAATCCGTTAGCCCTGGGCTCGTTGTATCTAGTTTAAATTTATTCTGGTCTTGACCATGCATACAATATTTGCCACTGAACATAAAATAAACATCAATTAATCAATCAAGGATGTATGAAACATTCGGCACGGCACTTGAAGCAAACAACGACCATCATGATTTATAAAACACAACAAAATTATAGACCATTGAACTTAAGAGAATAGTTATGCTTTTCTTTTCATTCTAAAAAATTATTTTTAATCCATGCTTATTTTTTTAAAGAACATAAGGCAAATACTTTTAAATGGAATTTCTTTTCCTTCTCGCTAATTAAAATATTTTTTTTCTAAAATGATGACTCAGAATATGTCATAGCTAAGGTATAATGTGGATTCGTTTATTTTCGTGGGTACCAATTTCCGTGGACTCACGAAAAATTGCCTTTTTATGGTTATGTGATTTCTTGGTTTGACATAGTATGCTTACAACCTAATAAAAATTTGTAATTAGTTGAACATTTAAAAATTGAGTTTTGGAGATGGTAATGTGTTTGTAGATCTTACTTTATTGAACATTCTTGCTACTTACAATTTTCTCTATCTATAATAAACTTGGCCCTTTAGTTACAGAGGAACATATTTTGTAAAAAATTACAAAAATTTACCATATTAATGACAATTGTTAAAAATTGACTATAAAGGGCAATACTCCTTAAAGGGTTAAATGATCATTTTGGTCATGTTGGCTTATTTGTAGATCTTACTTTGCTGAACATTATTGCTGTTTACAGTTTATCCTTATCTATTATAGTTTTCAAGATGATAACCAAAAATGGCAAAATTTCTGTAGAAATTACCAATTAGGGGCAGCAACCCAACAAACAATTGTCCAATTCATCTGAAAATTTCGGGGCAGATAGATATTGACTTGATTAACAATTTATCCCTCACAGATTTGCTCTAAATGCTTTGGTTTCAGAGTTATAAAGCAGAATCTACATTTCCCCCTATGTTCTATGTTAAGCCATGCCGGTCATCTTTGTTGATTGGCTGGGTCACCGCACATATTTGTTAAACTATATACCCTAATAATGATTATGGCTAAATTTGGTTAAATTTTGCCCAGTAGTGTCAGAGGAGAAGATTTTTGTAAAAGATTACAAAAATTTACGAAAAGTTGGTAAAAAATTACTATAAAGGGCAATTACTCCTTAAGGGGTCAACTGACCATTTTAATCATGTTTTAACATATTTGTAGATCTTTCTTTGCTGAACATTATTGCTGTTTACAGTTTATCTCTATCTATAATAATATTCAAGATAGTAACCAAAAACGGCAAAATTTCCTTAAAATTACCAATTCAGGGGCAGCAACCCAACAACCAGTTGTCCGTTTCAACTAAAAATTTCAGGGCGGATAGATCTTGACTTGATAAACAATTATATTCCGTTAGACTTTCTCTAAATGCTTTGGTTTCAGAGTTATAAGGCAAAATCTGCATTTTCCGACTATGTTCTATTTTTAGCCATGCCGGCCATCTTGGTTGATTGGCTGGGACACCGGACACATTTTTAAACTAGATATCCCAATAATGATTGTGGCCAAGTTTGGTTAATTTTGGCCAAGTAGTTTCAGGGGAGAAGATTTTTGTAAAAGTTAACGACGACGGACACCGACGCCGGACGCCGAACACCAAGTGATGAGAAAAGCTCACTTGGTCCTTTTGGCCAGGTGAGCTAAAAACTGACAAAATTAACAATTACAATATATCACACAATAAAAGATCACCGTACGTATTTTACCAATCAGAAAAACTGAAATCAGCTATGATACGCCCCGACATGAAACGGCAAAAAAAGAGGCCTACTCTAAAAATACAAGTAACGAAAATAAATATTACTGACATAAACCAACGTTTGTTCTTGTTTTGGTGATGCGAAATAAAAAATAAAAACATAGGTACTTCGTCGATTTGTTTATTTTCTTTTTAAATTTTAAATATCAGTAAACTACTGACGCCTTAAGAACATTATCTTTACCGATTTAACTTCACTAGATGTACATTTCCACAACAAATATCTCTTCAGAGCTAATCCAAACCAAAATATTTGAAAAAATAAAATTTGTTCAAACGTTGAAGAGCTGATCAAACTAAAATAGACATAATGTATGGCTTAAGCCGGAAAATGAATAAAAAGGTTTGCAGGGTGGAATATTTTTTACACTCATTTAAGTTGGAATCTCCACAGGTAGAGCTGTCCTGGGAGAATTTTACTGTTCCTGTCTAACCTCTTACAGTTTTGAGGCTTTTTAATGTTTATGTCTTTTATTTCAATAAAAATAAGGAGATGTGGTATGAATTTCAATACCGAACTGTATTCAACAATTTGGAAACAAACACATGCCTTATATTAGGGTATAAAATGCCTCGACAAGAAATATATGAAACATTCCATTTCGAAAACTCAACTAAATAATTTTTTATAAAAAAAAATCAATAACAAATCCACATATAACAGACAGGAACCAACATCAACCGCTGAACTATGGACTCCCGACTTGCGATGCGATAGGCATATTTGATTTTGCTTCATCATTATATCATGTGATGGTTATTCTGTGCACATGCGTTGTGCGCTCTTATTATTGGTATCATATGCTGCATTAAAATTTGGTTTTTTGTTCTTTCTTTTTTTTATTCTTGATTGTTGTTTCATTGATGTTGACACATATGTGTTTTCAATTTCTGTTATAACGGAATGCATATTATATGATTTGTTTTCCTACATCTGAAAGAATAGACATACATATAGTTTTGGAGTGGGGATCTACATAAATAAGAAAATGCCTTTTCCAAGTCAGGAATATGACAGTTATTATCCATTCGTTTGATGTGTTTGAGCTTTTGATTTTACCGTTTGATAAGGAACTTTCCTTTTTGAATTTTGTGATATTACTTTTTTCGGCTAAGTAAGGATTTTAAGCTTGAAAGGCGTAAAGTTTGTGAAAGAACACGAGTTTAATTTAAATGTTTATACAGTAACTTTAATTTTGTTATGCCAACAGTTGGCTTAGACAATGTCCATTCCTTGGTCAAACTTTTCCTTTTACTTCATTCTGAAAAAAGTCAATGTTTTTTCCTTATATATGACCTCATTTTCACAAATAAAATAAAATATTTTATGATTCTAGTTTTGTGTCTAATTTTCTCTTGTTATTGGTCATACAGGCATTGTTATTACCGTCAAATATTATCAACGCAATAATAAAGTGGCATAATAAGAGATAGAATAGTCCCTACATATTTAACAGAACTACAAAGAATGCATAAGTCCTTACAATACTAAAAACCCATTCACATCTTGTAGCTGTGTTTGAGTTGGCACTGTACAAAGTAGTAAAGTGGAAGTCATTCGTTTAAAATGTTTAAAAAAAGCCATTACGAGTTTGTTATTGAATATCTGTTTCATAGATGACGACAGATATGTTTAAATCGTATAACCACAGCCCTGTCCTCTTTTCTACTAATTTGACACAATCTAGTTACTAAACTTGTAACCGAGTTGTAACATGAGCATCATTACAGGTGCCAAAAGTGGAGCAGGCTCTGCTTAATACTTTAATTCACCTTAGATCAACCCGTTTGAAGTGGTATTCTGTTGTTTATGTTTTGTTTTCAATTACCTAAACTGATGTTCGTCTTTTGGCTGTTGTTAGTCCAATTTTGATTTATAGCCAATTTTCTATCTTCCGCATTCTTTTTGTCGAGCTTTGAAATTCAACTTTTGTCGACAAAGTGTGAGATATAGCGATCCTACATTCCGTCTTCGGCGTCAACGTCGGTGTTGTCATCGTCGTTGTCGTCGGCAGCGTCCACAAATATTCACTCTGTGGTTAAAGTTTTTAACATTTTAATAACTTTCTTAAACTATCCTGGATTTGTACCAAACTTGGACAGAAGCTTGTCAATGATCAAAAGCTAGTATCTTGAAGGACAAATTTTTTACCTGTTTTCCGTATTTTACTTATAAATGGACTTTTTCCTCTGGTTAACATTAAATACAGTCTGCAGTTAAAGTTTTTTAAACATTTATTAGATTCATGAACTATCATGAATATTTTTATTATTTTTTTCCTCATTTTTGTTGAGCCGCCGATTAACAGCAAAAGTAGGTGAGAAACTGGGTTCCGCGGAACCCTTACATTTTTTTATTATGTAAAAAAGACGACCTTTTAAAATGATTACATATTTTATATTTAATAAATTGATTGATATACTTAAAGGTTTTAGAATGAGATACTTACATGAGATTGTTTCTTTTTAGTTTACATTTCTAGCATCTCCATCAAGTGTAAATTGAGACTTCACGCTGCGACATTTAAGGCATTCACATTTGAGTGGAAGGTATGTATAACCTAGGCATCCATCACAAAATATTTTAAATAAAAACAACAGTGGTATACCGCTGTCAAAAGTCATAAATCGATTGAGAGAAAACAAATCCGCGATATAAGTTAAAACTGAGGGAAACCCATTAAAATGAGACATTTTTGATGGTTAATTATTTGATGATTAAGTATGATGTTTCTGTTAAATTTTTGTTAAAATGCATCTGAAAAACTGAAGAAAAAAAATATATTTATTTTTAAACATTTAACGTTATTTCCAAAACAAACAAAAAAACAATCTTGCACACAGATAAACAAAAATTCAAGATTTTACCTCTCACCAAAACTGCCACTAAAATTAAAGCTAATAAAGTTGTTGTCTTCATGTTGTTCGTTTTGAAGTTCGATGTAAACTAAATAACCAACCTGACAACATAGAATAATAAATGTATGTAATAGCATGTTATCATGGTTATAGTGTGCGATAACATTTTGTGAGGGAATTCTATGTTTGCTATACAACTTTTCATTTCAAATAACTTTACGACAATACAACAATACAAATCAGAATGAAAATGTTTGCAATGTTTCAAAATTAACAATTTACTGTATTATTTGTAAAACATTGTTAGTCAATAATTATGTATTAAACACGCAATTGAAAGATCCTAAAACTGTACCAATATAGGACGACATGTTCAGGAATGTATAGCAAACTGTTTGGTTGACAAATATTTTTATTCGTTATTGCAAATTAATTAACTTACAATATCTGTCATTTTTTCCCTACCCAGTTTACCCCTGTTACTTATTATCATGTGTTCTGTTCATGGTTATCAAATTTTACGCAATTTGATTAGATTGAGTAATGATTAGTTTACCTTCAAGCTGTTTATGTTTTTCATACATGTACAGTGTATGTAATGTGTGTATCCTGAAATGTCATTTTCACTGTATCCGTGATGAACTTCTAATGTAGAATGATAAATAAAAATACGACAAATTCATGATTTTTGAATAAAATAAGAAATAATATACAATATGTACTGTTTTATGAATTCATCATAAATGTATTTGATACGGACGGGTTTTAATCACGCCTACAACCATCCAGGTGTAAAATTGATACACAAATAGATAAATATGAAGAATAGTTCACGAACAGAGATTACAAGAGATTTAAAAGAAGCAGTAAAGTGTCATTTGTAGAAAAACGTACATTTGAACATGATTGATAATGTAGTATAACTTAAAACAGGTTTTGTTGTTCAGCTTGTTGATGTTGAATAAAATTCCATTATGTTGTTTTGGGGATGGGGATGCGATTCACGTTTACTGTTGAATAATGATACTAGACTTCCATTTTCACTGTAGAGCGATTCATTACTGTTGTATATGCGATGCATTCTCACAGAAGGATATTAATTTATTTTGATCATATAAAGTCGTAATTTAGCCGACTCGCTAACAAAATGTATGAAGTCAGAAGGATTGATTATATATGCATGCTTAGTGAGTAAGAGTCTGAGGTAATAAAGAGATTAATACATGGCATTTTCCATATCAGCCTGGATACCCAGGCTGATATGGAAAAGGCCATGTATTATTCGCTTTATCATATACTTCCGAAAATAGTTTTATGTAAAGCAAATAAACAAGTGCAATAACAGTCAAAAACTTTATAAAGAAGTTAAATTATGAATCAAATATACTATAAATGTCCAACAACAGCATCACTACCTCCATACATATATTTATGGTAAAATTTCCTATAGAGGCATTTTATAACATTGAAAATTTGAAAGAGTTTTATGATTATTATTACTCCATGTTTGTTGTACTATAAAATGATTCATAATTGTCAATGGCATTTGTTAGCGAGTACTAAACTATCCCCACAAAAGTTCCCGTAAATTTTGACGTCGTCATAAAAAATATCTGGGTTGAGTTCAATATCGTAGCAGCTACGTAGTGCTACGTAGATTTTGACTATTGAACGTGTAGCTATAGACTAGTTGTAACATAAATATTGTTAGCAGCTACGTAGCCGCTACGTAGCTGCTACGATATTGAACTCGACCCAGATGTCACAATGGACAAGTGAACAACCGATACCGGAAACGCTGGAAGTAACTTGCACGAGAGGCACTATTATGGGTGTTGTGCACTATGGGTTATCATCCCGGGTGGGAAATTATGGCGTGTGTACTTCCGCCCATTACATATATGCAAAAGCTATCATATCAATGCTAAGTATATGATAAATATCAATAAATTCTGTAAAAGTGGCATATTGTCAATTATATTTTCTCTGATAATTTGTTTAGACCCAGATCTATATGACGGATTAAATATATCCTTTCCTATGACACGCCATCATTGTAAACATATATCTTGTAGAGCTAAGCCAATCCACGTCACCGAAAAAAGCAGTTTTCGATTTCGGTCTAAATATACAGCACATACTTATAAAACGTCATTAGAGCTTTTTTCATAATGCTTGTAGTTAAAATGTGTAATTGGCTTGCTTGATTTGTTTGTATTTATGTTTGCTTAAGCATTGTAATTATAATTGAGCAAACATTTATACTAAAAAGGCATACAAGCCAACCAAACTTTTAACTACAAGTATTATGAAAATAGCTCTAATGGATTCATCTTAAATTAAAGAGCAGTCCCAAACGATATTCATTTCACGATTATGTTAGTGGTAACGTTTTCGTCTAGCACAAACAATTGCTTTACATTTGACACTTGGGTGGCTGAATAATTGATTTCTATTATGCCGTATCACATACATCTTATACAATAAAGAAGGTTGAGCAAAAATCGAGTCGCCTTAATATATGTTAGAATTTCTCATAAATCATTGTTGCAAATAAACAAATGCGTAATTGTAAGAATACAAGGATATATTTAATACAGTTTATTGCTACATGTTTTAATGCTCTAAAAATGTTCTAAATCACGGAGTATAAACGCCGTTTAATTGATTCCGGACGTTAATTACTGCTTCGCGAAGCAATATTGGTATAGATAGACCGTCCTAATATTTCCACCAAATATAAAAAAAGAAGATGTGGTATGATTGCTAATGAGACAATTCTCCACAAGAGACCCTGTGACACAGAAATGAATAATTATAGGTCACCGTACGGCCTTCACTAATGAGAAAAGCCCATATCGCATAGCCAGCTATAAAAGTCCCCGAAATGACAATGTAAAATAATTCAAACAAGAAAACTAATTTATGTACAAAAAATGAACGAAAAATAAACATGTTATACTTAAACAAACTACAACCACTGCATTACAGGCTCCTGACTTAGGACAGGCACATACATACAGAATGTGTCTAGGTTAATCATGCTAGCGGGATCCCAACCCTCTCCTAACCTGTGACAGTGCTGTAACAGTACAACATAAGAACGAACTATAAAAACGTTAAATTCCTGGATGTTCTGTTCCAGTAAATTTTTGGATCTATGACACACTAGTAGCAAACTCACCAGAAGTATTTGAATACTAGTATATATGGATGATATGAATGTGTATTACCTTAATACAATGTGACGAATATCAACCTGACCTTCGTGTGAGCTTGGCCATGGACCTCAAGATCAAATGCTGAGTTTTTAAGAAAATGATTTGAAATCATGTGCTCCCGACAAGTAGGGTTTTCTAGCGGCAGTAAGTTCCGTTTCACGACAAACCAATACAGATTCAGGTCGTTTAAATCTTCAATATGAAATGTTAGAAATGTAAAATAGTTTTAGCAGTTGCAAATGCTTGCTGACAAAAAAAGTTGGGCATTTCAGCTAATTATGTTCTTGGTGTTTTACTTACGAACGGTACAGAACTATGACGAAAAAATACATAAAACCGAAAAAAAAAACGAACGTACAGAAAAAATATCGATGCACTGTACACAATGTCCTGAATCAACCAGAAGTTGCTTATATCCGTGTATATTCAAGTTATCATCTATGACCAGCTTGCATTGCAAATATCATCAATATGAAAGTCATTTTAAGACTATTTTCAGTTGTTGCATGTCGAATTATCATATAAAACAATAATGAAAATTCACCGCTCCTCCAAAAATCCACATCAGAAATGATTGCACTCACAGTGATAATTCATCGCATATATAGTTAAAATGAATTGCATGCAAGCTACAATATTATGTATTCAGCTGCTTTAATTACACTTTTTTTACTTTAATCTTGTTATTATACATTAGAAAGTTAAATAATTATTAAATTATGTTAAAACATACACTCAATTATTTCGTATTTTGAAAAAGTAAACAAACGTAGTTTTTCCGTCATCCTTTTGTTCTACAATAGACATACTCGCATACGACAGTGAAAATGAACAAACTGGATTCGCACTTTATATACACTGCATGTATATTGGTTTTGATCAGAACGTGTATGAATGTGTAAACTAACCAAATGATTTTCAAACTGAACACTGGGTGGGTCCATTTGTAAAAATAATGCGTGTAGTCCATATGATTTTTATCAATGAAATTAAAGTATGAAAGGTAAGAAATGCCACTTCTTATTCATTTTCACAAAAATTTCCACATACATAGTACATCAAAAATTTAATAGCCTAATACGGAGAAAACAAAAAAGCGAAGGCTTTTATTCCAATAGTAAACAAGTCATTTATCGAAGTGAAATGTCGAAATACATTTTACACACGCATACTCCAGGTTAAATTTAAACCAAAAAAACCCAACATTTTGCAGTCTCATTGGAATGTTATAGTAACAATAAATCCCAATTTAAATTAGTCAGTAAATAAAGTCAAAATATGTCCAATCTACCTATCTAGGACATCAATAGTCAATGCAATCGTTTTAAGGTCAATTTCGCCTACGTAACAAAATCTTCTAAGACAATAGAATCTTTACGAAATATTTTGGAACAAACCGTTTAAGAAATCATTTACAAAGTATTTTAATTCGAATCATAATCTGAATTTCTAATTGCAATGAAAGAATTATCTGAAACAAATTGCATTCACATAACACAGGTTATGTTTATTAATGATATTGTCCAAATTTTGATATCTGTGCTATTTACATACGAGAATGGATTGGTTTTTCTCTTAACTTGTATCGATGTTTGATCAATTCAGTTTCATTAAATAACAGAAATGATTTTTAATTGTACCTACCTTTTGTGCGAAATTGAAACAATGTTTAGTCGTATCGTTTTTTACATAAGTCTATATTTTTCATGCTGAAAAGGAAAGACGACAATTGTTGTTTGTCCTTGCAGTATATTTAAAAGCGTAGTTTTGTTTTGTAAAAATAATGCGTGTAGTATTATATGACTTATATCTAAATTATCGCAAACTTTTCTGTTTACTACTTGCTTTCTCGAAACCCTGATATGTATTTCTATCATCTCCACAATATCAATACCTAATGATCACCTGCTCTTCTTTATTTTTCTTGCATGCGACCTATTGACTGATAACACTCCACTCCTTCTATATATTCATAAGGTTTTAAAGTGATACTTAAACTGGCTACCTAACTTCAAAATCATCTTAAAAGGAACGAAATATAGCCGGGAAGTCAATGAGACCAAATAACATTATTTACCAAATCATTTATAATTATGCAATCAAGGTATTGAACGAGTAACCATTCACAATTAAAACAAAATGTTGTATAAACGTAAAAATTTTCAAGAAACATTGTTACTTACAATGTGAACTTGCAATTATTTTCTTGGATGTACTGTTTATATATATGAAATTTTAAATCAAAGGATTTAATTAGCTTTGTTAAGCATTAACAAAAACGAGGGTATCATCAGCCTAACAGCTTTAAACCGCTTTTATTTGGGAGTAGTAATTCCATCTTATACTATATAGTATCGTATTTAATTTAATTCAAAAACATCATCCAATAAAGGTTTCCCGATGAAAATATTGGCATAATAGATGTCACGGATAGTTATTCATATTGAAATACATTAGCGAAAAATTAATCAAGGATACCCATTTGACAATTAACTTTAATAATCAATCATAGTTTCATGGTAAGTTGTAAGTGGTCAAACACAACAAGGCATTACTCAACACTGAAATGAACAATGTTTCGTATTTAACTTTTACATAATAAATATTTCAGTCAAGTATGTTAATTCTCTAACTAGGGTTAGGGGTATACTAGATCAGACTTTAACCAGTAGAAACAACACAAAACATGATGCACCAATATACTATTAGTAAACTCAGTTGACTACTATGATTTTCAAAAATTGAGTCACATGGTAACTTTATGTCTTTAGTTTTCTATGTTGTGTCTTCTGTACTATTATTTGTCTGTTTGACTTTTTATTTTTAGCCATGGCGTTGTCCGTTTATTTTCTATCTATGAGTTTGACTCTTCCTCTGGTATCTTTCGTCCTTCTTTTATGACATTCTCCCGGGTTAATTTATGAACATGTTTCGGTCTCTTTTTTCAATATTCATAACCTCCCTGCCTGGAACAATGTGAATGTATCTTATTACTACAGCTATAAGGTTAATATTTAATCCATGGATTTTTTTTCAATTCAAATACGCAGAAATATATATTGTAGTTCGGTATTAAATAAAACAATATAGAATTTTTTGTTTGCATCGTTTACATGTACATATTAATGGAAAGTAGGAAATTACATATCCTATGTTGTGGTTTTGTTTTTTGTTTTTCCTTTATAAGGTTACATATGACTGCAAGTATTATAGGTTTGTGTGAACATTTAAATACATTTAAACTAAAGGAAACCTCAAGTGTCCTTGTTATTATTATTTTCCTATTTAAATCAGAGATAAACATCTTAAAGAAGCTAATATGCGACAGAAAACTTCAATTTTTATATATAAAAAACATGTGCTCAAATCAACTTTTGAATAAACTCCTTGTATCTTATCAAAGGCATGAATATTTCCTAAAACAACCATTTTAAGCATTATGAACGTGGGCAGATTATTATGCAAGATTGTAACACAGTGATGACTGCTGTAACCAAATTTGAATATTTTACCTATTATGTCTGTTTTGTTTACGCATCGTTGTAAATATAACGGCATTGGATGCGACTGTCATACAAGTGAAAGATTTAGCGCTATAAAACCGGGTTGAATCCACAATTTTCTACATTTGAAAATACCTGTACCAAGTCAGGAATATAACAGTTGCTGTCCATTCGTTTGATGTGTTTTATCATTTGATTTTGCCATTTGATTATGGACTTTCCGTTTTGAATTTTCCTCGGAGTTCAGTACTTTTGTGATTTTACTTTTTTCTAATATATTTTGTAGTTTTTAAAACTACTTTTAAGAAATGAATTAAAAGTAAAAGCGATATGATTTCTTAGCCCGTTTTGAAAGAAAAAAATGAAAATAGTAACACTTTTCTAATGCTTAAGATTAAGTAACTAAATTCAAAGCACAAAAATTGATAAACAGAAATGCGGGTTATACGTCAGAAGAAAACAACACAATTGCATCGAAAGACATATATGGTCAAGAGGTCAACATACAGTTTTTAATGATGTGGACACATCCTTATGTTAAGCTTTCTATCCGTCAGAATCTTATTTGAAAAAAGATTTAACAGTGGTTATCAAAGATCTGTTATCACTCGAAATTTCAAAAAAGAATTATCATGTATAGTAACTAGGGATGTCAACTTGGTAAAGATTTATAAATCGAGTACTCATTGGATTAGTATAGCTTGCTAGAAAAAAAACCATCTATGTCTAGTGAATTAGCTCTAATGGGCGAAATCCCTTTCTCATCTTAGCAAAAATAAACTTTCACGAACGGTTTGTATTTGCTTATGCTAATATCTCCATTTTTCAAAAATAAATTATGTAGTCCGATTAGCTTTTGTTAAAGTGACGTGATAAAAAAAATGAAAGTTGTTGAAGGCAGGCTCTTATAGAAAAAAAACCTCAATCTGTGTACAGACTATTGAAAAAGCGATAAAGTTTCGGTATGTTTCATCAAAAAGTACTTCGTGAATTTAATACTCTGGCGATACTATATTTGCTCACGTTAAACAGTTACATGGAGTCATCAAAATGCTCCTCATCTTTTGTTTTGTTTTTGTTTTGAATTCCAAAGTTGAAAATGAAACAGTTTTGAAAGAAAAAATGTAGAAAAACAATCGATGCAGTGAAAGAATCTGTTTGAATTTTCGTTAATACAATAATGAAAAAATTATTATTGTAACATTTTTGTTATATTCTTTATACTTTAAACCCTTTCTTGTCTTGTGATATAGTGTAAATATTCACAATTTAAAAGGTAACTGAACTTGCGAAGGTTGCACTGTCTTATCTTTGATAGGAAACGTACATTAATTTTATATGCGTATTAAGCAGCCAATTTCAAATTTCATTTTGTGTATAGAGGATGATTCTATATTTTATAACGACAGGTAGGCATGTTCAAAAAATTATTTGTAAAGCAATCATGTGAGGATTCTATATGCGGACATTTTTTATTTTTTGGGGGGTTGGCAGGTCTAATGGAAATGTATTTGTTGACCGTTTACACGATGATGACTGCTGTTCCCATATTTTGACTATTTTATTTATAATGTCTGTTTAGTTCACACATCATTGTAAATATAGCGGAATTTGATGATACGGTCAACAAAGTGAGAGGTTTAGCGCTATAAAACCAGGTTTACTCCACCATTTTCTACATTTGAAAATGCCTGTACCAAGTCAGGAATATGACAATTCTTGTCCATTCGTTTTTGGTGTGTTTTGTCGTTTGATTTTGCCATGTGATTATGGACTTTCCGATTTGATTTCCCTCTGAGTTCAGTATTTTTGTGATTTTACTTTTTAAAACAGAAAATAAACAGTCTATTGAAAAGTCATTTTTGTTTAGTGCTTTTTTTTCCAAATAATTATTATAATTTACATAGTGTGTCAGTGACCCAATAAGATATATATGGGGTCAGTAAATTACATATTGGATGAGATTGAAGCTCGAATCCCCCTATGGAATTAACAGCCCTAATATATGTCGAAATAGGTCACTAACACACTATGAAACGAATATATCCTACCGAATGTATTAACATGTTGTGTTTAGACTGGTGGCCTATCAAAGTAATCAACTCTTAAATACCGTTAGTATAAAGAACCCACTTCGACTTTATCTAAACGAAAACAAACGCCAACAATAACAATATGCTAGCTTTAACTGTGAGTTTATTTCAATCGTTCATCGTCAATTTCGTCGTCTGTTGAAACCGTTAAGATTTTTCCTCAACACAGTAGTATTTTTTGTAAAGGGATGTAACATCACTACTTACCGTGTATTGAAATAAGGCCTGCCTACTAACCCAATATGGAATCCTACTAACCTAATATGGAATATACAAAGTCTCTATGCGGTTGCTTTAAACTAATTATATTCCTAGATATGTATATGAGGTGAGATAAATATATATGTGTAAAAAGATGTATTTCTTTAGTATTTTCAGTTTTTTGTATTGTTAAATGTGCTGAAAGGAACAACTTGGAAACAAATGTCTGTTTAAGCCTTTTAGAAAAATACAATGGCTTCTGTGACGACCTGGTATTATCAAAAATGTGTACACATAGCTGTTCAATATATCGTGAGTATTTTCGTGATTTAAAAATCATGACAACAAAACAACAGAGTGAGTTTTAAAACATCGGAAATTCAAATATTCAAAGATACAAGTGTTGTAATTTTGTACATCAGACGCGCGTCTACAAGCGACTCAAGAAATGTTAAACGTGTTTTTAAAATAGCTATACAACATTACAAGTTGATCAACGAGCAGATCGTTAGATATGAATGTTATGAAGGGTGGTGTATGTAATGATAAATATATCCCATTGTAAACATGTCTATATTATACAAATAAATATGCGCAACATGTTGATCGTTCCTAAATTGGATAGTATCAATATGAATTGTGCCATTATGATTTATTTTTAAAACTTATGAACAAACATACACGTATCAGTCTAAATGTTGTGTAATGTGTCATAAAAGAGAAACTTTAAAAAACAAAGTTTTCATGTTATTCGTATTTTATATAAAATCCCAAATAGTAGAAAAAAAACAGTAATGATATTCGATTACTTTAAAAACAGTTTAACTTGCCATTTCACACTACTCACCGGTAAAATAGATTGACAAAGAGGAATTGTTCCTATTTTTGAAACATGTCATATGCAACGGCATACTTTTGCTTTGCGCGATAATTGGATATGTTACAAAACCGATAATCCATGATAATATATTAAGCTAGATCTTCTATTAAATAAAAAAAAATTAAAACAACACTTTATGAATGTTTTGCGTCCAAAGTGTTTTATTCTGGATATACCTTCATCACGAACACCCAAAGCTGAATATTTGAAATCCAACGATGTATAAGAAACGAAACAGTTGAAGAGTTTATAACCAAAGAGCCATCAAATAATAGGCAAATCCATTTAAGGTCATATGTGTCTAAAGGTGTCATTAATAAAGTCAACAGTATTATACCGGTGTTCAAAAGTCATAAACCGATTGAGAGATACAAATCCGGGTTACAAACTATAAAGCCGAGGGAAACACTCAACTATAAGAGGACAGCATAAGAAAAACAGGAACATTGAAGTGCAACACATCAAACATAATCATAGAATATAATTGCAATGGACGCTAAGCAACCAACAATCAATCAATCATAAACCACTACTGATTTTCTGATTTATCCTTGCATAATATTTGAAATTAATTAACAACATCGTACATTAATATAGGTAATACTACTTCTATTTCATTGATGAACGATTGCCGCAATGTTGACGATAACATATGCATAGATATGGAATCCTCAAATCCAGGATTTTGCCAAAATAATTCTAACATAGCAACAAAGTTGTGTCCATTGATGTGTAAAAAGTGCTGTAAGTAAAGGGACCATACTTGAATTTCAAATTCACTGAACTAATGCAAACACATATATACTTCAATTATAACTCCCATTTCTGAACAAGTTAAACCCAAGTTTATTATTGATGCGCAAATATCAGAAACACAGTTTTGGCAGTATTTGGCCACAGCTTTATTACAAACTACAAAATTATAAACACATAAAACTAGATAAACAGTTAAGATATATATATAGCAAACAGATAGATAATTAAATGAACGTAGTCACCTTTCATATTGGCTGACTACAAAAGATAACTAGATAACTAACTAGATAGATATCTAAATATTTACAATAAATGAAGCATCCAATAAAATAAAATAAAATGAATCCTGTGATACAGAGATTCATTATTTTTTGTGTGGTGGGTCCTGGGATACAGAGACCCCCAATATCAAATGTTTTGGATGCTAATTGAAATATGCGACAAAATGACGCATATCTAAAGTAAACGCAGCGAAATGTCTCTAAAATACTTAGTCTTGAAACAGAACACACACATAAAGTTAAGATGGTAAACTTCAACCAGCAAAATACGGACTTGAGATAAGTACACTGGATACCAAACTGATACGCTCCATATACAGTTGACTGCTTAGTAGACGTCCCGAACCATTTATTGTAACAGGAACATTCTGAAAAAATACATCAACACACAGCAAAAATTGTCCAAATATATTATAAACATATAGCGGTGGGTGGGTTTTTAAAATCCTCAAAATAAATATACGTCTGCTATTGTTGAATGTAGCTATTGAAAAGATTGCATTCGCAGTCATACTGCGCGTGATCAATCGGATAAGTGATGACCCACATTAGACAAAAAGTAGCACGGTCAATGACACACATTGCGTACACTAATAACCGAATTTATGCTGAATCATAAATTCTATTATATTATTATACAACAATATCAAATAGATCACATTTCTTGAAGAATAAAAAAAACTGCATTTATGGGAAACGTACAGTATAAAGTAGTAAAGTAAGAAAAGAAATAATCGATGCTGTAAAACAAATATAGCAAACGTCATTTCAATTGTCCAGTTTAATTGCTGATGATTTTCAGTCTGATACCTTCAATGACTAATTTTTACTAAATATCATTTTAATGGGGTGTCAAAATGTATTAAATTGCTCCTGTAGATATTATTACCAAACGCCAAGGGTATTAGCACTTGCTAGTTTTTTATAAGATAATTATCGATACAGTGATCAACAGTCAAGTGTTCTTTGATAATTTTTCAGTCAGATGCTTCAGCTGCAACGACATCGATAAAATCGAAAATTGCAACAGGACAACCACATGTAACAATGGCAAAGTGAGTTGAAATTGTTGAGTTAAATATGGCAGTTGCTATCACATAGTTCGTTTCTGTGTATGTTAATGTTTGATTTTGTATCAATTCAGTGTTTCTTTTGTTTCGTTTTGTTCCTCTAATAGTTGATGTGTTCCCTCAGTTTTGGTTTGTGACCTGGATATGTTTCAGTTAAAACGATTTATGACTATTGAACAGCGGTATACTACTACTGCCTTTATCTAGACGAGACCAGTTTACTCTTGCCTAAACTAGACACATTTTCTTGTTACATAACCACCGACCTGTATGTCAGGTGTTTAACCTTTTTCTAGAAATAAACCTAATGTAGAACTTTGAACCTCTTTTATCTAAGACAGATTTAACGGAACTGAATTAAAATTCTAGTGCAAAGTCTTTCTTCAATTTTATGAAACGATATGTCCTATAGTTAAGGTCCCATATGGTCAAATAGATCACAAACTACATGTGGATTGCATTGGTTAGTTTTCAATTTTCTTAGCAGCAATAAACTTCTACTGCATATGGGATATACATTTGTTCTTTTATTTGTCTTTATTAATTATTTTATTGTTTTACTGTTCAGTCTATTGTTGGTAATATCCATTTGACGTGGCCCTGTATTTATACAACCCGTCATTGTGTTATTGTGCTATTATAATAGTAATTTTTTGTATTATTGTCTTCGATTTTTGCTAATGTGCTTTGTCTTTATGCCCTTTTGTGCTTCTTTGTTACATGTTTTTTGTTGACTGCTTTATCCTACACGGCTGTGTATTTTTGTAATGAGTCCGTTTTTTATTCTTTATCTCGTCACCACTTCAGTTCAATCATGTAGATGTATTATATAGTCATTTTATAATATTTACTGTTCACAAAAGAATGAATTATTCTAAATTCTAAATAATAATGATGTTCTTGTCCAAGGCGTATTGATTACAACTTTTTGAGACTTTTATTCGTTTGTTTCTCTGTCCTATATTTTCTCCAATTTATTTGTATTGTAGTCCTGTCATGTAATGTTGTCATTTTAATGTTATAATTAACATCGCCATTAAAGCGGGAGGTTTGGCATGCCACAAAACCAGGTTCAAACAACCATTTATATTTTAAAATGACCTGTATCAAGTCAGGGAAATGGTCATTGTTATCTTATAATTCGTTTCTGTGTGTGTTACATTTTAATGTTGTGTTTCTGTTGTGTTGTAGTTCTCTTATATTTGAAGCGTTTCCCTCGAGAATCACGTATTAATTAAATAAACAAACGACAACTATGTCTGTTTGTTATTCTTCACACATAGCTGTCAATATAATTGAATATAATGCGACTGTCATACAAATGAGAGGTTAAGCTACCTAAAAAACAGATTTAATCCACCATTTTTTCCATAAGACAATGCCGGTTGTGATCCATTCGTTTGGTGTGTTTGAGCGTTGGATTGTGCCATTTGAATAGAGACATTCCGTTTTGAATTTTCCTCGGAGTTCTGTTATTTTGTGATTTTATTTTTATTGCGCTTTGGTAAATTTTGTATTTTTGTCCTTCGTGTTTGCTCATGTTGCTAATATGCTTTTTCTTTTTAGTTTAATTATTTGGTTGTTTAAATGGGGATTAATATTATAACACTATGCTGATCCGCCATATTCCACATAAGAAAACGCCTCTACTAAATCAGGAATATGACTGTTATAATCATTTCGTTTGATGTGTTTGAGCTATTGTTATTTTAAATTATCATTTATTTGAGCGGCAATTATGAATGTTAAGCAAGAAAAGAGCCTCAGTACTGTCGAAATGTTTTTTCTAATCATAATTTCGTTCCTGACTTAAAATATTGAAATACTAATTTAAGTTCCAAAATATTTTCAGCAATGCTTTGTACTTGAAACATTGAGTCTGGATCTCAGACAGGTGATTAGATTAGGATGTATGGATACCGCTGTAAGTATACGTTATTAGAAACGAGTTGTTGCAGCATCATATTTTACATTAAGTTTTTTTTTTCTACACAAAAAACATAGGACAGTCTGATTACATTATCAGAAACGGAAAGCATCTAAAATATCTTCGGAACAAAACGATTGATTATGTTAATTTTCCTTTTAAACAAATTGCAATAGTATTACGTTGAAAGATCGAAAAATCTTTCACCTTCCCAAATTATTTGATCTAGAATTCAACACGTAACAGAAGATGCAAGTAAGCTTCAAAACTCTTTTATCAATTGTTTCTATTTAAGCAGTAATATTGCATATGAGAACTCATAATCCATCTCGCGATAAAACATTTCGACTTTGTGACTGCGCTTATTCAATTGTAGGAAAACAAATTTAGAGCTTCAAATCATTCTACACTCCTGCATCCTTTCAATGATGTAGACCTTTTGAAATGTACTATTATCGATGTTTTACAATGCATATATGTTAATTCACCGACAATCTTATTTAGCTAGGGTTTCCTCTACAAACAACAGTGCAATGGTCTGTTTTGAACTTGCAATTGGTTTACCAAATTATTAGCTTGATATTTCTTTAATGATTTTTGTACAATCGATTGGTCGAAGTTTTATAGTGATTAAGGTTATCATGTTTTCTAAACAATCTAATTGAATTAAATTATAATATCGAATTTACTGCTGTGTCCTTATTTTTTTACATTTCTACCTAGTATGTCTGCTTTTTGTTAAGATAATAATCGATGTCAATATAATGTAATTTTATGTGGCTGCCATACAAGAGAGAGGTTAAACAATCTTTATGATTTTAATTGACCATTTTCTATTAAGGAAATGCCTATACTAAGTTTTGATTAGTTTAAGTTTTAGATTTTGCCAAATGACAATGAATTTTCCGTTTTCATCACTGCTGGTGGGTGTTTCGTTACCGAGAGTAAGACCTAAGAAAAAATACATAAAATAGAGTTATCCAGAAGGAACAGATATATTGTGAATCAATTAATTATGAAAATCACAAAATGCAACCCTGAAAAGTATAGCAACACGACTCCTTTGAAATCGATGATGTATTGTTTTGTTGACCAAGTAGCTTTGACTGGAAATAGATAAAAGACATATTCAGTAAAGAGAATAGATAGAAATACACGTTAAAGCTAATTGATATAGTAGTTGGATATCATACATTATCAACCTGAATATATTTTTTTTAATTAAAAGATAAATGAATTCCAATAATCATATCTGCAACCGTTTCCATGGTTACTAAAATGAAATGTTATCAATGATGACCAATATTTATTGACTATGCATATTTTTTTTCCTAAGTTGTCTAAATTGATGTTTTGTAGATCTTTTAAACCTCGGTCACACCTTGACGGATAGCTTGAACGGATGCCTAACGGATAATCTGTTATCAATCTGTTCATGTCTGTTAGACGTCCGATAGACGTCCGTCCATATTCGTTGCATTTTCGTTTAGGGTACGCTTTATCCGTCGACGTCCGTTCTGTCCGGTGGAAAATTTTGAGCATGTTCAAAACTTTGAACGGACGTCCAACGGATGAATTGTCCGTTGAACGTCCGGTAGACGTTTTGTGCGATACTCGTCCGTTTCGTTTCCGTTTTGTATCCGTTACGTGTCCGTGGTGCAGGAAAATTAGTACCGTTAATGGTATAATACATCCGTTGGAGGTCTGGCAGATAAATTCATAAACGGACTACTACCGGACGTTTAACGGATAAAACGGATGTTGAACGAATGTAAAACGGACTTCTACCTGACGTATAACGGATAAAACGGATGATGAACGGATCTGAAACTGATAAATGCCAATTGAAAATTTCGCGTCAGAAATGCCAATTTTTGGTATGTCAGATTTCTTAAGGTTCATGAATTCCTGTTATTCATAATCGATCTTAGAGTAAGGGCACCTATCCACAATCAAGCAGCACTTATTCAGGCCATACACTACCCTTTGGTGGCATTTTGAAGAACAAACCAATATATATACCAGTCACACAGAAACGTTTTGAATATTTATGCGATTTACATGTATTATTATTGTCGCCTTTAATTTTTCTGTATATCTTTTTCATCTGTTTTATCCGGTACGCTTCCGTTATGTGTCCGTTTTATGCGGTACTCATACGTTTCCGTTTCTCGTACGTTGCATATCCGTTGTGTGTTCATTATGTATTCGTTACGCGTCCGTTTTATTTGATCCGTACATCAACGGACTCCCACCAAATACAAATTTTGTCAACGGACAACTTTTATTTTCATCCGTTAGTCGTCCGTTCGTGCTATCCGGTGAGGTGTGACCGAGGCTTTATTCTTAAAGATGTTTAAAAGTTTCTTTGTGTCTTCTTCTGTATTCGTCTTATATTTGATTTCAGTTATGCAGTAAGCTTAAAGTATCGACAAATAACATTTTGGGCAAGAGACAACAGTTGCAACTTAATGGTGCTTGCTGTGACACTGACCTTTGTAATAGTAATGTACCCATAACAACGACCCCTTCTTATAGGATAACGTCTAGTACTCAAACTTCGTCTACTGGTAAATAAAAAAATTGATGTAAACCATTCAAACAAGAAAAAGAGTTATTTGTTTTAACCATTAAAAGTAAAGGATTGTTCGTATTCAATATTAATGCACTGTGACATTGTGATATAAAAAAAGAAGCGAAAGATACCAAAGAGACTTTTCGACTCATATAAAAAAAAAGTTAACGCCATGGCTCAAAAAAGAAAAGACAAATAGACAAATAACAGTACTCAAAAGATAAAACACAACATAGAAAACTAAAGAGTTAACCACACAAACCCTACCACTGAGGATGTTCTCAGGTGCACAGGAAGGGTATGCAGGTCCTTCTTCAAATGTCGCTCATGCTGGTAAAAATCCGGTAATAATTATCATTCTGGAGGTCACATTCGGGAAAAGGTAGACGATTAAGACTCCCCCCTATTATACGTAACTGTTATCATCTGTGAAATGGATAACCATAACGTTAAAGATCAACAAACTCATGATGGTAATCTTATATTACGAATACCTTGGTTTTGTGGTTTCGGGGCGAGAGACAAAATAACGGTAACACGTTATTGCTTTTTAAGAAATTATATGCGTACATTCTCCGTCACGTGTATGTTAGTTAAAGTCATCTCAAACGAGTGACTGGTGAAAAATAATGCATGTATATATCATAAACTTAGCCTTTTGTGTACGATTTTATTATTTTTACGAATCCATATCGTATAATCGTCAATTTTGGTCTGTAATGATGTGAAAATATGGCAGCTAATTAATTGTCGTGTTTTGAAACCGTTGTTTACTGATTGTCACCTTATAGTAAACAATCAATAAAGAAGCATGGATATTGAGCACATGTATAACATGTACAATAAGGTAATAGTTTATTTAAATGACAGAGGCATGCGTATAGGACGTATAGCGATCACCGGAATTTTACGAGAAAGGTCACGCTGAGTTCACTGCATACGGAAAACATATCGGCGAATTATTTACTGGAAAAACAAACTTCCACTAAATTTGGAAAAATTATAGAAAAAAAAAGATATACATAAGTTTTATAATACAAACTAGCCATTTAGATATAAAAAAAAAACAACATCTGCATCATTTTTATTTATTTTTCAAGTTTCAAATTGTTTTTGTTTTGCAGCATGCCATCAAGCCTTGAAGTCTTGTCCACCAGGCTTCCAAGCTTACAACAGCTCTTGTTTCTATGCTGGATTAGACAGAATGACTTGGTATCAAGCTAAGGTTAATTGTATTTAGTGTTCTTACAATCTATGTTATATATAGCAGGACGTCCAAATAGTTCAAAACGCTGAAGTTTTAGGTACTGATACTGGTCGGGAACTGGTTTTGGATTTATTGTGGGGAAATATTTAAATAATGTTTTAGCTTTTATTTCAGAGTTATACGATGAAGCAAGCATTGAAGTACTCGTGCTGATTTAGGCATAGTATTATTTTTTAATTTTTTAATTTTATTTTTTTTTTTGTTGTTTGGAGGGGGGGGGGGGTATTAAATAGTCCCAGGCGTGACTCCTATATGGATTCTATCTAAGATTTTGGTTGAAAAATATATTTCTTATCAATTTCAAATAGCAGTATGTAAAAACGTTTATATGTGTATTTTCGAGCAATACCATGATAAAATGTAATCAAAGTACTGAAGTACTGAACATCGGATGACTGCAAGTTATGGTGGACGGTCCGACAAGCACTTGTTTCAGAAAACAAATCACATTTACATACCGCAAAGTGAGCTTAATGTACAGATATTATTTTTTTCTGGGATAAGTTCGTGCTCGGATGAAAATTAAATGACAGGGAATTCAACCACATCGTAATGACGAGTATATTGTAGTGATACAAATCAGTATGCGCTGGTTTATTGTTACATATTATATTAATACTTGTATATTACAGTTACATGTATATATAATGTTCATGCATTTGTATATCATTCTATTCTACTATATTAATAATAGTGCAGTGTAAGTGCATAGTGGACACTCCTTTGTAATAAGTCGATGTTTTTAACAGAATGGATTTGAGTAGGCATTCGTATTTTCGAGCATAAATGTTAAATCATCCATGCAGAGTTATCGTTCTGTGAGATTGCAAACGTTCTTAAGATATTCTTCCGTAAGCGTGTGCATGATATTTGTGTTTTTTTTTACTTATATGTACTGTATATACATACAACAAAACATTTTAATATTTATTTATTAATGTATCTTCTAAATACGTATTTGATGAGTATTCCTTGAAGAAATGAATTTATAACAAGCGATAAGGAATGTTACTTTGCATTTGATGATGTCTACATATTCATCATGTTTATAGATAGGTTAAAAACCCATAACGAAAGTTACGTAATGGAAATCTAGGGTATAGCAACACACCTGAGTGCCCACACGGTCATCCGCTGCAAAAATGTGAAAATCGTATGTATACCAATTCTGCTGTAATATCCAATTCATAAATATAAAAATTATTGAAATTGGGGTACTTTAAATTGATGTATATTAGTTGCAACAACAAGTTCTGCCTTTTCTTGTATGCGTTTCGCGTATCTTTCAAATCAACAGGTTATCGAGACAAGATTGACATAATTTCCGTCGGGTGATGTGTTCAATGTGCAACAGCTTCAAACTTTTAATGTCTATGAAAACTTAACACAAGATAAAGATTAAAAATGAACATTTTACAAAAAACTGAATTCTTGATTATAGAAGACAGCGGTTTGCATTCTCCAATTAATACGATTGCAACCTTTGAAACATATTAAAGCAAATACATATTTGACTTGTAGACATTCTGCATAAATAAATGTGCAAAACTAGCAGATTTTGAATCCGTAAACGAGTTAATACATGTTTCCAATATACCTCTTCAAACGACTGGTATTCATCACGGAATTCCTAGTAAGTACAGATTAAAGGAGTATATTATATATTATTTTACCTACTATAGATTTATAGAGATATGATTGGTTAAATGACTTCACGTGGTTACTATGTATATTTGATATAGGGTGTCCTAAAACATATAGGGTTAGTTACCATACATGGTTAGTTACCTATAAAAAAAAAGTTGCTGATCGTATGTATACCTTATTATTTCATATCGGTTAAGAATTAGCTTCTCTTGTTGGATAAAAAGGGACCACATGACATTTTTTATTCTTCAGTTATAAATTCAATCGGTCTTTAACAGAACAAAACGGACTAGAAAACCGGTCGTTAACGGACTTTTACATGTTAATGACCGGTGGGGCGTTGTTTCTTTGTTCGTGACCGATGGGGCGTGGTTTCTATGTTTAGAGAGATGTCCCTTTGATAAAACATTTTCCTGTTTTCAATTTCATATTTAAGTTCTTGAATTGTGTACCATATGATTTCGTAATTTATAAAATTATAGAAAACTTTATTTAGTATTCATATACTGAAAAATTGCACTTAAATGAATGGCAGTGACTTATAGTTACATGTATAACTACGACTAGTCTTCACTCTTTGCTATATATATCGTACAATAACTCGAGTTTGCTTTCAACATTTTGAATTTATGAGAATTTGTAAAAACATTCTTCCTCAATGAAATAAACATAATAGTTATTGAAGAACTGGTCATTATCGTGATACATGGACTGCCCGTAGGACAGTGGTATTGACTGCGACAGCAATAATGACCTCGCCTACGGCTCAGTCATTATCACTGTCTTAGTCAATGCCACTGTCCTGTGGGCAGTCCTTATATCACGATGATGACCAGTTTTCAATAACTATTATGTAATTATAGTTCACTGACCGCCAAGCTTATCATATATTGTGTATGCGTTATGAGTGTAACTCATTGTTGAAGGCCGTCCGATGACCTATAGTTGCAAACTAATTACTTCTACGTGATATGATCTTTTGTGGATAATTGCCTCATTTGCAATCATATAATATCTTACTATTCCTATATCAAATCCTACCGACTATGTGATATTTGCAAACATTGGACATTTCACGGATGTTGTCTTATATTGAGCGATGCCAAGAACCAACATCTATAAACGCCTTGTATTAAATACAGTTGGTTAGCATGTGTCGTCACAAAACTAATACTAAAGATTTGGGCAAAAGGCTTCGTGAAAAAAAACATCCAACAAAATAGCTATAAAACCAGGTTATATCCACAATTTTCTACATAGAAATGGCTAATATGATGTTGTTATCCATTCGTGTGATGTGTTTGGGCTTTAGATTTTGCCATTTGACTACGGACTTTCTGTTTTAAATATTTCTCGGAGATCGGTATTTTTGTCATTTTACAGTGTTTTTATTCATATACACCGCAATATACAAGTATGACAGAACCAGTAACAGTATATACTATATTTATTATTATTTAGAAAGGGATGAACCAATGTTTAATTCATCTTGTCACACAATGCATGAGTCTAAAGAAATCTATATTTGTGTTTTAAATTATACTCTCACTAATTAATTCGGTTTTATTATAGTATATATGTTGTGGACCGATGGATGGGCTGAGGGTCATAGTACAAACTGGACATGGTCGTCAACTGGATCCCCTATAAATGCAGATCTGACCCATCAATTCATGCCTCAGGACACGTTTTTGGATCCAAACTCTTGTTTGTGGATATATAAACATGTTGGGCCATTTCATACCAGAGAAACATATTGTAAAGACACAAATAATCCTTTGTGTGAAGTGAAAATAAATCCTGAATAGAATATACTTATCAAATGAAATACAACGTTCTATGTGAAACAAGTTGTTATGTTTTTTTCTTCTTCTGAAATTGATATTATTATATTATATCAATATATGGGCATGAATATAGGCTTATACTTATTGACTGTATAACTTTAAGTTTTGTTCGCTTTGTAGACTTCGTATATCGTCAATTTATCGAAATGTCAAACGGAAACTAATGTGTAACACTTTTTGCGGACCTTTTTCTGTTTTGTTACGAGTTACAATTTATGACAAAAATCAGAAAAGACAAAACGAAACAACATCTGATACAAACATTTAATAACACTAGTATTTTAAATATTTTGATATTTTGGCTCTCAATAAGGACGACGTCAATGTGTACACTTAAGGGTCGTATCCTGCTGAACTGAGTTTAAATAAAGCTAGAACCAGCAATGAACACTGCCCTTTCTTGGATCTTGATATATAGTCAAATGCGCGTTGTTTGAATATACTTTTTCACTTTTTTGGTCTTTTGGAAAATGTTATTTGTGCTGTATTTAGACCCTTTTACAACGAAATTTGTTTTACATGCACACGTATAAAAATAGCGGTTTTTATCCAACGCAATCATAGGTTCGAACGTAGTTTTCAATTTAGACTCGTATATATTATATATATACACATCAAATACCGGCTAGGGAAGAACAAAAAATTTGCTTCCGCCAAAAAATGACGGGAAAAGGTAACACTCGGCCAATAAAAGCTTGATTTTTGTCGAGCCTAGGTGGTCGAGTGGTCTAACGCCCCGGGCATGGTGCAAGGCGGTTTGGTGTTACGCTACCTCAGTAACATGAGTTCGAATCCCTGCATAGATGAGGGTAAAACCACAATATTCCCCTAAAAATTAACAGATCTTACATTGTTGGGCTGTTATTTAGACGAATTATATATACAGAATGTCTTGGGTTTTTTTTTTGCCTCAGCTGGTATTACCATTACTGCGGAGGTGTCACTGGTTCAGACTTACTTAAAATATAATTATTTCTGTGACTGCAACCAACATTACACTATATTTGTTTTGTAGCAGAATGTGGTAGTCTTGAACAACTTTAGGGTCTTTGAATAGATCAACATTAAATTTCTTTCTTCTAGATTTTGCTTTTTTTGTTGAAAGTAGTTTTAGTTGTATCTTTGCAATGATTAGGTGGTGATCTGATGCTATATCTGCTCCTCTCTTGTTTCGCACATCTTGCAGAGATGACCTCCATCTTTGGGATATATCAATATGGTCTATCTGATTTTCTGCCACTCCATTTGGCGAAACCCAAGTAACTTTGTGGCAGTTTTTATGGGGGAAGAGTGTTCCACCTATTACTAGACTGTTTACAGCACAGAAATCAGCAAAGATTTCACCGTTCTCGTTTATTTCACCGATTCCATTTGGTACCATTTCTCTTTTCTCTCTGTCCTGTCCTTACCCACTTTTTCATTGAGGTCTCCTATTATAATGAGGATGTCTCGTTTTGGCACAGAATTTACAGTGGTTTGCAGAGAGTTGTAAAAGTCATCTTTCTCTTCTTCATTTGCATTATTTGTTGGTGAGTAAACCTGGATTATGGTTGGTTTTTTTTTTAAATTTTGTGTCAAACCTGGCAGTGATTATTCTAGATGACACAGGATTCCATTCTAAGAGAAACTGCTTTGCCTTTTTGGTAAGCATGAATCCAACACCTTTATCATGAGTGTCAGTGGCGTTTTTGTTACCAGAGTAGATGATGGTATGACCAGTGTTTAACGTTGTCATGCCAGATGTATTCCATCTTACTTCACTGAGTCCTAACATTTCAATACCTTATCTGTCCATTTCTTTGGCTGTCTGCAAGCTCTTTCCACTTTGATACAGTGTTCGTACACTCCAAGTCCCAATTTTAGTTGAATACAGGTGATTTAGGTGAGAACAACTTCATCGGCCTTAGCGTCATATGTCGTCGTGGTTTTCATTTTGTGTTTACCTCTATCTCAAGCCGTTGACGAGTAAGAGGGTTTTCTTCAGTAGTCGTTTCTGTAACGTAATATTTTTTACAAGTTAGGGGTGTTGGCCCTAAGCTAAACCTTCTACGTGAAGGGTCGGTTTGTTCTGTAGGGGATGTCCATCCCTTAGACGATTGATGTGGCTAACGAGTTCCATTTACCCGGATTTTCTGTTTGGATTAACTTCCATAGCCTTTGACTATTCTCAAGTCACCCACAAGGCAGTGGGGCATTTAACCCATAGCTGGGGCAAGGTTGATGAGAGCCCAATCTAATTAAAAACCGATCTCTCATCGCTCCTGTTTCTGATATGTCGCGTGAGAGATCTAACGAAACCGGCTTTGAGGTCACATATAAAGATATGCAAATGACTTGACGACCTATTAATAAGCCAATCAAAAAAGTTTATGAATTATTTTGACTGACGATTTCGTCGTAAATAAAATGAGTTACATCCCTTTGCCTTACGTTAAACTTCCAAGATCGTGGAAGACTCAATTTCATTGGTCGAAAAAGACACACCTACGAGGTCACTCACATGTGACCTCAAAGCGGGTTTCGTTAGATCTCCCACGCGACATATCAGAAACAGGAGCGATGAGAGATCGGTTTTTAATTAGATTGATGAGAGCCAGGGCGTGTCCACTCGCCGGTGGGCCTGCACTCTGCATCACTAAGGCCCTTGCTGCTCTGAGATCCCTTGCAAATGAACCTGAGATACTAGACCCCAGTATCCGTGTATTGCTGCGAGGAAGCATTGCAAGAGTCTTGATGGTGTAGAGGATTTAGTGTACTTGAAAATCTACATGATGACGAAACTAGCATCAACACAGCATGGAAAATGACCAGAGATTCTATTGCTCAAGCATGTGAAGAAACTGTCGGCTATCTCCAACAAAACTGCAAGCAATGGATGTCAGAAAATACCTGGAAAATTGTCAACGAAAGAAGACAAGTGAAAGAAAAAGTTATAACTGCTATAACTAGACAGCAGAAAAACAGACACAAGAACAGTATAGCAATAAAGATAAAGAGGTGAAGAAAAGCTGCAAACAAGATAAAAGGAACTTGTAGAACAACTAGCAAAAGAAGCCGAAGTCGCCTGTAGCAAGGGAGACACCAAAACCCTATATAACATTACAAAGCAATTAAGCGGTAAACCACCAACTTCAAATACACCAATCAAAGATAAAATACCCTCACTAAACTGGAAGATCAACTTGAAAGGTGGAAAGAACATTTCGAGCAGGTTCTTAACCGGCCCCCACCTACAGATAACCCTGAATTACAAAATGGTCCAATATCAAACAGCAAAACCAGCAAAATAACAAAACCTGAAGTTAACAAAGCTATATCAAAAGTCGAAAAAATGGAAAAGCAGGCGGCATTGATAACATACCACCAGAAGCTATAAAAGTCTTGGATGATACATCTTTCCTTAGCCTGTTACAACTTCTAAATAAGATCTGGGAAGAAGAAGAAATACCAGATGATTGGAGTAAAGAACTTTTAGTAAAATATCCCCAAGAAAGGTAACAAGTCGCTTTGCAAAAACTGGAGAGGTATCATTGTATTGTCCATACCTAGTAAACTGCTCTGTAGCACCATCCTTAGCAGAATAAAAAATGAAGTTGACAAGATACTTAGAGATGAACAAGCTGGCTTTAGACAAGAAAGATCATGTGTAGACCAAATAGCCACATTGAGAATTATCATCGAACAGACAATAGAATGGCAGACAACACTATACCTAAATTTTGTTGATTTCCAGAGAGCTTTTGATAGCATTGACCATCAGGTCCTCTGTGACATTCTGGCACACTATGGAATTCCACATAAGATCATCAAAATGATAAACTGCTATACGACCAATTTTCCTGTCAATTTATACATGGTGGAACTATGACCGAATCATTCCCTGTTACAACTGGGGTACGTCAAGGTTGTATTCTCTCTCCTCTCATTTTCCATATAGTAGTTAAATGGGTTGGTAAATCAGCCTACAAAGATCCAAAAGGCATTGGATGGACCCTCACAACACGTCTCGAAGATCTTGAATTTGCTGATGACATTTGTGCGCTATCCCATCGCTTTCAAGATGCACAACCTCAGACCAAAAGTCTTGAAACAGTAGCAAAACAAACAGGCCTATACATCAACGCACAGAAAACTAAATCAATGAGGCTAAATACAAACCAGCAAGATTGTCTTAAGATCGACGACTCTACTGTTGAAGATGTACAACAATTCACCTACATGGAAGTATTGTCAGTACATCAGGAGGCACAGACGAAGACGTATCGGCAAGAAAAAAGAAAGCACAACAGGTATTTTCCATGATTAAACCTGTTTGGAGGAGTAATGCCTTGAGAACTAGCACAAAGTTAAAGATATTTATCACCAATGTCAAATTTGTACTCTTATACGGATCAGAAACCTGGACAGAAACAGCTGCATCCATCAAATCTATCCAGACTTTTGTCGATAAATGTTTGAGAAACATCCTCAACATCAGATGGCCAAACAAAATATCCAACAATGAGTTATGGAGAAGAACCAAACAACAGCCAACAACCCAGACACTAAGAGCAAGAAAGTGGAAGTGGATCGGGCATACTCTCAGAAAAAAAGACACACACATTACCAAACAAGCCCTAGAATGGAACCCCCAAGGACATTGGAAAGAAACAAAACTAACAGCCATGGACAGGAAGAAATGGAGAGAAACTGTAGTCGCCCTATGTCCCTCTTGGGACGAAATGGATTAAGTCAAGTAAGTCAACCAAGTTTAATTTGTAAAATCCTCTACGATAGATAATGCAGCTGATCTGTAAAAATGTCATCTTCATGCCTCTTAAATCATGTACCGTGTTACGACGCTAGATAAAAACTGACGAGGAAAGGTAACACTCGACCATCGAAAGCTTTAGTTTTGTAGTCTGGGTTGTCGAATGGTCTAACACGTCTAGCATAGGGAAAGGCGATTTGGTGCCACGATATCTCAGTAGCATGAGTTCGAATCCCGGCCAGGGAAAAACAACAAAAAATTTGCTTCCGCAAATTTACAGAAATAAAATTGTTGAACTGATATTTTGCCGAATTATATATATATATTTAATATTATACAATTATGGCCCGTTGAAAAGGTGAATATCCAAAATTGTCAACACGAGAAGGTTATTTCACTGAGGGCGCAGCCCGAAGTGAAATAACTTTTAAGGGTTGACAATTTTCGATATTCATCGATTTTAAGGGGCCACAATTGTTTTATTATACCGAACTAACAGTAGAAGGGAGGGCATTTCGAACACTTACTATAGTGTCCATATTTTTAACATAACACACAGACTGACGTTTGAAAATACATTTGTGTTCGAATTTCTCGAATTAACAACAAAAGTAGAATCTTTTTGTAAAATGTCGATGGCCCTGAAAAGGACCGTTTATAAGAGATATTATCGGCTGCTGGCACTCTCATCTCTTTTCATGTCCAATGCCTTATTTCCTCGTCTTTCGATGGGCTTCCACAGGTGTATCGTGAACGCTGCCATTTTATTTATTCACGTCTGTGACGTCATTTTCATGTAACTCAAGTACAAATCAACAAACTCAAAAGGTTATTCACCGGTGAATAATAGGGTTATTCACCGCTGGTGTAAATTTTTAGGGTTATTCGTCCTTCCTTGCAATTGAATGAAAATTAACTGAATTATTCCATGTCACGTGATAAGGTTTCACCCAATAAAATTGTTTGAAATATATGTAAGGTATAATAATAAATCTAGAAATGATTCATTCTTTGAGTTGTTGATTCAGTGTCTCAGTTTAAAATCATTGGGGTTTAGAGATTCGATGTATTTACTATTTTGATATTTACAGCTGATTAAATGGTAGTGCTTTTCATGTTTTCTTCTACCAATCTTTTATTTTTTCTAATTGTTTTTTCTGATTGTTTTTACGAAGCTAGGTGTTATACTCGTTGTCATTTAACTGTTCATAAGCTTGAGGGAAATATTTTTTATTTCGATGCTGAATACAACAAACAAATTACAGGAACTGCAATGGGAACAAAAATTGCGCCTACCTATTCCAATTTTTATAGCTATCGCTTTCTAAGAAAAATATTATACGAAAAAAGTGCTAAATATTTGGACAGCGGAATTCAAAACGTATGTTTATGAACAGTGGAAAAGATTTCTAGACGATTGTTTAATATCATGGAATAAAACCACAGACGACTTAGAAAAATTCCACAAAATTCTTAACTCACTACATCCGTCGATAACCTGAAATGATTAGGCAATTTGTCCACGGAAAACGAGTTTCCTGATCATATAATCTACTTTAAAGTAATTAGGCTAAATTAAGACTTTAATAGATTTTTAAAATTCATATATAATCCCCCCTCCCCCCCCCAAAAAAAAATTAAACGCGCACACAACATGGACACTTTGAAAAAATTAAAAATATCGACTTACCACAATAACTGACTCGACATGCATATTGTTGTCAGTTATAAATAGAGATATATAAGTAAATTTTTCCTAGATATTAACCTGTGAGTTTCTTCATTTATTTTTATATGCGTTAATGTCATCGTTAAACTGGACATTTGCATTTTTAACACACATAATACCATTGAAATGCAGAAAGACACATTTATTATGTTTCAGTTACTATTATCGGATAAGGAAATTACGATTATCAAGGAAGAAAAAATCCATAGAGTTACGATTATCATCCCGAATTTTTCAACGGCAATTTTCAAAGCGCTTAGACAATTCCAGTGCACCGTTACGATTCAAATATGATGTATTGGTATTGAAAAACCTTGCAGCTGAGTAACTATTGGCAAAAACATGCTATATTTGAGAAAAATGACTGTAAAGATTTTACCTATATCTGCCGTCGCCATATTGGGATAATCGTAATTCTAGTTACGATTATCTCTTTAATACCAGTGGAATATGGAAAAGAATTGTTCCCAATCTTGAAGATATTATTTCTGAATTATCCACAATTACGTATACTGGTATGCATATTTTACCTTTAAATGATATTTTTCTCATTCGAATTAACATTTATATTTCACAGCTGAACTTGTTAACATATTTAGTTACCTTCAACATATGTTCCATCATTTAAGAACATATATATTTTCTCATACTCATCAGCCTCTGTGTTTCAGTATACATTCAGGTGTTGTATACAGGTGAATATATCCAACTCATTAACAATTTTCATTTTACATAATAATCATATAATTAGCATTTAAAACCTGTTTTGATTTAGAATATACTCAACATTTCAAATCTGTTTTGATTTATATAATAATCAATTAGTAATCAATTAGGCGTAAACTAAACTTCAGCGTAATAGGAACATTTCTTATACTCATCAACATATAAGATAAGTTCCTAATATCAGTGGAACAAATATAATACAGATGGGAAAAGTATTAAATGACACAATTTCCGCAGAACAAATATTATTATAATATTGTTTCCCTCGGGAACAAATGTTATTAGGAACAAATATACGTTGACAAATTTACCTCCGAGCTTTCTTTCTTATGTATAAGCTTCCTATCTTAGGAACATCCCTAAACGGGTAATAGGGAATATTAACATAAATGGGTAATAACGTAGGTTTTTTTTAGCTTTTAAAAGTAAATTATGATATGGATTAAATTAAAAACAAAAATAAGTGGTCCGGTAGACGTGCTCTGTACAGATAGTGATAATGAAGATAAAAAATAAAACACAATTTATAGGAATGGAGATATGTTCAGAGGGGATTAGAAAATATACATGTTTAGAAACTTAAATGTGAATCTCATGACTGTATTACTGACCATATACATGCTTATTTTGAAAAAGTACAGCTTTCTGTTTTGGCTGTGATAAAAAAATGTATATATTGATTGTAAGGTGACCAAGATTATTTGCATTTCTAGATTATTCGCGGCAGTTATATTTTTAATTTGCGTTTTCAATGCCTCGGAGAAAGTTACATTAGTGAGGAAAATTCTCAGGGAAAATTCTACAAAAAAACGGAATCAATTTTAATCCAATCAGCGACTTTCTTTACTAGACGAAATATCAGTATAGAATTTCCATTCTACATGCTTTTTTTGTGTCTTGTTTCATTAAAACTACAAGAATCAAGATATTTATATAAATGTTATTGAAGAGGAGATTTTTAAATGCACTTTTACTGAAAAAAAACTATATCTTGAAAATAAGTGTTTACTTTTCTTTAAAATTATCAAAACATATTTCAATTCATGTATATTTTACCTATTTACTGTAACATATACATGGTGATTGTACATCGCAGGTAACAATCGACTTCACCGACTTTGACAGAAAGGCTAAAAAATTCCGGAATAGTTTCATTTTGTAGTCCTATCTGGGTTTATTTTAGTTTGACGAACTGGTACCAAATACATCATTATCTTTTTGGACCCAGGAGAAGGACACAATATTTTTGCAATAACAAGAGAATACCATTGTCTAGATATCGATACTTATAACTTAGCGTGCTTTTCTTATACAGTAGATAGAGGTATAACGCTGAGCCTTTCTTTATATCTTCTGCTGACCGAAATTTTTAGTTAAAAGACATTTTGCAGGTTGCTGTTGATGACCTCTGTCTGACTTGGGCCTTTTATTCATTGAGCTAACTATTACTATTAGGTATGATTTTTTCTCATTGTTGAAGTCTGAACAGTGACCTATCATTGATGTCTTGGTCATTTTGATTCATTTGATCGCTGGAGTCTGGTGGATAGTTGTCAGACTTGTCTCACTAATACACATTATCTCTAATCCCGGCTAACCGGCCGCTTGAACTTTTGACTTATACAACAATCACTTTTCCATTGTGACGTCAGATATTTTGTTTTATGACGTCAAAATTTTACAGGAACCTGTGTGATATCCAGTAATGGCGGACAAATAGCCATAAGTGTATATGAGGTGGCATTACCTGTAAATGGGGACGAAGTCTGTATTAATTATTTTTTTGTACATTTTTGTAACTTAAATCATGTAAATATTTGTTAAAAAAAAAGAAACGGAAATATTGTAACGTTTCCAATTTTGGTTCTATTGTTAGGGATTTTAGTTGTGACGTTATTTAAGTTATGACGTCATATGCAATGTAAACAAAGAAACGCTATCATTAGGTAACATTTTTTCATATCAAGTCTTGTTGTATACAATACATTGTACATTATTTGAATAGAGTATGTAAACAAAAATTTGAAAATTTTACTTTCTGATGTAAATGTACATGTATGTATGTTGCATTGATGCTTAGTTAACCAGACAATTATTTTCCGTTGATTTTGCACTACCTTCAAAGGTACCAATCATTTCACCAAGCTGTTCACACGTGTTACCCAGTTTGTGCTATCCAAATATCCTGTGGAGAACACTGATTCACACTCTTAACACTGGTAGCTGGTATTGTTGAGTTGGTAAGGTTTAGTCCAAGATTACTCTGACGTCCAATGGCTGTTTTGCCAGACAAGCTGGGGCTGTGGGAATTTTTGAACCTTTTTTTTTGGTTTTATTAACTTGTCTGTGTTAAGTGGTAAGAGCTGATGTTAGAAGGTCAGTCAATGACGGGCAAACTGTCACTTTATGTAAGATGAGGTTCCAATTGAATCCCAAAATATCATCAAGGGATGTTTCACCAGATGTTGCCTTTGCAAATTGTGTCACTTCTTTTCTAATTTCGTCTTGTAAGACATGAATTGCAGCCCTCTTTGCAGTTTTATATAAAAAAGAAGATGTGGTATGATTGCCAATGAGACAACTATCCACAAAAGACCAAAATGACACAGACTTTACTCTGTTTCCATAGATCTCTGAAACCTTTACAGGGACTAAACTTAACGCTCGCCCAGTCACCCAAGGCGACCAGATTTTCGGCTAGGCGAATATATTTAATCATCCTGATTGCCCAGTTGGCGACTGTAAAAAAAAATGAAGTAAATCCCATTTTTACCCTTTCCCTCGCGACTGTTCCCAAAAGGAAACCTGATTGTCTTATCAAAGCGATAGTAATAGAGAAAATTTCCGAAAAACCATTAGGTTCTTTCTAATAACCAAAACCCAGTCGGACAGCTATATGTTTTCAATCCGGAGTCACGATATGGCATATACATGTACCTCCTTCTTTCCGCATGTTTTCATAATTGTGCTAAATTTTCTACGATTATTTCATTTTTAATAGTGTTTTCTTCTAAACTGTTCAATAAGCATCGCAATAGGGATGTTTTCTTATTGTCTTGGAGTCATTACAAGCCTGTGTTAGACGGTAACTTGTCCCTGAATCGCTATTTACAAAAATATTTAATGGAAAAACGAAACGCAAAATCTCGTAAATAAATATTCCAATATCTAGTTTGATATCCAAACTTCATTAAAAACTTATTGAAAAATATATTTTGATCAACACTGCCCTGAATTTCAAGCTGGAACACTGTTAGTAACGTATATATAAAGTAATTTTCAGTTTTATTTTCTTTTAGTCTTTTAGTATAAAGATTAGTGGGCTCCCAAAATTTCAAGTGAGCCCCTGAAAAAATATCTTAGGGGCCCAGCTGGCCCCTAGAGTAAAACAGATAAGTTTAGTCCCTGCTTTACTATATTTCCCTTTTCCAATATTTGAAACTGCTTGACAATTTTTGTGTTGTTGACAGTAACACTCTATCAAACAAAATGATTATAAATAAAAACAAATTAAGAAATGTACATATACCCGTAAGCAAGCTTTTCTTGTTGTTAAACATGTTAACATTACAACTGTACAGACTGAGATGCCAGCCAATATTTTGTTAATTGAACAGCATGTTAAAAGTAAATTTAACCAGCTTCAAAAGTAATGTTGCATGTACAGCCTCTTATTTTATTTGAATTGACTTTAAAATCTCTGCATGACACAATTGTAAATTGTAAATGTACATGATACATAGCAAATTTGCATACAATGGCATCTACATGGTTTATAAAATGATATAAAAATCAATTAATTTACACCCCTCCCCCCCCAAAAAAAACAACAAAAAACAAACCTTTTCAAAACATATTTGATGGATTATCATATATTTAAAAACATGTACTTTCAAAGGAATAAAGTAATAAAACAAATATACTTTGTATTTTTGAAGGAAGAGATCTGACCTCTGTTGGTTTACATGTTAGTACAGTGATTTTCTTCTGGGTGGGGGTGGATTTCACAGTCTTCCTCCTCTTAGAAAAACTGGAATGAAATGGTGTGGCTGGTATTTTTTGGCTAATAAAGCCCCCTGCTTTCTGTCTCCCCTAATTGTTCAGCTTTTTTGTTTGCCGTTGTTATTAGACAGGTGCAGTTGTTGCATACATAAACATCTTTAGACCAGTACATGTAGTTAAAGTAATAAAACTTATAATACACGTAGTCATGATGATTTGGATTGTAAGTCCTCTAATCTTGTTTCAAAATTGAGTGTACTTTGTGTGGTTTGATATACAATGTATGTAGGCGAAACAAAGAGCAGATTAAACACCCCAATGAATGGACATAGGTCAAGTGTGAATGACATTCAAAACCAAGAAATTGTTAACCAACATTTCAACCAAATTGACCATTCAGGAAATTCAATTAAAGTTTGCATTTTAGAAAAAATTTATTACCACACCAACATGACCAATAATCCAACATTAAGTACACCGTTTCGCAGACAAAGAGAAGAATACTGGATCAGTGAATTAGTTACTGCAACACCTTATGGATGTAACGATAAAATAGATACTGTAGGTAACCTGAGTAGCCCTATCTGTAGTTCAGTGAATGTGATGGATTCATTCAATAGGTCTCTTCGTCGGCTGAGGAGTCATGGACATCGTAGCTTTAATCCACCTAATATGCATGATGTTTCTATAGATGGCCTTGCCGAACATATTAATAAACCTCTTGGAATTCATCTCTAAACTGTTCTCACATCCGCTTTCTAGACTGAACTCTCTATTGAAAGCGTGTGAAGAATGCCACACTACAGATAGTCGATCTACGAAGTATAAAATAGTTGCCATGGTGGTGGATATTGCTAACCATAGATTATTCAGACCCATTTTTGAACATTCAGAGGAACTGCAAAAACGTTCATTCTTCAATTTGAAGTTCACAAACAAGGGTATTGATGCTATAAATATAAGTAATATTCTTCACCATAAAAGAGTGAAAAGCAACATTCCTTCTTACTTAAGGATCAATCTTCTATAGTATCCTATTCCTACACCAACCCTGTTGCATCTAAAAAAAATTAATCACAAAAAAGGGTTGCAGAATCTAAATATTGATGACCTCAAAGCTAAACCACCTGATTGTGCCTGTTCACATTCCCATTTCGTGTATAATCCTGCTGGCCATGTAATTTCTGGAGACCTAATCATAGTCAATAACTACAAGTTGAGACAACTTTTGTCCAAGGGTCCAAAATACAGAGAGCCACAGCCAATCAATTGGAAGCAGAACTTCAGACTACTAATGGAAACTGTTGAGGGTTATGCAAAAGACTGGTCAAAAAGAGAAAAGGTTGAGGTTGACACTCTTTCGGAGTGGGTAAAATCAGTGAGGTCATTGATTCAGATAAGAGTAAGTAAGCTTGAAGGGTCAATGAGCACCAAAGCTCCTTCCATCTTTAAAGACCCTCATGTCATAGAGGATTTGTCTTGCCTCCATGAAAAATATGTTGTCGTTCCAGCTAACAAAGCCTCAAACAATATTGTTTTTGTTTACAAGAAACACTACATGTACATTGACTGCCTGATTAAGGAACTGGGGATAAATAACACACTTGGAAATCCTACATATACACTTAGTACGCTTACGAACCATGAGATCAGGGAAAACCACAAATGGGCCATTTCAAAAAAAATGAAGCTTTTTACTTTTTGTGGTATATTTTTATATTAGTTAAGTTTAGAATTATAACACAGGTGTTATAAAATGCAGGATAGTCAGGGCTAGCTTGCTGCAAAGTGTCATGAAGATATCTCAAACCACTGCAGAGAAATGTTTTAAAAACAGGTCATTTTTGTCAGGAGTGTGACGCTTTTAGCGTGACATTTAAAAAAATAGAAATTTTCAAAGTAGTATTGAAAAAAGTGGATCGTTTTTATACGCCCAGGACGGGACGTATTATGGTATACCGTTGTCCGTCCGTCCGTCTGTCCGTCCGTCCGTCCGTCCGTCCGTCTGTCCGTCCGTCGTCCACACTTCGGACAATAACTCAAAAACACCTTCATCAATTTCCATGAAACTTAAGTGAATTGTTTATATCTATTGACGTAAGCTCCCTTTCGTTTTTTTTTTAGTTTCAGATTTTAAGTTTTTGATTTATGGGGCTTTATTCATAAAAAAAGGGGGAATTTTCAACACTTCGGACAATAACTCAAAAAGGCTTTCACCAATGTCCATGAAACTTTGGTGAATTGTTTATATCTATTGACGTAAGCTCCCTTTCGTTTTTTTTTAATTTCAGATTTTAAGTTTTGGATTTATGGGGCTTTATTCATAAAAAAGGGGGGATTTTCAACACTTCGGACAATTACTCAAAAAGGCTTTCACCAATGTCCATGAAACTTTGGTGAATTGTTTATATCTATTGATGTAAGCTCCCTTTCAATTTTTATAAATTTCAGATTTTAAGTTTTGGATTTATGGGGCTTTATTCATAAAAAAAGGGTGATTTTTATTAACACTTAGGACAATAACCCAAAAAGGCTTTCACCAATGTCCATGAAACTTTGGTGAATTGTTTATATCTATTGATGTAAGCTCCCTTTCAATTTTTATAAATTTCAGATTTTAAGTTTTGGATTTATGGGGCTTTATTCATAAAAAAAAGGGTGATTTTTAACACTTCGGACAATAACTCAAAAAGGCTTTCACCAATGTCCATGAAACTTTGGTGAATTGTTTATATCTATTAATGTAAGCTCCCTTTCAATTTTTATAAATTTCAGATTTTACATTTCCGTGTTATGAATTTTTATGCTTAAAAAAGGGGGGATTTTTCCAATTTTGGGACTATAACTAACACTTTCACAAAATTTTATGTATGGATGAAAAATTAAGAAAACAAACTTAGTTAAATTTGAGGTAGCCTTAATAGTGCCAATTTTTTTGTGCATTTTTATTTATTATTTGTATTTGACAGGGCTCACACTATTTCTAGTTGATCATATAAATTCATTTAAAGCATAAAAGACAAGTTAAAAGAGCAACGGGCGTATCATGCGCCTAAGCGCAGCCCTTTATTATGCTATACTGAAATATTTCTGGTAGTTGCTACATTATTAGTCTTAAATATTTTGGTAATTTTGTCCAATAAAATTTTAAGATAAGTAAACACTGACCTTTAATGTGAAGGTATGTACAAAAAATAAAGTCTTTAAAAAAATGACACTTTTAAAACTAAAGCTTCCTTGTAACCATGTTTTTAAGTCCAATAATGCCAGTATGGGAAATAAGTTTGTATTGGTATATTAGCACTATAGTTAAGGGTATGTTGGTGCTCTAAATCACATATTTTATTGTTTTAATGGACACCAAAGAGAGGCACCCAAAAATGTCAGGAGTGTGACAACTGTCTTTAAACATCTACCAAAGAATACATAGGACTTAAATATGTTCTTCTTCTTTATTTTTCAGTAGTGGCTATTCCAAAGAGAAGAAAAAATTTTATTACAACTGTGATATGTTTATATCATAGATGTGGGAGTGCATTATATATGTCAGGAGTGTGACGCTTTTTTTAAGGCATTTTCTGTCAATTCATAATTTCACAAGGACAAGTTCAACAAGTTTCTTTGTGTTAGAAATGTTAAAACAAAGTTATATTCCTATCATTTACCTCTTAAATGTGTTATTTATCATGATTGTTTTGACACAATAAGTTTTAATTAGTCATTTTTTTATTTTGTGTGCACAGTAATGCAAATTTATCAAAGGAAATAAGTGTGTACAACTATAAAATCATATAGGAAAGTGAGGAAATGAATTTTGTACAAAATAGAACAATCATTTTGATTTAAAATGGTATATTTAAAGATGTTTCAAGGATTAACCATTCAGATGTAATTCGTCACACTCCTAACATGAATTTAACAATTTAAGAAAAATATGAAAATTAGCTTTATTTTTAGGACAGATAGTTGAAAGACAGCTAGTAATTTAGAAACTTTTGGTAAATCTTCCATTCCTTAAAACATCCACTAGACTTGCTGACATAAGCCAGGCAAAATTATCTGGAAGAAATGATTCAAAAAAAGAGACTTGGAAAGAGAAAACCTGCAAATATTGGCTGAATCTGAAATTAAAAATTAAAAAGTTATCAGAGGAAGTTGGACAATCTTAAACAAAATAAAAAACTACAAAACCATGCTAACAAAAAAAGGCTTAAAGAAAGAAGAACTTTGAATTCCAAATTTGATAAACAATATAAAGAAAAACAAAGGCAGTAACAGAGAAACAGTAGAAAAAAAGGAAGAAAGATAAAAAAGAAGTTGGGTTGAATAAGGACTTAGAATCGAACAAAAACAGCTAAAAAATTCAAATGAGAACAGATCTGTAACTGTGTCAGATTCCAGATCTACAGTGAGAAAACCTGCACAACAAACAAGAAAACAACTGTCACAAAACCCAAATGCTTGGACGAGTTCTTTGAAACACATCATAAAAAATGCTGCACCAAGAAGAAAGGGCCTTCTAGAAGGGATCATTTATAAGCATTTTTGTTTTGTGGCAATTGTTTTCTTGTTTGTTGTGCAGGTTTTCTCACTGTAGATCTGGAATCTGACACAGTCACAGATCTGTTCTCATTTTAATTTTTGAACTGTTTTTGTTAGATTCTAAGTCCTTATTCAACCCAACTTCTTTTTTATCTTTCTTCCTTTTTTTCTACGGTTTCTCTGCCACTGCCTTTGTTTTTCTTTATATTGTTTATAAAATTTGGAATTTGAAGTTCTTCTTTCTTTAAGCTTTTTTTTGTTAGCTTGGTTTTATAGGTTTTTATTTTAAGATGGTCCAACTTCCGCTGATCAATTTTTAATTTCAGATTCAGCCAGTATTTGCGGGTTCTCTCATTCGAAGTCTCTTTCTTTGAATCATTTCTTCTAGAAAATTTTGCCCTGCTTATTTCAGCAAATCTAGTAGATGTTTTGAAGAATGCAAGGTTTACCAAAAGTTTCTAAATTTTACTAGCTGTCTTTCAATTATCTGTCCTAAAAATAAAGCTAATTTTCATATTTTTCTTAAATTGTTAAATTCATGTCAGGAGTGTGACGAATTACATCTGAATGGTTAATCCTTGAAACATCTTTAAATATACCATTTTAAATCAAAATAATTGTTCTATTTTGTACAAAATTCATTTCCTCACTTTCCTATATGATATTATAGTTGTACACACTTATTTCCTTTGATAAATTTGCATTACTCAGTGCACAAAAAATAGAAAAATGACTAATTAAAACTGATTGTGCCAAAACAATCATGATAAATAACACATTTAAGAGGTAAATGATATGAATATTACTTGGTTTTAACATTTCTTACACAAAAACTTGTGGAACTTGTTCTTGTGAAATTATGAATTGACAGAAAATGCCTTAAAAAAGCGTCACACTCCTGACATATATAATGCACTCCCACATCTATGATATAAACATATCACAGTGGTAATGATTTTTTTTCTTCTCTTTGGAATAGCCACTTCTGAAAAATAAAAAAAATAAAACATTTAAGTCCTTTGTATTCTTTGGTAGATGTTTAAAGACAGTTGTCACACTCCTGACATTTTGGGGTGCCTCTCTTTGTTTTTTTTTTAAATGGTCCTAAAAAGAAAGTCCTGTTCTATGGGTAAAGATATCAGAAATTGAAATCAATGATATAGCAATGTGTTTAGTGATTTTTTGTGAAAGTTTAAAGCATTTTTCAATATTTATAAAATATGTCAGGAGTGTGACAAAATACTGAAAATAGAAGGCTTTTTCTACATACAATTACATTAAAACGGTACAATGAAATGACATTTTGTTTTTTGCAAATGATCACAAAATCTCAGGGCTTTCAAAGTTTACTATTGTAACTGAAATATATTAAGATTCTTTTTATTGGCAAAAACTTCAATCACTAGTTACTATTATTTTTTTCAAATTAAGCTATTCAATTTGATTGTTATTATATGATTTAGCAGAAAAGATGGAAATTTTGGTTTTAAAATTTTCCTTTTTATATTGACTTTCATTTGGAAAAGGTCTAAGCAATGTTTTCTTGACTGTTTTATTACCAAACTTGTTTTTAAGTAGTATGGTTTCTGTCAAATATTTTTGAGATGTATGCTATTAAAATTTAAGATTATTCAATGTGTCTGTATTGTTCGGCCTGAAACTTTGGAATTATAAAATTTAAAGTATTGGTAATAGGGCAAGACAAAAAGAAATAAAAAATATTAAGTTTGAAATTGGACCCCCCATGTCACACTTTTGCTTCATTTTTTTTAAAATGGCCCAAATGGGTTCTAATCTCCTTTGGTGTTAATCCAAAGGATGAAGACCAGGATCTTCCATCCTTATATTGGATTCCTAAGCTTCACAAGAATTCTTATAAGGAAAGGTATATGGCAGGTTCTTCCAAGTGTTCCACTAAACCCCTTTCTAAAGTTCTTGCTGCCATACTCACTGCAGTCAAAGAAGGACTTCAGAAATATTCGAAACAGCATATTCAAGAAGTGGTATTAATCAGATGTGGATACTGAAAAATTCAAAAGAGTTATTGGTGAATTTAAAATCTCAATCATTAAAACATTGTACATGTACCAACATTAAAACCTTTGATTTTTGAACTCTTAATACCACTATTCCACATACTAAACTTAAAGCTCGACTGAAAGAACTCGTCAGCTTATATTTCTTTAACAAAAAGAGCACTAGATGTTTTAAATATCTAGTTTTGGGCTGGAATTTCGGCTTACTTTGTGAAAAATCATACAGAGTCAAGGAAAAAATATACCGACGAAATATCACTGCCATGCTGGACTTGTTAATTGACAACATATTTGTTGAATTTGGAGGTTTGGTCTTCCAACAGACTATTGGAATCCCAATGGGTACCAATTGCGCTCCTCTACTTGCAGTTTTTTTTTTATTCCTATGAAGCAGAATTTATCCTAGGGCTTGTACAGAAAGGAGAAAAGAAATTAGCCCAGTCTTTTAATTTCACCTTTCGGTATACATGTATTGATGATGTACTGTCTCTTAATAATAATAGATTCAGTGATCACTTACATTTAATATATCCAAGTGAACTTAAATCTAAAGATACTACCGACACAGATAAATCTGCTTCATATTTATACCCCTGCTTTAAAAAAGGGGGGGTATACTGTTTTACCTCTGTCTGTCAGTCAGTCAGTCCGTCCCATGAAACTTTCGTCACATTTTTCTCAGGAACTACACATCCACCCTTTCTGTAATTTGGTATCAACATTTATATATGTCAGCCATACCGTGTGATGCGTTTTCAGATTCATCACTTGACAACTTCCTGTTAACCGAACACTTGTCTGATTTTACACATGATAGCCAAGTTGAAAATTTTCGTCACATTTTTCTCAGGAACTACAATTCAAGAATTTCTGAAATTTGGTTTCAGGATTTATATAAGTCAGCTATACCGTGTGATGCGTTTTCAGATTCATCACTCGACAACTTCCTGTTTACCGAACACTTGCATATTTTTACACTATTAATATTATCCACTTGCGGCGGGGGTATCATCAGTGAGCAGTAGCTCGCAGTTTCACTTGTTAGACCTTTTTCCACAGGCACTTGTCTCAGAAAAAAAAATTCCTATATACCTTAATATAACACAAGGTACTTAACTAAATTTTTTGAAAAATGTCACCCAGTCCTGAATTCTGTTATTTTTCCATTTCTCGGTTTTCAGACCTACTTAAACTTATTATGCCGTAAATCTAAATTGATTTATCTACACAATGGTATATGACACGACAACCATTGTTGTGGGGATCATTAGTAACAGGCCTCAGAAGTCGGTCAACGTGATTTTTTTTTTGCATACCGCTCCAGACTTTTTTTTTTATATGGGACGAGCTCTGACGTCCCACTGCCACAATTTGTCTGGCAAAACAGCTGTAGGACGTCAGAGTAATCTCAGACCAGTAAGGTTGTGAGGTTGTTGCATTCTTATATTTTTGGCACGTGTTGAGTCAAACCCTTCATCTGATAACTCTGTTGCCCTTGGATCTTCATCTCCCTCTCTTAAGCTGTAGGGGAGAAATGACTTAAATTCTCAAGTGTGGTTACCAAGGCAGGAGACAGAAATTTGTTATTTTGCTAGACAAGTCTAGGTGTAGAGGTTGTAATGAGAGTTTTTAATAGCCATTGATGTATTATGGAATTTCTGTGGGCTACAATGTATCAGAAAGGTGTATCATCAAACTAACTTAAGGTAAAAAAAAAAAAAAAGTAAACTGTCATGAACACCATGTCAGAACACTTGGTACATTAGTGAAGATGTTTTGGTAATTTTGTGTGTACAGTTGAAATGTAAGAGTTAACCTTTAGCATTACATGTATTATATATTATGTAATATCATTCAAGTACATGTACAATGTACCATTTTTGTCCTATGTGACTTTTGTTTAACACTTGACCTAATCATTTACATTTTTTGTATGTCAGGAGTTTACATAAATTTATATTTTTATATTATTTACGTCAAGGTTATGTTTTGAATGTACAATAAATATATGAATGGTTATGTGTTTTTCAGTCTGCTGTTTCCTTAGAATAGGGTACAGCATTATTGTATCATGACAACAAGGCCAGCAGGTAATGAATTGTAAGTATTTACTCAGAATTATCTTAACCAGTAGTTTCTTTCCAGCTTTGGCCAGATCAAATTTGTGCAAAATGGCATGAGTAGGAGGTTAAGGTAGTGCCAAACACTTAGAGTAAAATGAATTTGTCTCATATTAATAATTTTCATAAAATTTGGGCAAAATATTAACTTTGACTCTTTGACAAAAATATAAAAATTTTACAAAAACATTTATTTGAACTTTTTATGTACGGTTTGGACAAGGTTGGAGTATTCTCATTTGTGTGCTTAAAATTTTGATATTTTAATTGGATGTTAAAAAAATGTACATGCAGACAGAAAGGGACTCTTACTGAAACCACTGACTTTTTTCTTGATTCTTGTTAAAACATCTTGGATCGACCTTGTAAAATTTGTGTTAAAAATAAGAAAAGTTGTATGCTGATCCAGCAAGTTTTGAGAAAAAAATTTCATGCAGACAACAAATATAAGTTTTAAAATTATTTTCATTTTGTAAAATTGCTTGTTTATTAGAGAGGTACATGTTAATTGTATTCTCTGTTCTACATGTAATTACAAATTATTTGTTTTTCAGTAATTTAGGTGTAAAGTTTGGTAATGCTGCTGTGGCTGGTATTACTGGTGTTACAATAAACTTTCCAGTAGATCTGTGTAAAACTAGACTTCAGAATGCAGAAACAGGGCCAAATGGGGAGAAAATTTACAAAAGCTTGTAAGTATTTTAAACAAAACTTGTTACCTCAGATGTCATCCTGGCTTTAGGGAACCGTTCAGGATTTTAAGATGGGGCAGAATTTTGAAATAAATGCATATAATCAAGTAATAGCATACATGTAAAGACTAAAATGAGTATAAAATGCATTTTTCATCATGTACTACTTACTTCTTAACTTTGATAATTAGACTCAATAAGTACTGGTACATTTTAACATTTGCATACATCATCCAATAGGCTTTCTCTACATAGACTTTGCTATAACAATTTTGATAGTGAATATTCATCCATCACGATCACAAATTTTATAATTCAAACATAGTATATGGGAGGAAATCAATCCAAATACTCTTCATGCATTGAGTTGTTTTCAACAATTGCCTCGTGAGAAATACAGGCTCCTTTGCACCTCTATTTTTATCATTGAAGACCATAATAAAGGTTTAAAAGTAAAGCTCATCAATAAAACTTCTATACCTTCTGAACGATGTGTATTACAGTTGGTTTATTTTTGCCTTATTTACAATCGTATATTCAATCCCTATTCTTGCTGTCAAACTCAAGATAACTGCTTTTAATTTTCTTGTGTTAAAATGTTTCATTATCTCCACATCTCACTATGTATGTATGGTATAATTATTTATTTTATATATCTGTATATATAGGTTGGATTGTGCGAAAAAGACTTATAAAGCAGAAGGTTTCTTTGGCATGTACAGGGGTAAGTAATTTATGAAGGGACCTTAAATTTTGTTAATGCTATGAGCATGATAATTTTCATGTCTTTTCTGCGGAAATTCAATCATCAACATAGTTGTTATCATTCATGATCAGGATATATGGTTAAAAAGTTCTTTTTAAAGTCATCCTTACTTTTCCCTTCATAGTTTGCTCATCTGGGGCATGATGATGAACCTTGCCACTTTATGCCATCTGCATTTTCTATTGTCTGTAGAAACTTTTTTAAAAGTCATCTCCTTCCAAGTTACAAAACCAAATCATATCAATCCTCAATAGATTATTCCTTGATAGAATATACTGATAATAGTATTTGAATTAAGTTGAAGTCCAATCAACTTTTCCAGTTTTATGACATCTATATATGCAATAACAAGTGGAAATAACTGAACTTTCCCTATAAGACTTAAAATCTTTGGTGAGTGGACAATGTTATATAAAGATAATTCATTTGTGTTTATTCATGCTTTAATCCACAAAATATCATTTGGTGCAGTTTTGGTTGTATTTGACAGTACATAGAGTTGTATTTAACAATTCTTATATTTTAGGATGGGCAGTGAATACACTTCTAATTACTCCAGAGAAATGCATAAAGTTGGGTTTAAATGACCTGTTCTGCCATCATTTTGGAGGTAAAGAGTAAGTTTTCATTATTTTTATTACAACTATGACAACTATCTCATTCAAAGACTAGATTATGGATGCCAGCTGAAGGACGCCTCCGGTGCGGTAATTTCTCGCTACATTGAAGACCTTTTGGTGACCTTCTGCTGTTGTTTTTTTCTATGGTCGGGTTGTTGTCTCTTTGGCATATTCCCCATTCCCATTCTCAATTTTAAAGAGATATATAATAACTGACCTTGTTTAAATGCATGAATGACTTTGATGGGAAAAAAGTATTATCACAGTGACATGTTTTATTCTATCATTTTATTGAAAAATCTCAAAAAAATGATTTTATCAATATTATATTTTGTCAAGTAAATCATTAACAAAACAATGTGCTTGTTTAAGCATCTATTTAATCATTTAATTCTCTATCTGTATATCAGTATAGGCATTGTTTATTTTACACAGAGGTAAATGCAAAAAAGTAGAGAATCCTTTTTCTTGACATAAGATGAAACTAGCATTATTATCAAGTACCCATGGTACATCTGAAATGGTAGGAGGCCAGCTTTCTTTGCATAATGAGGATAATTTTGTCAGATATTTTTATGCCCCACCTACGATAGTAGAGGGGCATTATGTTTTCTGGTCTGTGTGTCCGTTTGTTCGTCTGTCTGTCCTTTCGTCCGTCTGTCCTTCCTTCTGTTCGTCCCGCTTTAGGTTAAAGATTTTGGTCAAGGTAGTTTTTGATGAAGTTGAAGTCTAATCAACTTGAAACTCAGTACACATGTGCCCTATGATATGATCTTTCTAATTTTAATGCCAAATTAGTGTTTTGACCCCAATTTCAGGGTTCACTGAACATAGAAAATGATAGTGCAAATTTCAGGTTTAAGTTTTTGGTCAAGGTAGTTTTTGATGAAGTTGAAGTCCAATCAACTTGAAACTTAGTATACATGTGCCCTGTGATATGATCTTTCTAATTTAAATACCAAATTAGAGTTTTTACCCCAATTTCACAGTCCACTTATAAACACAGAAAATGATAGTGCGAGTGGGGCATCTGTGTACTATGGACACATTCTTGTTACTTGTAAAATCCATCATTAAAGGGAAAAAATAAGCTGCCTTTCCTATATTTAATAAACATTTTATTTGTATTTTTAGTGGAACTTTACAATGGTATGGTCGTTTGAGTGCTGGTGGACTGGCTGGTGCCTGTCAGATTATAGTAACTACACCCATGGAATTGTTAAAGATACAACTTCAAGATGCTGGCAGGAGTGGTAACTAATTTTGTGCATTTTTGCAATATTTACTTCAAAGTTATGAAAATGTTTAGTTTTAAGAATATTTCTTTCATATCTCTGCTCCAAAGGAGGGAGATATACTGGTTTACTTCTGTCCCTCTGTCTGTTTGTTTCTTTATCTTTTTGTCTGCAACACATTTCTGTCAAATCTTTCTGTGCCACTACAAACTAGGTACAGATTCATATCATAGGAAGTTTTATATTAACATTGAATATTTTCCTAGTTCAGTTGTTTTTGTGAAAGTTGTGGTCCTAAGAAAAAGGGAATTGTGTTTTGAAAATGTCTGTTCTCAACATATTTTTATTCTGTAATGAATGGATCATGGTTGATCAGCTTTAAGTATTTAATATAAACCTTTGATTCATTTATTTTAGTGGTCATCAATTTCATGATTTGAGGAAATATTACATTTTTGTGAATACATGATTGAGCGTTTTTGAAAAAGTCTTCCTACATGCATTCATAAAGAAAAAAGTTGTTAATTGTTTAACCTTTAAGTTCATAGTTCACCATTTACCACGAAATCCATGACAATTAGTATCATAAAAATAATAATGAATCTGCAGTAGTCATATCATAAGAAGTTGAATTGTAGCCCTTGTTTATATAAAATTGCTTGAAAAATATCACTTTTCCACTTTTCCTCACTAATGCCTGAATCAGTTGATAAGATTAAGTATAAAATCATACTATTAGAAGTTGCTGATTTTTAAGGGTGAGTTTCATTCCGGTTGATCAAATTTTATTTTGCCAAAATTGTTGGTCTTGGAATTTCAAATATTTGTTTTTCAATAAACTAATACATTTCATTCTTTAGGGGATTGGAAGGTGTGAAGTTGTTAAAAAAATGAATTATTTAGCCAAATATTCTGTACTTATTATGGGAGGATAAAAGTCATACTCTGGGCTCCTATTTTGAACTGAAAAATCACAAAACGGCTCTCACTAGAATAAGACTGTGTCCCATATTAGATCTAGAGTAACCTCATTCAATGTTCCTGCTGAGTAAGGGACATTGCATTGTTTGTTTTTATTACTGTTTTAGATGACGTATTTGAGCTATCCCTGTAGCAGTATATATAAAGTAGATACAAATATTAACATGAAATTGTACAGTATCTCCAAACTTTAAGGTATAGTACTGAAAAGGCCTCCAATGTTTTTAAAAAGAAAAGATAAGCTATAAAGTTGCAATGTAATGTTATGTGAATGCTTGTTTTCCATGTGAACAAAATTATTTTTTGAAATTAAAAAAAAGATTACATATACAGACAATAACCTCCCACTTCAAAATGTGTACACTTATTGGTATAAGCTGTTTTATTCCAAAATAATTTTACCTAAATTTGACTTTATCACATTTTTTTTTAAAATACACAAGAGGGTCAATTAAATGTTAGATAATTTAAGTTAACATTGTTGTGCAAAGGAAAATTTGAAATATGATTCATGGCCTGATTTCACCTTTTGCTTTTTACACTGCTTGATTAGAAGTTAAATAAAACAATAACCATCTCTAGTGCAGAGACATACATCTTTATATTTATGTTTTATTTTTTTAGGTGTTACATTAAATGCGGATGGTACAGTAGCTAAGAAGACTGCATTGGGAATTAGTAAACAGTTATATGCTGAGCGTGGATTCTTGGGACTGTATAAAGGATTTAGACCGACCTTTTTGAGAGATGTTATATTTTCAACTGTTTACTTCCCTTTAGTTTCTTATTTAAATGATTGGGTAAGACACATTTTTTTGTATCTTTAAAAAAATCAGTTCCCATCAGTACACACTTAGCAAAGTGAAATGGGTTATAGTGAACAAAAATTTAAATCACCTTGTCCATAGCTGATATTTTAAAGCTGACTGACTATTGGAATCACTATTTAATATTTAGACAAATCACACTCATTATCAGTGTTAAAGTTGAATACTTAATTGATATTGCAAGAACTTATTATTAGACTATAATATGATTTATCATCTTCAGGTATCTGTTAAATATCATTACTGTTGTAAAGAATAAATTTTTATCAGGAAATGGGTCAAGGAATAATGTTTTATTTTAATACATTGACATCTTCAAACAAAATATAAAATTAAAATATGCCTGAAACAAATGAACATGAAACATAAAAATAAGGAGGTGTGGTATGATCGACAATGAGACAATTATCCACCAAAGTTCAAATGAAGTGGATTGTAAGCAATTGTAGGCAACCTTACAAATGTATGTAAAAAGTTATTGTAATTGTAATTTAAAACGATGTGTATACAGTTCAAACTTAAAAGAAAATGTGCATTAGCTATTGATTAAAAAGAAACATTAGAGGATGATATTAGGTTGAAGACAAAAATAGATTTAGAAATACTTAATCAGATTTGAAGAAACAGTTCTCTATTGTATAGAATTAGAATAAGAGCTTTTGTTTTCATTTTAATCAGTTGCTAAAATAAATTGAATTACTGATTTCACTTTTGTAAATATGTTGAAACTTTAAACATCTGTATTTTTTTTCTTCAGATAATCAAGATGTTAGTAAGTATACCTAGGCCTGCTAAATTTATGTGTTTTTTTTTAGTAACGTATATAGATTAAAAGGACAAAATCTTATTTTAAAGTTTACAGTGTTAAAAAAAGGTGTTCTGTGAAAAATTGCATCTTTTCTAATACAAGGGCAGAAAAACAGATTTGATCAAAATTTGGATTATTAACTTTTGTTTGAAGTTATTTTTAAAGTATGAAATATAAAAGTTGATATGACAAGGCACAATAAAAAGTTTTTTCAAGCATTAAAAATGCTGAAATTGGAATACTTAATTGAAGAAATGTAGCATATGACGTTGGCAAATGTTAACCACAATATTTCTCTGTTTATCCATGATACCATAGTTTAACTTCAATAACCGAATTTGACTGCAATTTCTTTTTCCTGTTTATTTATTGATATGAAATGTTTCTGTTCATTGTTTGAAAAATTCTATAAACTTTAAAGCAGTTTATTTTTGTACCAGATTAAGATTTTCATAATTTCTGACATTGAGTCCACTGAGCAGATCTTTATTGTTAAAATGCAACAAAAAAAGTAGATACTATATGATCAATATTATCAAATATCAAAGTGGCAAAAACAAATCCAAATTTAATGTAGTCAATTTGTGATTTTAGTGGTGTGAATAGAATTTAAGAATCACTTTTTTAGCTCACCTGGCCCGAAGGGCCAAGTGAGCTTTTCCCATCACTTTGCGTCCGGCGTCCGTCGTCGTTAACTTTTACAAAAATCTTCTCCTCTGAAACTACTGGGCCAAATTTAACCAAACTTGACCAAAATCATCATTGGAGTATCTAGTTTAAAAAATGTGTGGCGTGACCCGGCCAACCAACCAAGATGGCCGCCACGGCTAAAAATGTAGATTTTGGCTCATATCTCTGAAACCAAAGCATTTAGAGCAAATCTGACAGGGTAAAATTGTTCATCAGGTCAAGATCTATCTGCCCTGAAATTTTCAGATAAATCGGACAACCCGTTGTTGGGTTGCTGCCCCAAAATTGGTCATTTTAAGGAAATTTCACCGTTTTTGGTTATTATCTTGAATATAATTATAGATAGAGATAAACTGTAATAGCAATAATGTTCAGCAAAGTAAGATCTACAAAAAAGTCAACATGACCAAAATGGTCAGTTGACCCCTTTAGGAGTTATTGCCCTTTATAGTCAATTTTTAACCATTTTTAGCTCACCTGGCCCGAAGGGCCAAGTGAGCTTTTCCCATCACTTTGCGTCCGTCAGCGTCCGTCGTTAACTTTTACAAAAATCTTCTCCTCTGAAACTACTGGGCCAAATTAAACCAAACCTGGCCACAATTATTATTGGGGTATCTAGTTTAAAAATGTGTACGGTGACCCGGCCAACCAACCAAGATGGCCACCATGGCTAAAAATAGAACATGGGGTAAAATGCAGTTTTTGGCTTATAACTCAAAAACCAAAGCATTTAGAGCAAATCTGACATGGGGGTAGAATTGTTCATCAGGTCAAGATCTATCTGCCCTGAAATTTTCAGATGAATCGGATATTTCGTTGTTGGGTTGCTGCCCCTTAAATGGTAATTTTAAGGAAATTTTGCTGTTTTTGGTTATTATCTTGAATATTATTATAGATAGAGATAAACTGTAAACAGCAATAATGTTCAGCAAAGTAAGATCTACAAATAAGTCAACATGACCAAAATGGTCAGTTGACCACTTTAGGAGTTATTGCCCTTTATAGTAAATTTTTAACCATTTTTCGTAAATCTTAGTAATCTTTTAGAAAAATCTTCTCCTCTGAAACTACTGGGCCAAATTTAACCAAACTTAGCCATAATAATTATTGGGGTATCTAGTTAAAATAATGTGTCCGGTAACTCGGCCAACAAACCAAGATGGCCGCCATGGCTAAAAATAGAACATGGGGGTAAAATGCAGTTTTTGGCTTATAACTCAAAAACCAAAGCATTAAGAGCAAATCTGACAGGAAGTAAAATTGTTGATCAGGTCACGATTTATCTGCCCTGGAATTTTCAGATGAATCGGACAATCGGTTGTTAGGTTGCTGCCCCTGAATTGGTAATTTTGAGGAAATTTTGCTGTTTTTTTGTTATTATCTTGAATATTATTATAGATAGAGATAAACTGTAAACAGCAATAATGTACAGCAAAGTAAGAACTAAAAATAAGTCAGCATGACCAAAATAGTCAATTGACTCCCTAAGGAGTTATTGCCCTTCATTTTTTAAAATTTGAAGATTTTCAATAACATTTTCCACAGAAAGTACTGTTATAGATAGAGATAATTGTAAGCAGCAAGAATGTTTAGTAAAGTAACATCTACAAACACATCACCATCACCAAAACACAATTTTGTCATGAATCCATCTGTGTCCATTGTTTAATATTCACATAGACCAAGATGAGCGACACAGGCTCTTTAGAGCCTCTAGTTTTTATTATAGAGTTGCTGTGTTTTAACATTTCACAATCTGTACTAAGCTTATTCCTAAATCACTATAAAACGGGTTCTTGATTTGATAAGGAGCGAGGAAAAAGGGTTCTTGAGCGAGAAATGATGAAGATGTTTAATATCAAATTTTGATCAGAGTTTCTGTGAATGATACAATGTACTAAAGCTTAGTCTGTTAATGATATAACAACATCATGTATAATTAAGGTATGTGTGAGCACATATGCATCATGTTATTTCAGCCTTATCCTTTATAAATAAAAGCTCTGTCTTTTTCATTAATTGAATTAATTCTAAATGCTCTAAATTCTAAACTATCATTCTCATAACAGGTAACATAGCACCTTTTTTTTACTTTAATTAGAGAAGCTAGCAACCTTTTACTTGACTATAAGCAACAAAATGTGAAAACTTTCTGCACAAAGATTGAATGAATACAAGTTTTAAATCTTTGGGAACATTATCTAAAGGAAATCTGTTTGTTTACACCTTTCCTTCTTTCAGTAGAATTCACTTATATTATTTTTTAAACTGCACATTATTATTACTAACCTAAAATTACACTAAAACATAGCCAATTTAATTTTTGTCGGTCGAGCCTGCAACTTTTGTTGCAGAAAGCTCAACATAGGGATAGTGATCCGGCGGCAGCGGCGTTAGCTAACTTCTTAAAAGGTTTATATTTTAGAAGGTGAAAGACCTGGATGCTTCATACTTTGTATATAGATGCCTCATGTTACGAAGTTTCCGTCAGTCACATGTCCAATGTCCTTGACCTCATTTTCATGGTTCAGTGACCACTTGAAAAAAAAGATCAGAATATTTGTAATGTTGAATTCTCTCATATTATAAGTAATAGGATAACTATATTTGGTATGTGCGTACCTTGCAAGGTCCTCATGCCCGTCAGACAGTTTTCACTTGACCTCGACCTCATTTCATGGATCAGTGAACAAGGTTAAGTTTTGGTGGTCAAGTCCATATCTCAGATACTATAAGCAATAGGGCTAGTATATTTGGTGTATGGAAGGACTGGAAGGTGTACATGTCCAACTGGCAGGTGTCATCTGACCTTGACCTCATTTTCATGGTTCAGTGGTTATAGTTAAGTTTTTGTGTTTTGGTCTGTTTTTCTCATACTTTATGCAATAGGTCTACTATATTTGTTGTATGGAATGATTGTAAGGTGTACATGTCTAGCGGGCAGATGTCATCTGACCTTGACCTCATTTTCATGGTTCAGTGGTCAAAGTTAAGTTTTTAAGTTTTGGTCTTTTTATCTAATATTATATGCCAAAAGTCAACTATATTTGGTGTATAGGAATATATTATGATCTATATGTCAGTCCCGCAGGTTTTATTTGACCATGACCTCAATTGCACGGTTCATTGCACAGTGTTAAGTTTTTGTGTTTTGGTCTATTTTTCTTTAAATAGAAGTAATAGGTCAACTATATTTGTTGTATGGAAGCTTTGTTAGCTGTACATGTCTGCCTGGCATGGTTCATCTGACCTTGACCTCATTTTCATGGTTCATTGGTCTTTGTTTAGCTATCTTGGTTAATGTTAAGTTTATGTGACAGTTGTAATAAAGCTTTATACAACATAATATCAATGATTAGTAAAGAAGGGGAGACATTTCAGTGTGTGCACTCTTGTTAAACTCTAGGTGAAATAATGATTTAACCACAAAATACTACACATAGAAATAAAGAATTAGTTACAATAACTCCTCCAAAAAAGGTTGAACTTACATTCTCTAGAGAGTAAGCAGCTCTTTTACATGAGAGTTTATTTTTAACCTAGAAACGATCATTGTTACAAATTTTTTAAATGGTTATGTTATGTTTTATTTTCAATTTTATTTGATATATAATTAATACCTTACACTTTTTTCAAAACATATTTATTCAGTGTAACCTGTGTAATCCAACACACTTAGGGGCCAGAAAAAATGTCGGATTAAGCAGGGTGTCGGAATATTCAGGTTTTTTCTGCTAGGATAGGCATATTTTTGGGACCATAAAAATGTGTCGGTTAAAGCAGGATGTTGGAATACTCAGGAGTCATATTAAGCAGGTTACACTGTATATGCTATATTTTTTCTATATTGCTTACTCTTATAAAATGCTGTCAAAATTGCAGTACATGTATTTACTTGCACCTTAACGGAAATACCTTTGTAATATATAGGAATGATTGTATTAATTTAGATAATTCCTGCAAATAGAACTGGATAGTTATAATTACAGTTTAATAACATTAACCCCATCTCCAATTTTGCATTTAAAAAAAAATCTCTGTAAATTTTAAACAAATTTTGCTTAGAATTAAGGTATTTAAAAAAATGTATTATTTTTTTAATCCAAATTTGTGGTTCACCTTTATTCCTTGGAAATCTATTAAATTAATGAATGCCCTTCAAATAATCCAAAGTATAATAAAACAGTAGAGATCTCTAACTAAAAGACAAGACCAATAGTAGCCAGGTTTTGATTTGTACATAATCTGTCCTTAATGTGACATGTCTAAATCCTGTTATATATGTAGAAGTATATTCTAGAGTTATAATATTTCTTACAGGGACACAAAGAAAATGAAAAAAAGATATATGTTAGTTTTTCCTCAGCATTTATATCTGGGGCTGTTGCTTCCCTCTCAGTTAACCCCTTTGATGGTAAGTTTTTAGTTTTAATACAGTAGTAGTTTCTTGTGTACAATATGGCATTCATTATCACTGAACTAGTATGTATATTTGTTTAGGGCCAGCTGAAGGAAGCCTCTGGGTGTGGGAATTTCTTGCTGAATTGAAGACTTGTTGGTGACCTTCTGCTGTTGTCTGCTCTATGATCGGGTTGCTGTCTCTTTGACACATTCCCCATTTCCATTCTCAATTTTATTCTTGTAGATATTGTTAACTAAAAAGTAAACTTATTATGTGGTTAAAATACTTGATACTTTATGAAACTTGTATTATCAAGGAACATTTGTTTACATTTCTGTCAATGGAATATTTTCTGTACAAGAAAGAAGAATGATATCAATGTGATATTTGATTGTCAAAAGCAATCTTAACAACACCATGTCAAAAACTGATGAAAAAGACAAACAACATTACACAAATGAGACAACAGGTCATATAGTTTATGTCATTTCTGACACTTCAAAAGTAGAAAGGTGTTTTTTTTCTTGTTGGGCAATTTTGGCGGACTTGCATGAAAGATAGCACGGTTACCCATACTTTAGATTTATTCCTTAAAAGATTACTTACCCCTTATATATATCGTATTAGGTCACTAGCACACTATGTACTGTTAATTTAGAAATTATTGCAATGTTTTTATTATTGTGGAAATACGACAGGGTTATAATCGCAATAATTTAAACTCTTATTTTGATATTTTTTATATGAATTAAACATGATTTTTCTCAATATTGCAAAAAATCAAATCGCAATTTAGTCTTAAAATGACAAAATCGCAATAATAAATGCTGGCAATAATATCTGAATTTACAGTAGTATGTCATCATTGCAGGGGATCAATATTAATTAATTGGTGCACAATAATATATTACTTAATCAAGAATATAAACAATAAGACCACATAGGAAGTAAGCCAGTCAAATGACAAAAATAATATTTGAGACAAGGTTTTCTTGCAATGCCTCTAGTAGAATAAGATTGTTTTACTTTGATTCTGTTGATCACATAACTACAAATAAATGAAATCAGTTAATGTAAGGAATACACACTCATTAAAACAGTCATTTCATTTTATTTATTCTTTTTAGTTGTAAAGACAAGATTACAGACTCTTACAAAAGGAAAGAATGAAAAAACTTATGCTGGCATAACTGATTGTTTTAGGTGAGTCAAAAGATACTAAAGGGATATTTAAACACATAAGTTAATAGCAGATTCAGGTCTATATATTTTTTTTCCTCAAGTGTAGATGATGATAGCTGTTCTAGAACTGGTCCTTCAAAATAAGATAAGAATATTAATACAGAAGATGTGATATGATTTCCAATGAGACCAATCTCCACCAATTATCAAGTGGTAAACATGTTTGTGAGCGTTCAACCCTAACCATAGCTTTGACTTTATTGTAACAATGAGACAAACATGTTTGTGAGCGTTCAACCCTAACCATAGCTTTGACTTTATTGTAACAACACAACATATGTGCTGCCTGTAAAAATCAGCTGTAATTGGCTTAACTCCAACGATTGGTACTAGGGAAAAAACAACTAATATGAAATCAGCTGTAATTGGCTTAACTCGAACGATTGGTACTAGGGAAAAAACAACTAATATGAAATCAGCTGTAATTGGCTTAACTCGGACGATTGGTACTAGGGAAAAAACAACTAATATGAAATCAGCAGCTTGTTTTACCATCTATTAAATTTCTGTGTAAGTGGTGATACTATTGATAATAACCCGGTAATTTGATTAATGTTTCAGGAAAATATATAAGACTGAGGGATGGACAGCTTTCTATAAAGGAGGTACCAGTAGGATTATAGCTATAGCCATTTTGTTTGGTGTGGCACAGACGGTCTATTGGCTGGAACCAGTAGAGCATACAATAAAACTCTATACCAAGTACAGATCTTGACCTTCAAGAAAAAACATTTAGGCACAAATCTACTACAAAATTTTATATAAAATTTTTTAATGATGAAAAGAAACAAAATAATTTGTATTATACAAAAATTATGTATTTATCTTTACTAGGTCTGATTTTTTTTTTTTATAATAGAAGTTTGATATAGATTTTTTAGAAGTTTTTAAAAGAATTTGTGTATATTTAATAAGACATTTTGCTTTTCAACTTTTGAATTTAATAGTCAGACGTAAATGTTTAAGAATAACAAAAGAGTATTGCTAAAAGTTATTAATGAATTTTCAATTGTAAGAAGCTTTTTTTTTATTAGCTTACCTTGCCTAGAAGGACAACGTGGGCTATTGCCATTGTTTGGCATTTATCAGTTGTCTTCTGTCCTATTTGTCTACATAAAATCAAAATTAACTCTTTTGCTAGAACTTAATCATTTTAGTTAGATCAGTAATGTCCCTTTGATTTTGATTTTTTTAGTCTAGTAAATGGTACTATGAGCGAAAGAAACCTTTGTCATATTGCAGTGATTTTAATTTATGAGGAATACATGCTCCATTTAGTCTCTAGTTTAGATAGGCAGCTATCTTGGATTTGCCAGAATATTGATATGAGAGTTTATGATATTAATTAAAACTAAATTCAAATATATAAATCTTAGAATAGACTTTATTTCCTCTGCTTCTTTAACATTTGTTTTTCACCGTTGGATATATTTATTTAAATAGAAAAGGAAACTCTTGTCTGTTCATCAAAGTTTAAGTTAAAACTGTGTGTCAGGTCTCCCTTTATTGACTTACGTCATATATCAATCAAATTTAAAAAAAATGTAAAAGTAAACTTGTTTTGAATGTCTTTGTCAGTATGTATTTTCTACAAAACTACTGCTGCAGGAAATGATAGGCAATAACTACAATTTAAAAAGGGAGTTAACTCTAGATATTTATACTTCCCTTTCCCATACATTCCAGTATTGTGCAGATATTGTCCTTACTGCTTGCATTTTATATATTTACAGAATGTGATAATTGGTTGATATTGTTGTTATTATTTATACTTTTTAAACTCCACTAAAAGGTTTGTCCATTGTATGGCATTCTGAAAAAAAATTGCAATTCTATACACTTTTTTATTTTTGAAGCTAGTCTCAAAGACATAAAATCCTCATATTTGAAACCAGTGATTTGTTTTTATTTTGTGAAGGTTCTTAACACATTTACAAATGCTTTGTGTCTTGTTTATTATATTTGTTTAATATTCATAGTGTTATAAATGATTTTTTTTAATCTTAAAAATTTAAATTCAAATAATGTGCCATAAAGAAGTTATAACTCATAAATTTAGTCAAATAAGTAATGCATTTATATAAAAGTTATAATTATGATATCAAATTACATAGTGATTTTTTGACAAAAACCACATGATACTGATTGTATGGAAATTAAAGAATAAGAGGCTATTGGAAACCAATACCAATAGTTTGGTCAAATTATATATTGATGACTATTTTGAAGATCAAACTAGTATAAAAGATTTGTAATTTGTAACTTTTCTTTTAAAGTTATTTGTATGTCTTTTATTTCTTTGATTCAATGATACATACCAATGAATAGTTAATGAGGTGAAAAAAAGTTACCTGACAATCATACAGTGTTATTTTTCAAAAAATTTTAATGTCAGACATATAAAGAAAGTCTATAGCTACTAATGCTACAATTTAAAATTTCAGGAACAACACTTTCCTTCCCTTTTTCTAACCTATTAGATTTATAGGTCACTGACCCCAAAACTATGTGTAAATATTCTCAATAATGAAGACATTGGGGATATTTATATGCACTTTATACATGTATAGAATAGTGGGTAATCCCATGTTAACACATATTTCGATTTATTTGTACAGTTGTGGTGATAAATGTCTTTATTTATGATAGCCAAAATTTTGTCAGATTAAGAGTCACTTGCCTTTAAATTAAATATATGTGTTATTGAATTTTTAACAGCATTTTGGTTTCCAGTCAGTTTATCCTCAACATTTGAATTATTAATTGAATGTGAACTGTGATATACATGTAAATATTACAATAATCATGAATAAATGGTTTTATGATAGCCATTCTTAATATTTTTGAAAATTCCTGTGTATTTGTTTATTTTTTTATTTGTAGATTATCAGTTTAATTAGTAGTATGTATATTATTCATTAGTTCTAAGTCAAATTATTATTATTTGTGTTACTAGTCTGTACTTATATTAGTGTCATAAGTTTACGTGAGGTGTTTTTTGGGGTGGTTATTTTTATTATTTTTGGATGGGGTGTACCACATCTGTTTAAACACATATAGATCATCATTGTTGTATCAAATCTTTACATGGGCTGTTGTGATAACATAAGAGCATGGCCACTTGAAATTTCACTATACAATATTTTACGAAAATTACTGAATTTTACCCTAGAGATGCTATCAATGTACCGGCACAAACTTGTACTCAATTTTTTTATGCATAATATTATCAAGTTTCCTCCCAAAAATTATTTCACATGACCACCAAAGTGAAAATTTATATAAGGATATATTATAAAGGAATGCATTTTTCCGTGATTATTTTTTGTAGAGCTTATTACAACCATTTAGTCAACAATATCTTATGAATCTAAATGAATTATAGGAAAATTTGCATTAAGTTAATTACCTAATGACCTCATTGATTACTATTTATAAACTATCCTGGATTTTTACCAAACTTAGACAGAAGCTTCTTACCATCAAAATATAGTATCAAGAGGAATTTTTTTATTCATTTTTTTCCTCATTTTTGTTGACCCTGCAATTATCAGCAAAAGTAGGCAAGACACTGGGTTCTGCAGAACCCATACATTTTTATACGACCGCAAATTTTGAAAAAATTTTCGTCGTATATTGCTATCACGTTGGCGTCGGCGTTGTCGTCGTCGTCGTCGGCGTCGTCGTCGTCGTCGTCCGGCGTCCGAATACTTTTAGTTTTCGCACTCTAACTTTAGTAAAAGTGAATGGAAATCTATGAAATTTTAACACAAGGTTTATGACCACAAAAGGAAGGTTGGTATTGATTTTGGGAGTTTTGGTCCCAACATTTTAGGAATTAGGGGCCAAAAAGGGCCCAAATAAGCATTTTCTTGGTTTTCGCACTATAACTTTAGTTTAAGTTAATAGAAATCTATGAAATTTTGACACAAGGTTTATGACCACAAAAGAACGGTTGGGATTGATTTTGGGAGTTTTGGTCTCAACAGTTTAGGAATTAGGGACCAAAAAAGGGCCCAAATAAGCATTATTCTTGGTTTTCGCACAATAACATTAGTATAAGTAAATAGAAATCTATGAAATTTAAACACAAGGTTTATGACCATAAAAGAAAGGTTGGGTTTGATTTTGGGAGTTTTGGTCCCAACATAATAAGGGGCCCAAAGGGTCCAAAATTAAACTTTTGTTTGATTTCATCAAAATTGAATAATTGGGGTTCTTTGATATGCTGAATCTAACTGTCATGACTGTGTATGTAGATTCTTAACTTTTGGTCCCGTTTTCAAATTGGTCTACATTAAGGTCCAAAGGGTCCAAAATTAAACTTAGTTTGATTTTGACAAAAAATGAATCAGTTAGGTTCTTTGATATGCTGAATCTAAAAATGTACTTAGATTCTTGATTATTGGCCCAGTTTTCAAGTTGGTCCAAATCGGGGTCCAAAATTAAACTTTGTTTGATTTCATCAAAAATTGAATAAATGGGGTTCTTTGATATACCAAATCTAACTGTGTATGTAGATTCTTCATTTTTGGTCCTGTTTTCAAATTGGTCTACACTAAAGTCCAAAGGGTCCAAAATTAAACTTAGTCTGATTTTAACAAAAATTGAAATCTTGAAGTTCTTTGATATGCTGAATCCAAAAATGTACTTAGATTTTTTATTATGGGCCCAGTTTTCAAGTTGGTCCAAATCAGGATCTAAAATTATTATATTAAGTATTGTGCAATAGCAAGTCTTTTCAATTGCACAGTATTGCGCAATGGCAAGAAATATCTAATTGCACAATATTGTGAAATATCAAATTTTTTTTTAATTAGAGTTATCTTTCTTTGTCCAGAATAGTAAGCAAGAAATATCTAATTGCAAAATATTGTGCAATAGCAAGATTTTTTTTTAATTGGAGTTATCTTTCTTTGTCCAGAATCAACTTAAATCTTTGTTATATACAATATACAATGTATATTCACTTTTTACTACCAACTGATAAATTAAAATAATCTTTACCATTCAGTGATAACAAGCAGTTTTTTTACATCTTAATATTTTATGATGTATTTAAATGAGTAGTTATTGTTGCAAACTCCATTAGAAATTTTAATTGAGATTAGTTTTGGAATAAGGGAAAGGGGGATGTGATTAAAAAAATTGGGTTCAATTTTTCTCATTTGAAATTTCATAAATAAAAAAGAAAATTTCTTCAAACATTTTTTTGAGAGGATTAATATTCAACAGCATAGTGAATTGCTCTAAGAGAAACAAAAATTTTAAGTTCATTAGAACACATTCATTCTGTGTCAGAAACCTATGCTGTGTCAACTATTTAATCACAATCCAAATTTAGAGCTGAATCCAGCTTGAATGTTGTGTCCATACTTGCCCTAACCGTTCAGGGTTCAACCTCTGCGGTCGTATAAAGCTACGCCCTGCGGAGCATCTGGTTTTTAAAATTTTAGGATGATTAGATTATATATGCATTTAGTCATTCTAATAGAAAGGTTCAGATGATAGATTTATTGCAAACTTTTTTGCCAGTTTACCAGTGTCAAATTATAGGGATAATTGGGGTTAAATTTATTGAATAAAAATTTGTACATGATGACATATATAATTATTCTTATGGTTATAAATAGAATTTATAAATTTTACAAATTTATGTAAAAATGAACTCTCTTTTGATTTTTGCATATCATGAAATTTAAAAAAATGTACAAAAATAGTATAAAAAATATCATTAAATCTGGTCCTCCAATTTGAAAAATAAAAAATATTAAAAAATACTTAATATAGTTTTATCATTTATATGTAGCCTACTTTACCATGAAGGGCAGTACCAGCTGTTACCATCACTTCCGATACATGTGATACATCCTTTTGACGTCAATCATTACAGATGGCTGTCTTCTTTAAATATTTGCACCTTCATACATAAAGTTATACAATTAATCCACTGTTTTCTACTTAAGAAAATGCCTGTACCAAGTCAGGAATATGACAGTTTCCCATTCGTTTGATGTGTTTAAGCTTATGATTTTGCCATTTGATTAGGGACTTTCCATTTTGAATTTTCCTTGGTGTTAAGTATTTTTGTGATATTACTTTTTAGTGGCAAATTAAGATCATATTTATACATACCATGCTGATTATGATGGACGACTGTTTAATGTCTAGTGGCAAATTAAAAGGATTTTTTATGACAAGAACATAAAATCTATGTATGACTATAAACCCTTCTTAGTCCTAAACCTTCAATGTGCTAATTAACAAGGTAACAGTTTGCAGGAAGACATGCCATTCTATTTATTAATGACTCCAAGGCAAACCAATCTTTGCCCTTACTCCCAAATGCTGCTTGCTCTATGGAGAACAAACACATACTAATTGGCAAATCTGGTTTGAACCCAAAATATATGTATGAATAAAAGCAACAATAGTATACTGGTGTTCAAAAGTCATAATTCGATTTAGAGAAAACAAAACCGGGTTACAAACTAAAACCGATGGAAACATGCCAATTATAAGGGGAAAACAAACGAACATCAGGAACATTGAAGTGCAATGAAAACCGATGGAAACATGCCAATTATAAGAGGAAAACAAACGAACATCAGGAACATTGAAGTGCAATGAAAACCGATGGAAACATGACAATTATAAGGGGGAAACAAATGAACATCAGGGACATTGAAGTGCAATGAAAACCGATGGAAACATGCCAATTATAAGGGGAAAACAAACGAACATCAGGGTCATTGAAGTGCAATGAAAACCGATGGAAACATGCCAATTATAAGAGGAAACAAACGAACATCAGGAACATTGAAGTGCAATGAAAACCAACTCCAACTTACAAAGAAACAAACTATTTGATAACAACTGTCATATTTCTGATTTGGTATAGAACATTTTAGAAGAAATGGTGGGTTGAACCTGTTTTTATGGCTAGCCAAAACTCCTGCTTATATGACAAGGTGAGAAAAAAAATCTAAAATCACAACACTACGTAACAGATATACAGCACAAACACATGCATGAACTCTCTTCACAGAGAAACGTACAAACAAACACTATAGTCGACACAACATGCAAACTGTAGAACAACAACAACATGATATCACAAACAGTGACAGACATGCAATTTCAAACTTTATGCAATTATTTTCACAATACCATTCCCAAAAACTTTCATGGCAATACGGGTAGTGAAAGGCAATTTTATAATTATTTAGACTTCGAACGATAAGACATAACACATTATCCAATCGAAACCATATCAGAAACATTAAAAGACAACAGTCATATTCTAAGTTATATTTCGATATTCGGTATGGGACATGTTCGGTACTTAGCAGACAGACGACATAGATGTTAAACAACAAAGACGTGATAAAACTGTTATTAGTTAATTTAACTTTAAAAAACATCGTTCTACCTGTATAAGAATGACTTTTTGAGTTCTGGATTAGTAAACGAAACTGTTTTTTCCTGCATCCCTTTGTTTCACTCCCCCCCCCCCCCTTATTAATGAATACACATGTAGTACTACGATTATATATCTTAACGTACGAGTTTTTTGCATACCAGCTCTGATACATATATTCATTACTTAGTCTCGATCAAATGAAAACGCAAAAAATGTTTTAATATTTCAAGTATGGCATTAATCCAAATAAATTTTCTACTTGGGTTTCAAATATCGCGTCATGCTTTATCGACCATAAGAAAATGCCTGTACCAATGCAAGTCAAAAATATGTTAATCATTAGTTTGGTCTGTTTTGACCTTTTGATTTAGCCATACGATTAGGAAGTTTCCATTTTGAATTTTCCTTGGAGTTAGACCAGTATTGCGATCACATTTTAATTTGTATATCTTTACTACTATAATTACGAGGTCTAATTTGTTAGCCAACATGACATAAACACGACTAATGAAATAATTCAACTTTAGTCATAACTACTATATAGGACAACGTGGTTAATTAAATATTTCGTTATTCCAGGCCCTTTTGTTTTCCACAAAATAGATATAACCAATATTTGACAAGTTCCGAGTCGAATCCTATACCGTTACCATTAGTATATATCACATATCGGTTTCGGTTGTAATAAGAAAATCAGGAACAGAAATAGTTTAATATCAGAGAAAACTTTGTACCGTGTTCTGTATTTAAGTTTAACGTGTATGTTTTCTTTTATACAAAAAGTAAAATACACACAACTGTTAATGACTAATCATATCACGAGTGATTTCTATTGAATAAATATAAATTGAGGCTCAGTACAAATATTTGAAAATTCATCACAAGTTACATTACCATGTTTGAAATGGAGGTAAATTGTCCGTATGAATACAAAGGATTGAACCATTGTCTTTGAAAGAAGCCCAACAAAATATTTTCTTTGTTGAGAGTGATTCACCCGCAAGAATGCCACATTCATTTACAAGACAATAAAGTTCAGGGTTTGATAGCTTAATGTCTAACGTCACGCTTCTATCGTAAAGCACAAGAATTTTCAGTGGATCAAATGGTCCATATTCCTGACCTGACTGAACTTTGACTATGAACTTTTTTGAGCTTTTTGGGTCTGGTTTTGGACCTTCCTTTATTCCTTTTAAAGAAGGATTGAAGTTTCTCACCATACCTGGTTTCATAAAAGGTTCTGTGTTTTTCATTTTGATCTGTATAGTATATTCTTTATGAAGAAGTTTACACATGTGTCTGTGTTTCTTCCAGTGATTAGCCTGACATTCTTTGGAACAATAAGTGGCTGCTCCACATTTACTACACCGTTTAAGTCGAAGTGAAGAACGATAACAGAAGCAACAGGTTTGGATTATTTGAACTGCTTCCTTTGGGTGCTGGACGCCTTTGTTATTATTTCTTCTGATGTTTCTGTTTGTGATAATTGGAGGTCTGGTGTACATAGAACTTTCTTCTGCCATTTCGATTTCTTTACTCATAGCTTTAAATACCGTTTGCAATCTCTGATCCATCAATTTTTCAGGGGAATTGGTTACATAAATATCTGGCCCTGTGTGGTCTCTTATCGTATTACCATCAATAATGACAGAGGCTGAGTAGTTTGATCCAATGCGTATACCACCACATTTGTTTTCAAAAATATCATTGCCTACAACATAAACCGACGATCTTGATTTAATCATCATTCCCCATAGCCAGTTTTCTACAATTCTATTCCCTGACACCTCATATGTTCCCCCATCTAATGATATACCAGATAATCCATTTTGTAGAATAATGTTATCAGCAATAACAGCTTGTGATGCTTCTTTTGACCTCATGTCCCCAATGATTTGGCCAAAATTATTTGGGTTGAGTATTCCACCACAGAATATACCTTCTTGACCGTTCCCTTGGATATTATTTCTGTGTATTATCCCATTACCTCTGGGAGCTATCATGATTCCATGTAACTGGTTATCAATAATTACATTGTCCTCAACTTTCACCATTCCACCATTTCTAGCTTCTACTCCAGTACTTCTCATATTTCGTATTGTACAATACCGTATTTCAAGATGGGCCCCATCCCCATCAGAGAGGACTCCTCCTCCGCCGCATTTGTCCAATACACAATTTTGTACAATCAGTTTGCCACCAGACCCTACCCAAAGTCCAGGATAACCTTGCTCACCTGTAGCAAAATTTGCCAACCCAGGGACCTCCATTAGCCTTGAACATTTCACTGGATGCTTTATGCAACCAGATCCACCCTTACATCGAGGGTAATCGTCACATCCTCTAGCCCCATTTGATATTTTACATTTGTAAAAAGTAGCTGTTGCGTTTGAAAGGATTCCAATTTGTGCGCTATTTGGTACAAATGAAAGGTTTTCAAAATGAATATGTATTTGCCATTCACTTTTGAAATGAATGCTGAATACAGAAGTAGGTAGGTTAAATATTTTAAGATAATTTTTTAAGTCAATTTCGACATTATTGTCTATGCCAATAATTTGAATACTTTTGGAGATGATAACATGATCTGTTAGCGTATAGTATCCACTTTTTAACAAAATTGTTGAATACGGGCGACCCTGTATTGATGATATTTCTGAACAGAGATCACTTGAGTTTTCTATAATCTTGTAGACAACAAGTGGATAATTCACTTTCATGTTATATTCCACCAAAACTTTACTATTTAGATTTGCCGCAATACAAGCTGATGCCAGACCTACTTTTTCAAATTCAAAAGTTAGTTCACCATTTCTCACTAAGTTTGCTAGAGCATACGCTTTCCAGCAGTACCCTTTCCAATGGTTAGGAGCTAACACAATGCATTTTTCTGCATCTTTTAAAGCATTTTCATAATCGTTAACTTTCAGATACAGTAAACTTCGGTTGGAAAACAACTTAAAGTCAATAGTTTTTTCTGGAGAAGATTTTATACCTTCTGTGTAATACTGAATTGCATCATGGTATCTATTCTCCCTAAACGCATCGTTGCCTTTTATCCTTAAACTGTCTATTTCATCTGGCAACTTAAACTCTCCATCATCTCTGAAGTTTATTAAAACTGCGGACAAACAATCTTGAATCATATTTCTGTCTCGTTCTAATAAGGGTATTTTGACCGATGTAAATTCCAAACACTTTTCTTTCGGAATGTCTATAACTGTCATGATATGAAGTAACTGCTCTTGATCTGCAAGTGCTTCATCTTGGCGTTGATATACACTATGAAATACTGCTGATGTGTGCAGAAGATTTGCCATTTCCAAGTTCAAATGCAATGAGCCGTCGTTCTCTTTTTCCTTTATAAAACAAACAATGTGACTCTTTAATATGTTTGCATTTGTAGCCAATTTACTCCATAAATAAAGTGACCCTCTTCCTGGAGCTTCTCCTTTTTCAACACAAAGAGCCTTGTAAGGAGATAATGTTGAAATAAGAGCTTTGTTGATCATTCTTGTCGCATGTTGTAAAATTATTTTAACATTGCTCAAATCTCGCAAGCTGTCTCTTATTACTTCTTGTACTAATCTATGTACTGATAGAGTATCTTCTCGATATTGCTGGAAAAGGGAAAACCTTGTTAAGATCTCAATTATCTGCTTTCCTCCAAATGAATCTTGTAGTGACTCATTCATTTCTTCATCTTCAATTGGAGGTGAACCATCATTAATAATTTCAATTGGTATATCATCGGGCGACAGAAATGATGCGATTTCCATGATTTTCACAGCAGATGCACCTAGTCCTTCCTCCTCGGATGCTTTCTGTATATAATCAATGTTCAACTGCCAGGTAGTTTTCACTGCTAGTCTTTCTTTCTGAGTGATTTGAGACGTTTTAATGCGCATAGCATTCAAAAGTTTTTGTCTTTGCTTCGTAAACTTTCCCATATATTGCTCAAATGAACACTGTTTTGCCTTAATATATGCACCTGCTTGTTCAAGTGCTAGAGGAAGCCCATCAAGTTCTGTACTTAGTTCCAGAATAATTTCATTTTCATGCTCACTGTTTATCCCTGTTCTTGTTTTTAGAAACTCCAAACCCTGTTCCGGAGATAATACATCTAGGTAAAGACAATCATCTTGGTCAATTTGGAAAGATTCTTCTACTTCTTTGGGTTCCCGTCTGGAGGTTATTAGTATATGTCCACACGTGTTTCGTTTCCATGTACCTATAAACAATTCTTTCATGTAAAATGAGAGTTCATCAATATCAGCGTTGTCTATAATAAGGAGCCATTGAGTATGTAATGTGGCTATCCATTTAAGGGTTCGCAAAAGTGTTTCTCTTGCGGTGTTTCCAGTTGTGTTTACATCTATTGCCAGATTTGAGACTGATGTTTCTAATATTTCGTTAGACTCAGCAGACATCCAAAATATACCCCCTGGATAAAAGTTCTGAAATTGCCAGGCATACTCTATAGCAACGGTAGTTTTGCCACATCCTCCAAGTCCACAAACAACCTGAGCATATTGAGAATCTTTGTTTTTTATAAAATTTGCTTGTAAGGCTTTCAATTCTCTGCGTCTACCTACAAAGAACTTTATTCGGTCTGGTGGATAAAAATAAACTTTTCCTTCTTGTCTTACGTGAGAATTATATTTCATCTTCTCAATATCTTCCTTGATTCCACCAATACTTTCTTTAATTTCAGTTAAACCCTTTTTAGTACTTGCTTGCGTTTCGGATAGATAACCAACATTTGAAACTATTTCACTAGTTGAAATATTCAACTCTTCAATTTGTTCTATAGTTTTTTCCAAAACTTGTTTCGCAATCTCAATCTTTTCTTCATTATTTGTCTGCCTGTTTTCAAACTTTGTATGTTTATCCCTCAGTACTGCAATCTTGTTACCAGCTTCTTCAATAGCAATTTGAAATGCCTCTTGTTTACTCTCAATTTGCAGGATCTGCTGAGTGAAAGATATTAACCTATTTTGAATGCTCAACAATTCATTTTCAACATTTTTAAAACTTTCCTCTGTTTCATCGGTAACTGTTATGGCATATTTGGCAAGAACAGTGGTCTGCTTTGTTACCTCTTCAAGCAAATCCAGGCCTATGGTTTTCCCTTGAAGAAACAGAATGCCTGTGGAAAAACAGAAGATTGTTTCTTATATAATGTTCCTTTTAGTAGTCAGCACTTTTGTTCTGACATGAATTATTATGGATATGGTCATATTTATCAATTAACTGTTTACGTTTGAATTTTTGAAATACTAAGGCTTTTCTACCTCAGGAATAGATTACTTTAGTTGTATTTAACTTAGTTTTAAGAATTTTGGTATTCAATGCTCTTCAACGTCGTATTTTATTTGGCCTTTTTAACTTTTTCGGATTCGAGCGTCACTGATGAGTCTTTTGTAGACGAAACACGCGTCTGGCGTAAATATAAAAATTTAATCATGGTATCTATGATGAGTTTATTTAGTGCGAGCTACAAAATGTTGCCAAAAAATCTACCTCTTTACATTGATCAAAACCTGCTGCTTTAAAAGCGATAGTGGTAAATTATATATTAACATATATATCATAACATTAACAGTAATAATTTTCTGCACGAATTGCGCATTTCGACAACAAATGTGCATTAATTCAGTGTAAAATATAGAAATAATGTCCCCACCCCTTTTAATTTCATTCAAGATTCTTGTATATTGTATGGAGTTTCAGACGATTGGAACAAGCTCTAAAGACATTTTCATTCATTTGGTAATCACGCGTAAAATAACACTTGCCATTGGTTTCCCAGATAGTTAAGTCGCCCAATATCCTATTTTCTTCTGTAGTTGTGAATCCCAAATTCCTTATGAGCTGGTACATGAGTTGAAATGATGAAATATATTTGTTTGCATCCCACTGCGAAAAGTCACAATGAGCCCATGGGTTCCTTATATCAGAACGAATCTAAATAAAGTAAATAATATATGTATGACAAGTAAATAGTTTATATGCATTAAAAAAACAGAACGTTGTTAATGCCCGTTTCTTTTAATTTCCATTTTGCTACAAGACTGTTTGTAAGGTGATGTAACAAAATTACGGAAAATCTCTATTCCGATGATATCGGATATGTTCCTTATGTCGTAACTACCATCCCGTTCCCTTTTTCACATATGTAACCTACCGATTTAGACTATTTACCGGCTTTGTAATAACATGAGCAACACGACGGGTGTCAGATGTGGAGCAGGTTCTGCTTACACTTCCGGAACACCCACATATTTTGGTGGGGTTCGTGTTGCTGTTGCACCCCTATTATGTCTTTGTTTTGTTCACGCATCGTTGTCAATGAACTGGAATTTGATGCAACTGTTGTACAGGTGAGATGTTTAGCACTATAAAACCAGGTTCAATCCAACATTTTCTACATTTGAAAATGCCTGTACAAAGTCAGGAATATGAAAGTTGTTGTCCATTCGTTTTGTGTGGGTTTTTTTTGTTTGATTTTGCCATTTGGTTAGGGACTTTTCGTTTTCGGTATTCTTCGGAGTTCAGTATTTTTGTGATTTTACTTTTTAGGAGATGTGGCAGGATTCCCAATGAGACAACTATCCACCAAATTTTAAAATGAAGTGGATGTAAACAATTATATGCAATCGTATTGCCATTGACAATGAGAAAACCATATACCGTAAAGTCGGCTATAAAAGGGTCCGGCATGAAAATTTGAAGCAATACAATTGAGAAAACTAACGACCTAATTATAACAAGAAAATTTTAGAAAAACAAAGACAGACATTCACCGAACTAATGTAGTAGTGCTTCCCATGTATTTAAATAAACACAAACACGTTGATAGGTCTTAGGTTCTTTATTTCATCAGAATTGATGTTAATATTCTAACAAAAATGACCCTGAAATAATAACAATATATTTCTTATACATTTCAATAAGTAGTAATTATCAATTACTATAAAATCAATATATCTATATGCATAGAAGAAACTGTAGATTTCCTTTGCTCTTTAAAATAATATTTGTACAAGCTACACAAAACGATATTACACCATTCCGAATTCTGTATTAAATAAGTACATTCTATATTTCCCTGTATTTAGTGCATTGTGAAATATGCAACGACAGACTAAGTTCACAGCTAATACGTAGCTATGCTTGTAGTATCATACCAAAAATAGTTAGTTTAACATAATTATAACACGCAATTGTAAGTGCAAACAAGACATTCCGTTTTGCAACAGTTACACAAAGTAGACAATACATTTAAGCAAAGCAACATAAAAGTAACATGAACAATACAAACTGTATACATATAAACATACCTCACATGTAGTGCAAAGGTCTTTTCACCAACTGATTGATTTGAATCAGTTTACATTCTGTTTCAATAATATAACCTGAAGACAAAATATTAAAATCATAGAAACCTTATTTATACTGCTAGATTAGAATAATCAGAGTTATCTATCCTTAAATCTGGTAAATCAAATATTTACTTGTATTAACTTTAAAGAAGTATAAATCATTTAACGCTCACTCATACAAACTGTTAAAATAGATTATATATTAATGTTACTAGAAATTAAAGTATAAATCATACTTTTACCAGTTTTATGTAGAATTTATATAGTTTATTAAATCTTACAAATAAAACTATATTATCAAGTTTATCTTTATTACTTTATGAGTTATGAATAGTTTACACATAACTTTACTATTTAATCAATCGCACACACCTTTCATAATACGGTCACCTATTCATACAATTATACACTTGTATATCACTCACTCTTGGACATTAAAACTGGAATATTATTGTAATGAATATATTAGTAATAAACTGACCTTATAAAAGAATATGAAAGTCCTAGACTATTTCAATATCAAATTAAAGATATAACAACTTCCAATAGAGCTGAAGAAAATGGCTACCACTTCATATAAATATTTTAGCCAAGTGACCAGAACAAAGAATAGTTAAACAAAAGATTCCCGCCTAAATCATACTGACCAATAGAAAAGATATAAACAATAAGAAATGTTCTACCTGAGTAAACTAGCATATTACAAATTATAATAACTGTAAATAGAATATATCCAGTATATATTCTAATAACATAAAATTTTAAATAACATAAAACATAAAAATATAGCTCTACCACACATTCCCCCCAGCTATAAAATGACGTCCCGTCATTCCTCAAACTAATGGTGGTTCACTATATCTAGAATGGCTAAGGCTGCTTCTCGTTGTAATCCTGAGAATAATGGTGTTCTCGCTAAAGATGTAATGTATTCAGCCTTCTCTTGCCACTCAGCTGTTGGCTTCGAATGTTCCTCGGTGATAGTGTGACCAACAGAGGTAGTCCCAATAGCTGAGATGTCGTACAGACCGGAAGAAATCCATGCTGGTGGTTTACGGTCTCTCCCGGATCTTCTGACTGGTACCGGAGACATCTCTAGTTCCTGAGGTTGTTCTTCCTGTTCTACAGGTGTATACTCCTGTGGAATAACATCCCCATCAATATCTGAAGCGCTTCCTGAAGCTGTCTCCATTTCTGGCCCTTGGTTCCCCTCAGGCTGGGCGTCCCCTAATGGAATGAAGGCATCCTGTGCTGGTTCTGTTGCATCTACAGCTGGTTCATCAGTGAATGTAGGTTCACTGTCAACTGTCCTCTCCAGCACATAGTCTACATCAAAATAATCCACTGATTCATCAGATGACTCATCACTGGATTCACTTGAAGTAGTCCGGTGTTCAGCTATTGTCCTCTGTAATCTTGTCCTTGGTCTTGGAACTGGTTTTGGTATAACAGTTGGTGTTTCTTCTCTGATATACCCGACAGGTAGCAATAAATTCCTGTGGAGATTCCTTGTTCGTCCTTCTCCGTTCTCTTTGACAACTGTGAAAACAGGAATATCTAAATTCGGCTGGTCAATGACTACATATGGAGTATCTTCCCATGTATCCGCTAGTTTGTGCTTGCCGTCAAAAGCCACAATCTTTACAAGTACACGATCTCCCTTCTGTACTGCTGCTCCTCTTACACGTAGATCGTAACCCTCCTTCTGATTGGCTTGTGCAATCTTTGATGTTTCAGCTGCAAGTTGGTATGCATGTGATAATCTGTCTCGTAGATCCTTTACATACTGAGTTGTTGGTAACTTGGTATCTTTATGTAGGCCAAACGCTAAGTCGATGGGTAGTCTTGGGTTTCTTCCAAACATTAGAAAGTAGGGTGCTACTCCAGTGGACTCATGACGGGTACAGTTGTACGCATGTACCATAGGTGAAACGTAGAGCTTCCAGTTGGCTTTCTGATGAGATTCCAAGGTTCCAAGCATACCAAGAAGAGTACGGTTAAATCTCTCGCACATCCCGTTCCCCATGGGATGATAGGGTGTAGTCCTTGACTTCTTCATTCCAGTTAGATTGCATAGCTCCTTGATAACTTTACTTTCGAAATTAGCTCCCTGATCAGAATGGATCCTCTGTGGTATTCCGTAATGTAGAATAAAGTTATCAAAGAGTGCCTGTGCTGTGGTCTTTGCTGTTTGATTTCTGGTTGTTACTGCTTGAGCATATCTGGTGAAATGGTCGGTAATAACCAGTATGTTCTGGTGACCTCCTTTTGACTGCTCCAGTGTGAGAAAATCCAAACAGACAAGTTGTAGTGGAAACTGAGTTTCAATGCTGACCAAAGGTGCTCTCTGACGGGCTGGTGTTTTTCTCTTTATGCATCTGCCACACTGTTGTATCCAATCCTCCACATCTTTGTCCATCCCAGGCCAGTAAAATCTGTCACGAATCAGTGACAGAGTCCTATCCTTTCCGGGATGTCCCATGTCGTTGTGAAGTGCCTCTAATACAACGCTGATGTTTGCTGATGGCAGAACTAACTGTGACTTCCTGTCTTCTCCAATAGTAACTTCTCTGTAAAGTACACCATCTTTCATCTTGAGGTATTGGAACTGTCGCAGTAGTGGTGTTGGTCCAATATCTGCAGTTGTCGGTTTTTTTCCTTCAATGACATACTTTATAAGAGACTTGATGGTAGTATCCATGGCTTGTGCAGCTGCCCAATCAACTGTTTCAGTATCCGGTATATCTTCTTCCTGTGATGGTATTACAGTTGGATTAACAGCAAGACTGTCAATGTATGCTCCTGGAAGAATAGAGTTACAGATGGTCTTTACAGATTCTATGGAGATAGTCTCTCTGTTGGTGGAATCCTTGTCAGTTGGTTGTGGTAGACGACTAAGTCCATCTGCATCACCATTCTTCTTTCCTGGACGGTAAACGATATTAAAGTTGAATGCGGCTAAAGCAGCCAACCATCTGTGTCCAGTGGCATCAAGCTTTGCTGTTGTAAGTACATAGGTCATGGGGTTGTTATCTGTAAGTACCGTGAAGTTGCTTCCGTAGAGATAATCTTTGAACTTGTCGCTAACTGCCCACTTCAGTGCTAGAAACTCCAGTTTATGCGGTGGATATCTCTTTTCCGACTTTGTAAGACCTCTACTGGCATAGCTGATTACCCTTTTAATTCCCTGTTGTTCCTGGTATAAAACTGCTCCAAGTGCTGTACCGGAGGCGTCTGTGTGAAGTTCGTAGGGTAATTCACTGTTGGCATATCCGAGTATAGGTGCTGATATAAGCAACTCCTTCAACCTCTTAAATGCTGACTCCTGGCCTTCTCCCCATTGCCATGGTTTCTGTTGGTGTTTCTTTGATGATTTCTTTACAGTTGGATTTGGCATCAAATCGGTAAGTGGTTTGCTGATTTGGCTAAACTGTTTGATGAATCGTCGGTAATAGCCAACAAATCCAAGAAATCTCCTGACATCTTCCGGGTTAGTAGGTTTAGGCCAACTCACTACCTTCTCTGTCTTTGCTGGATCGATCTCAACACCATCTGCTGAGACAACATGACCGACGTATTTGACTTTCCTCTTGAAGAAGGAACATTTATCTGGTGCTAACTTCATGTTGTGTTGGCGTATCCTGTCGAAAACCAGGCGAAGATTTTCCAGTTGTTCTTCGAAGGTCTTACCAAAGATGATGACATCATCGATGAAGATACAGCAGATCTTGAGATGTAAGTCAGATAAGCATTCTTCCATCATCCTCTGATACGTGGCAGGTGAATTGGTCAATCCAAATGGCATCCGGTTATATTCGAAAAATCCTAGTGGACCTACCGTAAATGCAGTCCTTTCTTTGTGCTCTTCAAGGATCTCTACCTGATGGTATCCACTTTTCATATCTACGCAGGTAAAAAACGTACTTCCAGCTAGCGAATCGAGCAGATCTTCTATTCTTGGTAATGCGTAGCTGTCCTTTATTGTCAGGTTGTTTAATTGACGGTAATCCACACACAGTCTCAGTTTCCCATTCTTCTTGCGTACTAGTACCACGTTAGATGCATATGGACTGTGTGATGGTCTGATGGTACCATTTGACAATAGTTGTCGAAGATGCGACTTAACTTCATCGTACATAGCTGGTGGAGTTCTTCTATATCGTTGTTTGAATGGTCTTGTATCAATCAAATCAATATGGTGTTTCACTTCGGTATTTCCAATATCTTCATCATTCTTGGCAAATATATCTTCAAATGATTTGATGAATTCTATCCCTCTGTCTAGTTGATCTTCGGTTAAGTCACTTTCTGTAATTTCCACTTGTTCAAGTATTGATGATGTTGATGAAGTATCTGTTGGTTGTTGCTCAATGTTGACTGGTTGTATTGCACATAAGACAGCTTTTGGTTGGATGGTAATAGTCCTTGTGGTAACATTTGCAATCTGAACGTATATCTTTCCGTTGTTCCTGTATCTGTAATCCAAAAGTATAGGTTCTATATCTAAATCTTTCCAATTCGGTTGAAGTTCAGATGAATGCAACATTGCTGCAGTTGTACTGTATGGTATCTCTTTATCAGTGTATCCTTCTATCTTTATGGTTGAATTTGGTTTGATGGTAACAGGTTTGTTCACAGCATTTCTGACTATAGCTAATGCGTTGTCATTGCGGCTAAGTTCCTTTTCTCTAAGTGTGATGGATCTAAAAGTCAAGTACCATGGTGTTGTTAAGTTGCATGACTGTAGAAATCTTGTCCCATGTTGATCTTTCAATGACTCCATGACTGGTTGAAGAGTGTTAGTTCCAAGAAGCAATGGTATCTGAGTGTTATAGTTGCTATCCGGTATCACTAACAGCAAGCATGGATAAGTGTTGGTCTGATGTGGGAGAATAATTTCAGTTTCCAAATACCCTTCATATGGTAGTTGTTTTCCATCAGCACATTCAATATCAAGTAGCTCGTTCATGTGTAGTAAAGGTATATCTGTTAGGTTGCTGTGGTAATATGTATGACTGATAGTAGATACTGTTGATCCTGTATCAAGTAAAGTCTTCACTGTTTTTCCATAAAGTACAACTTCAGTTTCTGTTGGCTTTCCATGCAATCCTGGTGGTAAACTATAAGGACCTGATGCTGTTCCTGATGTACATAAGTCTATCGATGGTCCTGCTCCATAGACTTCTTGAAGTTTAAAGGTTTACCATCTTTATCCAGTTTCTCAATACATCCCAACTTCAAGTGACCTGGTTTTCCACATCTAAAACATCTTCGTTCATCCTGGTTGGCTGATGAAGCTTGTGGTTTAGATCGGTCTTGCCATCTTCGTTGTCTGGTATCTGTATATCTGTTGTTATTCTGACCTCTGTAGTTAATATAGCCTCTGCCTCGTCCTCTATAATCGGTCTCCATTCTATCAAATCTTGTGGTGAGTTGTTGAATAAGTCCTTTAACTTCTTCAAATTCAGATGTATTGTTGATAGGTTCTGATATTGCTGCAGCTTTGGCTGTTTGTGGTTTCTTTGATGTTTTCCTTTCCTCATGATCTCTCTCAATATGTCTCAGTGCTATCCTCAGTTCATCAAAGTCTTTGATCGTATCGTACTTATGTCCAGATATATCTTTAAGTTCTGTTTTAAGTCCTGACCATAGCATGGAATGTAGCATAGTGTTGGCATCCTTGTGTTGTACCATTCCTTTCTCAATTGCTTTCCCAATAATATCCTCTAATCTGCAACTCCATTTAGTTACACTTTCATCATCACCCTGTCTGGCTCTGTAGAATTGAGCAAGTAGATCTTCTTTCTTTTCTACATCTCCATAAATGCTGTCCAACTTGTGTATGATATCTGGTAGACTAGCTTTAGGACCAAGGTGCATAACAATAGTTCCTGCTTCTCCTTTAAGTGACTTCCGTACAGCATAGCTGATGTTATCTGTGTCATATACTTTATCTTCCATGAGTCCACAAACTTCATATCTCCAAAAGGCATAAGTGGCTTCACCCTTGCTGTTGGATCCTGAAAAATTTGTTACTTTGGGTGGATCTCTCATGTTAGTATATGTGACAGTTGTCTTGGTTTTAGATGTTTCCTTCTCTTGTGATTCCTCTTTCGGTGTAACTATTTCTCCACTAGTGGCTAAGTATTCTTTCATCCAGTCTTTCAATCCTTGAACATCATCTCCTTTTGGTTTCTCTTTTACTTCCTTCTTGAGTAATTGCAAGAGTGCGAAATCCTCTTCCGATATTGTATTTTCTTTTGGCATGATTATGTAGTATAAATCCAAGTATAACTAGTAATAGTGTGAAATAAAGCTATAACTATATGACAAAAATGTCAAGTACTTAAAGACTATCTAACTATAGCCAATGAAAAATAGTAAATAAATGACAAACAATAGTTTGTAAGTAATCTGAAAAGTAAGATAGGCTATTAACTAAAATAATCTAAATGTAGAAGAAAGAAAAAAAATCAATCAAATAACTACATATGAAATATGTCCTGTAAAAATAAATTTTATTAATAAATTTATGCAAAGAAATATGTACTAAGTACAATAAGTATGATGTATGTCTACTATCTGAAATTCAAACTAAAGTAATTAGTATATATATTATGAATATGTAAATATAAATATAAATCAATGCAACTGAAAATGAATCAAGATTAATGAATGCAGTCTAGTCAATATGAACAGATAAGGTAATATATACACAATAAATACAATCAAAATGCAATATCTAAACCTGGATTTGAGTTGTAAAGCTTCTACGTTTACACTCAACTCATAAGAAAGTACTTATATATACGAATATCAACTATCTATAAGTATGGTAAAGTCAGTATACAAATATAAGACTAGAGTATGGCAATAGACAAATCCAATATAAATCACCTCAAAAACCAATCAAGACTAAACTCAACTACAATAAACACACTAATAATCTACCCAAACTCTGAAAAAAAAAATAACTCACTAAGTCCTGAAAGAATTAACTAACAGACAAGTGCTAAAGTGGGTAATAGTGTCATGCTTGAGGGATAAGGATAGTTAATAATGTTAAAGTGACAAAGTGTTACGAGGTATTCAGTCTCACTACTGCTCTATCTAAACTTTTAATATGTACCTATTAAAGTTTAAGATTTAACTAATTTATGTCCTATTTATATGTAAACTCAAAATTTGAATTATATCAATATGACACACAACAATGAATCATCATACAAATATTCAACATAAACACAATGTACACTAAGTATCAAAACACAAAAGTCAGTATAAATGTACAGTGACAACACACAAATACAATCTATCAATACACAATGACAATACAAATATAGTAATACACTATATCACATATAACACAAATAAAGTACAAGTATCAACTATAAGGTATAGGGTACTAGGTATGCTATGTGTATGTGTATGTAAGTAAATATGCACAAGTAAACAAGTAACTGTAACTGTGTATGTAATAGCTACAATCAATCAATCATGTGTGTATTGATGTATGACTATGTCAAGTCTAAGTCCAACTTGATATGTAAAGTGTGTAAAAATATTTTAAAATATTTTAAATGTACACCCTAAGTGTATGTGTGTATGTACAAAGTAAGTTTCAGCTGTGCAAAAGTCTATCTAAATCAGTAAAGCTTAGTGTAATAAGTGGATGCTAATGTAAACAAGCTTTGTGTATACAACTTCCGGTTCCGGTTGACCTTGACCTCACCCTGGGGGGTTGGGTAAATAAATGGGGGGGTCAAGTCTCAATTACAAAAAAAAAAATCAAAGTACAATTACAACATGTACAAACACATCATATATAAATGTCTATATACTATTACAACTACTGTACAATCACTGTATGTAATAACTCTAAATCAGTTAAACCAAATCGTAAAATTTCAAATTTGTTTTCTGATGCTAATTATCTAAATGTTTCTAAGTTTACAAACGTAAAAAAAAAATCAAAGTTTTTTTTTTTTTCAAAGTTCGCTTTTAAAAAAAAAAATTAAAGTTCAAATCTATATGACATATATTATATGAACACACATGTATAGACAAAACATCAAACAAACACAACAGTGAACAATGACATTGATTATAGTTACCATAAAACTGCAATATATTTTCACTGAAAATCCGTGTTGTTGACGTCCTATTTCTTGACTTCCGGATGTAAACACAAAGTTCAATATACGTATGTCGACCAGTGACGTACCACTTCTTGTGACGTATCGATACACTAAATGTCTATTATGTAATAACGGAGTTCCCTCCACAGGTAATGGAAATCGTTGATCTTTAATAACACTGATGAAATCTACGTTGGGCGCCAAAATGTAGTAGTGCTTCCCATGTATTTAAATAAACACAAACACGTTGATAGGTCTTAGGTTCTTTATTTCATCAGAATTGATGTTAATATTCTAACAAAAATGACCCTGAAATAATAACAATATATTTCTTATACATTTCAATAAGTAGTAATTATCAATTACTATAAAATCAATATATCTATATGCATAGAAGAAACTGTAGATTTCCTTTGCTCTTTAAAATAATATTTGTACAAGCTACACAAAACGATATTACACCATTCCGAATTCTGTATTAAATAAGTACATTCTATATTTCCCTGTATTTAGTGCATTGTGAAATATGCAACGACAGACTAAGTTCACAGCTAATACGTAGCTATGCTTGTAGTATCATACCAAAAATAGTTAGTTTAACATAATTATAACACGCAATTGTAAGTGCAAACAAGACATTCCGTTTTGCAACAGTTACACAAAGTAGACAATACATTTAAGCAAAGCAACATAAAAGTAACATGAACAATACAAACTGTATACATATAAACATACCTCACATGTAGTGCAAAGGTCTTTTCACCAACTGATTGATTTGAATCAGTTTACATTCTGTTTCAATAATATAACCTGAAGACAAAATATTAAAATCATAGAAACCTTATTTATACTGCTAGATTAGAATAATCAGAGTTATCTATCCTTAAATCTGGTAAATCAAATATTTACTTGTATTAACTTTAAAGAAGTATAAATCATTTAACGCTCACTCATACAAACTGTTAAAATAGATTATATATTAATGTTACTAGAAATTAAAGTATAAATCATACTTTTACCAGTTTTATGTAGAATTTATATAGTTTATTAAATCTTACAAATAAAACTATATTATCAAGTTTATCTTTATTACTTTATGAGTTATGAATAGTTTACACATAACTTTACTATTTAATCAATCGCACACACCTTTCATAATACGGTCACCTATTCATACAATTATACACTTGTATATCAATCACTCTTGGACATTAAAACTGGAATATTATTGTAATGAATATATTAGTAATAAACTGACCTTATAAAAGAATATGAAAGTCCTAGACTATTTCAATATCAAATTAAAGATATAACAACTTCCAATAGAGCTGAAGAAAATGGCTACCACTTCATATAAATATTTTAGCCAAGTGACCAGAACAAAGAATAGTTAAACAAAAGATTCCCGCCTAAATCATACTGACCAATAGAAAAGATATAAACAATAAGAAATGTTCTACCTGAGTAAACTAGCATATTACAAATTATAATAACTGTAAATAGAATATATCCAGTATATATTCTAATAACATAAAATTTTAAATAACATAAAACATAAAAATATAGCTCTACCACACTAAGGGCTCTTGACTTGGTGAGACTTAGAATAATGTCTTTTAACAAGGTGATATTAACATGCTGTCATTTATTTCAGGCCTAACAGTAGTTAGTAACTATCTTATCGCATTAATATATCAACAATATCTCTTTACATCAATTTAGGAATATCAAAGCCTTTTACATTTTTTCCCGTGTCAGTAAAAGAGAACTTGTCTGATTTAATGGAACATCAATTACAAAAAGATAGTGTTACAACAAATATGTGTAGATAAGGCATAGCCCTATTGTTCTCCTGCAAGTGTAGAAACTATCTAATTCACTTATTTTATTTATTGTTTTTGAAATTGAGAACATGAATTAAAAATAATCAGTCTATTTACATCAATAAACAAAAACGACAACAACGAATAAATGAGTTTGGAATGTGTTGTACTCATATGTTTAAAGCAAATTTATGAATAACTACTAGTAACTCAATCCCTTAGCTTTTCTCCTCACGTCCGTTCGCCCATATTCACGTTTGGGCCTATAAATTTGGTTTATTTTGTGTCGTGTAATCGTTCTCTGATGTTATATGCATACTACAAGGTGACACAAATAAATGATAATAAATCAGATAAGGTTATAGAAAAAAAACCAGGTAAATATCAATGGCACCCTTTCAGGTTTTACTGCATCTGCAATCTGTCACAAATCATGTCAACAAATTTGTGGTCTCGTAATTATATCATTTTAAAGAAAAAGAGTGCGGAAATTGATTTGCCGAACTGACAGATGATCACACAGACAGAGACAAGTCGGACGGACAAAGTGCAAACCTTAAGTTTCCTTCGACTTCGACGGTGGGGGATTTAAAACTCATCTAACAATATTCTATAAGTCTATAGGTTTGTGAAACAAGAATTTAGCCAAAGACTGCATACGTTTATAAGAAATCGATTGAACACTCTCAAAGAAGTCACTATCGTCGGACAAAATTCTTAAACGAGAACTAAACGTAGACACAAATATATAGGTGATGTTGCTTCTCTTTAAAACAGAAAACAGAAATATCTGGATGATTTGGTTTTTTAAATTACCTTTTTGTCTTATGATTGGTATAAGTACATGTTTGAAAAAAACACTATAGTTTATTACGGAAGCCGATAAGGGCCATTCAAAAAAAAAATTTTATGTCGTAATTACGACATAGCATGTCGTAATTTCGACATAACATGTCGTTACAACGACATCGCTATGTCGTAATTTCGACATAATATGTCGTTATAACGACATCGCTAAGTCGTAATTTCGACATAACATGTCGTAATAACGACATAGCTATGTCGTAATAACGACATCACTATATATATTAAAGAATATGTATTATGATTGCCAAGACACTAAATGACACAGAAATTAACAACTATAGGTCATATCATAATGCCCCCAATAACTAGAAAAGCCCCCGCATAATCAGCTATAAAAGAGGGACGAAAGATACCAGAGGGAGAGCCCCCGAAATGCTGTGTGGCAGACAGTGTTATTAATTAATTATTAGCTCCCTTGGTAAAACTCCAAATTTCATATTTAATGTATTTCATTGTTAAATAATTTACATGAAGCTGAATAAGTATATATCTGTTAATTGCATAGCTTTTGCTATTTGAATTCATTGATTAAAGATATTTATTTATATTGTAAAGTTTAATATTTGTATCGTCGCAAAATCTTTGGTCACCTTCTTTGGTTACCTTCTGTGAGAAACATATATATTTTATAGATCCTGATTGAAAGTAATAAGAAACCGGGACTATAAGAACTATTGTCATGTCCTATCAAGGCAAGCAAAGCTCTCCACCTCTCATTAAAGAAGCGTACAACTCCATGGTTTGTTGTAATAAGGGTGAAAGGACGTATCGATTGCTCTGTATTTACTGTCATGGGCACGATGTTCCTAAAACACGACAATACACATAAAAAGCGGCGTCAAAAAGGGTTTTTGATTAATTTTTACAAGTTTTATTCGTATTTTTATATGTTGGTTGATTTATTCATTATATTACAAAATTTTTAAAATTTCTGATTCTGGTTCTGTTCGTTTTGTGATGTCATTTTATCATAAATTACCTCAAGTTGTGAAAATCTATTTAATAATGTTTACCCTTTAAGTTATTTCAACTAAAAATGCATTACTGTCGCAAGTAATGTGGAAAAGAAAGATGGGACGGAAGTAGATATAGGACGGTCCAACGATTTACAGAAAAGAGCGACGATTTACAGAAAAGAACCGAAAAGAACCGAAAAGGACCAAAAAGAACCGAAAAGGACCGAAAAGAACCGAAAAGAGCACACATATAATTATTGATCATTATTGTTTAAAGTTAAAACAATGTATATATATATATATATATATATATACAACTCGTCTAAACATCAACCCAACAATGTTAGATCTGTAAATTTGCTTTCGCAAATTTTTGGTTCTTCCCTCGCCGGGATTCGAACCCATGCTACTGTGATATCGTGACACCAAATCGCCTGCACTGCAGCCGTCCCGCTAGACCACACGACCACCTGGGCTCTCATAAAAAGTTAGATTTCCCTGTATCAGATTAAGGCATTTAAATATTTTTGAAATAAAGAATCAAAGTGTCATTTCCGTTGTTTTCGAAAATAGAATTGTAAAAAACATTTGAATAAAATTTCAATTCCTGCTACATGTAAACCTTGGCAAACTTTACGATGTTCTTGATTCGTTCCAATTTCTTAATTCAATTTACGGTATTAAACGATGGGCTACATGGGAATAAAAGGAGATTAATAAAAAAAAAAAATACATCATTATCTATATATATTATAAATTTTGTGCAAAACAAAGTCATTTCATTTCGTCTTTCAAGAAATATAAATAAATGAAAAGCGCACCCGCTTTCGGTATAATTGATAATTGTTTACTCTTTATATAGCCGCCATAATAGCGTATAGATTAAAGGGTGTGAAAAAGTTAATGGCCTGTTGATTTCTATTAATTTTATCTAATAAACCACTTAAAACAGATATGTAGATTAGTGAAATGATGGCAGATGGTGATAAATTTTGGCCCTCGGTGCTACGTGTATCTATAGAGAAACTTGTGCATGGAGATAACGGGTCTTTTCCTTGACGAATTCAAATCCTTGACAGGTTTAACGTGTCAAAGTAACAATCAATGTGTTTTCATTTAAAATTTAATACACATACACACACACACGAAAAGAACGAAATATTCGTATTTATTCATTAACTCCTGTAAAGTTTTCAATCATGTTTTAAACGATATTTTGGTTTTATTTTATTTTTGCCCGATTGTCCGAATGTCCGTGTTATATATATCATCACTGATGAATCGAACACATTTCAAAAAATTATAAAGAACTGTTGTAATGTTCGAATGAATTCAAAACTTAATAATAAACTTTTGTGAAAAATATCTTTTCATTTATAATAGACTTATATAATTTTAAAATTTGCTAATTTTCTTCAAATACAAAAAACTTCTTCTTTTTTGGTTCTTTTCGGTTCTTTTCGGTCCTTTTCGGTTCTTTTTGGTCCTTTTCGGTCCTTTTCGGTTCTTTTCTGTAAATCGTCGCTCTTTTCTGTAAGTCATCGAACCCGATATAGGAAGATGTGTTACAGTTTTCCATAAAAAAAGATATTTTTTTTTAGATGTACTAAACTTTTATCATATGATGTTTAACTTTCAAGGTGCATATCATCTGTCATTGTAAAATTTCTATATCTTAACTCAACCCCAATACAAATATATCTGACACTCTGCAAGTACATCGAACATTTTTACCCTTGGTTAAATTTGAATAGAATTGTATTTTCCCTGGTACATAAGTTGTCGAAATACACCCCTTAAATTACTTGAACCTTGGCTTGAGAATTATTTCCGCAAGTCATCTATAGTGTTTAATTTCTGATATACATTTTAAAATATAGTAATCTACTCCTGGATCGTCCGCGAAAACGGCTTAAATAATCCCGGGTTTTTAAAATTCGATGAAACGGTTTTCGTCGCTGTTTGGGATTTGTCTTTCAATTACTAGTACCTCCATTTCATGCACAAGTTTATATTGACGAAAAGTTCCGGCTTCGCTAGTACAGGAATTTATTTCATCACGACAGTTATAACATGAATAGCAGGACAAATCGCGAAGTAAAACACTCCGTGAACTGGTATAAGTCTTTTAATATTGGTGATTGCACCTTACTGAAGTGACGACTTTAAATGATCTATGGAGTACTTCCACAATATAAATTTCAATTCGAATTTTACATTTAGAGGACTGTCTTGGTGTCTAAAATTTGTCTTTGCAAAAGTTGGACGAAGTTCATGTAATGAAATGTTTTCCCCAATTTCACCATTCTTTTAAATAAATCGTTAAAAGCTATAAACGATTAATAAAAATTGCAAAATTTAACCTGTGTCGAACCTATGTCCCCGGGTGGAGTCTATAGCAACATGCGCTATTCTTTTTTTTCGGCAGCAATCATCAACACAAAGGGGGTTCGCGGGTCTAAATCATTTATATAGGATTTCTCTATATTTTTCTATAAATGAACTTTATCTTATAGTTAATAGAAAAATAAAATAAAAAAGTGGGGTCACCGTTCATTTGCGCTCACAATCTGCCTTCGAAAGAAGCATACATTTTTGTAAAGGTGTTTTTTTTCTGTTGAAGTAATAGGAGAAATAAAGGTAAATATCGAAATAAAAAAAGAAATTTATTACAGAAATCGCTCAAATTTTACAATGATTTAGTTTAAGTACAGCTTATATGGAAATTATATTAAAAAAGATAGGTCACCGATGAGTTGAAAAAGATATTTCAATTTTAAAGCCAAAAAATGGCATTTTTCCACCAAAGGGAGATAATTTGGAACTTTTTCAATAATGTATACATTTTAAAAGTCATCTGGGGCCAACACGAATTGATTGTTTTGAAAGAATTTTGTATCATATGATAAAGTAACAATTACAAAAGGAAATAAATAAAATTTGTAATGAAAAACAAATGTTTGATTTTTTTCTGAAATTTTTATACCCTCGAGCCTCCTTAAATGCTTTGAAAAATGAAATATCAACTTGGACAAAATGGCTACCGTTTGAAAAACGACTGTGTAGAGAAGATTTTATTGAATCAGCAATATTTGAACTCACGAACAATGAGGCAAATATTTGTACTTTTGTTAGATATTATTATTGTCTTACTCTTTTTATTCATTTTCTGCTACTTACAAAATTCACTTTCAGTCGTTGAGATGACGAAAAACGTCGTTGGACATTTTTCTTATTCCCGCTTAATATGAAGCCACCGAAGTCAAATAAAATTTGGCAAAAATAACGGCTTTAACGCCACAAAGAACCGACACCTGTCGTTGTTCCTGCCAAGTATCAAGAAGATCAGAGAATAAGAAATAGGATCACTATACATAAGATTTAAAACAGTTTTTCATAAATGTAACGTTGGACATCCGGTTTTTTTCACATAGCTTTGCTAATCTAATCATCAAATATACTAGATATTACTTAGTATATGATCAAGAGCTGTAAAAACATAATTTGAAACATATATTGAATTTGTTTTAATATTGGTTCGTGTTTTCTAACATTTTTATTTTGTTTTGCGGATGAAATTTCGAAGATTCTGTTTTAAATCCTAGAGGTTGTAGGAACATCGTGTCCAACGTTTGAAAGTAGAAAAAGAGCAATCAATATTTCAATTCACCCTTATTACACGAAGGCATGTAGTTAGCGCTTGTTTATAGGTAGGACTGTGTGTCAGTTCTCACGTAATCCCACACTAATTTGTTCGAACAAGTAGAAGGTTTATAAGACCTTGACTAACTCTGCATCCCTTTCACGGTCGGTATCTTCAAGCACTCAATTAGGATCTATAAATTATATAAGTTTCTCACAGAAGATAACCAAAGAAGGTGACCAAAGATTTTGCAACGATACAAATATTAAACTTTACAATATGAATAAATATTTTTAACCAATGAATTCAAATAGCAAAAGCTATGCAATTAACAAATATATACTTATTAAGCATCATGTAAATTAATCAACAATGAAATACTTTAAATATGAAATTTGGAGTTTTTCCAAGGGAGCTAATAATTAATAATGTTAACACTGTCTGCCACACAGCATTTCGGGGCCTCTCCCTCTGGTATCTTTCGTCCCTCTTTTATAGCTGACTATGCGGGGGCTTTTCTAATTAATGGGGGCATTATGATAACATATAGTTGTAAATTTCTGTGTCATTTAGTCTCTTGGCAATCATAATACATATTCTTTTATATACATAGCGATGTCGTTATTAAATAACGACATGTTATGTCGAAATAACGACATGTTATGTCGAAATTACGACATAGCGATGTCGTAATAACGACATGTTATGTCGAAATTACGACATGCTATGTCGTAATTACGACATGCTTTGTCGTAATTACGACATGCTATGTCGTAATTACGACTTAATTTATTTTTTTTGAATGGCCCTTATCGGCTTCCGTAGTTTATTAAGTTTTTTCTTGAAAAAAATGGAAGGGGCGATTTATTGTTTTCTTCCTAAAACTATATCGTTCTGTTAGAAACGTTCATGACGTTTAATTTTTTAATTTTTTATGTAATTTCCGTTTTTCAATTTTCCTTGGAGTTCAGTATTTTTGTTATACGTTTTAAACTTTGCATGACATTTTCTTCTTTCACAAAGAAAAAGTTTATTCTTGTTTTAGATATCTTATAATTATCACAAAAGATTGAAGTTTAACGTACAGAAAGGTAAGAATACGTTTTAAATTAAATTAAATTGAATTAAATTAAAGGTCTTAATCACATATCCAAAATATTCAAATAAATCCGTATTTGATTCGAATCAACTCCGTCAAAAATAATACAATGGTAAATCTTGTTATAAACTTCTATTGAGCAAAGAAAATAAACATGCAATAGCCAAACTAAGGTTTGCATCGGTGAATTCATGTTAGTCCTTTAATACAAACCTTGTCTGCGACTTTCTGGACTATGGATGGAAATTTATCTATGTTGATAAGTAGCCCAAGGAGTGCTGAAGAGTCACAGGTGTGGTCGAAACCAGTAAAGTGAGCCATATGTGTAACCAAAAACAGCTTGGCAAAATCCACTTCATTCTGTACATTGTAATCGTAACTGGAGAACTTCTTCTTCTTGTTTTTGTTATTGTTTATTGCTTCATAGTTTAAGTCTCTGTGCGTCGGAATATATTTCTTCAAATGGTTAGGGAAATTTTGGCTGTGTATATTGTGATTTTGCTTCATTGACCGATACAAGCTGTTTATTATAGGCTCGATATAGCTCCTTAATGCGGGAGCAACTATTGTATGAACACAGATGCCAACTATCAACCATCTTTTCTTTTCATCATCCAAATCAGGTTTTGTGACTGAAATGAAATATCAATTTACCATTCAGACTAGATTGTAAACCACCCCCAAAAAATAACTAACAAATGTAGATCAAATAAGAGGATACCACAATATTTCTAGTTAATAGAATAGTCGTACTTACACGACTTTTGTTAATTTATTGGTGGGTACTGTATGTTACTCCGAAACATATGAAATGAACGGTAGACACGTTTATGCTATACCAACTTCGTAAATGCTGTAATTCTTATTTGACTTAACCCTAAGTGTCATATGAAACATTTCTAAAAAAATTAATATTATCGAAATTATTGATCAATCCCCTTCCCTTTTCATGAATGTGACCTACCGAATTAGATAATTCACCGGGTTTGTAATAACATGAGAAACACGATGGGTGCAACATGTGGAGCAGGATCTGCTATGTTTTGGTCGGGTTCGTGTTGCTCAGTCTTTTGTTTTCCTTGTTGTTTCTTGAGCCTCCTTTTTCTTGTGTACTATTATTTGTCTGTTTGTCTTTTTCATTTTTAGCCATGGTGTTGTCAGTTTATTTTCTATTAATGAGTTTGACTGTCCTTCTGCTATCTTCACCACTTTTTTCGATCCAATGCATGCATATGTACTAATCTATGTCTTGCATGAACGTTTTTTTTTTTTATATTTATTACACATCTATGACGTATTATCAAGAACATGGGAAAGGGCAATTGACAGTGAATTTGAAAGCATGGGGAAGACCTGGGGTGAAATGGAGAAGTTTATATTTAGCATGCGAAGAAATTGCCTCTGTTGAAATTTGGCAAACATCCCATAGAGCAAATTACATGCATGATTAATGTTGACCATTTGATGCATGGCTGTGTTCTAAATGAGACGTACACGCAGGTCGTAAATTAATTTATTGAATGAAATCAAATCTTGAACTACTTATGGGTGCCGTAGGAGGTCCACCAGAATTTTTAGCGAGGATTTCTTGGTATGGACAGACAACATTGGAGAGACCTGGTTTCATCCTCATATGCCAACTGACATGAAGATGATTAGTTAGTTTCAGCATAAGGTATTATCGACACATAATACATTTTGTGTATTTCATTCAGTGGTTGTTTATTACATATAGGGGTGACTATCATATGAGACAAACCAATTGAAAACAAACTGGTATCTTTCAGTCTATAGTGCATTTCTATCCTTCAATATCTACCCAGATAACGTTGTGCTCATATTGCTTCTTATATATATATTTTTCTGAGACTGACAGAGGATACATAGATATATGGAGACATGTTAAAAACAACTTACAACGAGAAACTACCAACATTAAGACCGCAGGACAAGATTGTAACCAGCCACATTTGAACTCTGATGGAGAGTTATTTCATATGCAATCATACCACAGCTGATCACAGCTCATAATCTTTATACAGTGTATTCAACAATGGCAAAATCCCATATAGTATACGTATACTTGCCTACAAAAAGGCGCCGATAAAGAAACGTGCAAAACTGCAAAAACAACCAGATGCTCCGCAGAGCGCAGCTTTATAAGACCGCAGAGGTGGAACATTGAACGGTTGGGGCAAGTATGAATTTGGATTGTGATTAAATAGTTGACACATCATAGGTTTCTGACACAGAATGAATGTGGTCTAATGAACTTAATTTTTTTTTTTTGCTTTTGAGCAATTACCTATGCTGTTGAATATTAATCATCTCAAAGAAAAAATATTTGAAGAAATTTTCTTTTTAAATTCTGAAATCTGAAATGAGAAAAAAAAATGACCCCCATCCCAATTTTTTTCTTCACTTCCCCCTTTCCCTTATTCCAAAAATGATCTCAGTTCAAATTTCTAATGGAGTTTGCAAAAATAACTACTCATTTTAATACTTCATAAAATATTAAAATATAAAATGTCATACAGTCATTGTTAAATTTAATATTAATTAATAGTAACTTCTAAAAATAAAATGGAGAATGTGTCCAAAAGGACACAGATGATGCCCCCGCTAGCATATAACGTGATAAAGGGACATAACTCAAGAACTGTAAAAGTGAAGCTCCCAAAAATTTAACTTAAACTGAATTTAGAGGTAATAAGCATTATATACACATTTCATTAAATTTAGTTGAGACAAACTTAAGTTAAGAGAACAGAAACTAATAAATTCTTCAATTTTTCCACTTGTAAAAGGGCATAACCCTAGAATTGTAATCAAAGTGCTTGTAATCACTGAATGGTAAAGATTGCTTTAATTTATCAGTTGGAAGTAAAGTGAATATTGCATTGTATATTGTATATAACATTGATTTAAGTTGATTTAACTTCTATTCAGGACAAAGAAAGATAACTCCAATTTTCAAAGAAGATTATATAAAACATTGGTTTTAGGTGATTCAACAACCATTCTGGACAAAGAAAGATAACTACAATTTATTGACTTGAAACTACAAAAATGCTTGTTTTTGGCCCCTTTTTTGTCCTTTATTCCTAGACTGTTCGCCCCATAACCCTTAAAATATATCTCAACCTTCTACTTATGGTATTAAACATTGTGGTACAATTTCAGAACAATTAAAATACTTATACACAACTTATTGTTCTGACATTAGATAAATGCTATTGTTTGGCCCTTTGGGCCCCTAATTCCTATATACCTTAGGGAACATAACCCCCAAAATCAATCCCAAGCTTCCTTTTAGGTTATAAACATTGTGTTAAAATTTTGTTGATTTCTGTTTACTTATACTAAAGTTATTATTCGGAAATCATCCGTCTTCGGACGACGCTGACGACGACGACGACGACATGATACCAATATACGACCGCAATTTTTTTTGCGGTCATATAAAACTTACGGCATATTCAACCTAATATAATCAAATGTAAAATGGTTATAAACTTTATTAAACCAACCCCAACCACTGGCATACATGCTCTTAGATTGGGACAGTCACATAGAAAATTTAAGGGATTAAGAGTATGTTTGGCATCAATCCTCAGGCCTCCTCCTTAGCTGGAACATCAGTACAAAATCTAAAAATGTAAAAATTATTCGAAAAAGACAAAACGACTAACAAAACGACAAAACAACACAGCACAGTCTAGTACTCGTAGTTATTGAACTAATAATGAAATGTGGTCAATAAAACAAAGCCCAACCAGAGATAAAATGATGTATATGTTAGCAACTATTGGAACATAACTCGTGGACCTTCAACAATGAGATATCTTCTTACCGCATAGCCCCGTGGAACATACGGCATGATTATTCCATAAAACAACAAACGGAAACTAAATATAATATGCAGTAGTCAACATTGACCAATGAATTACAAAAGACATTTCAAACCTCTACTTAAATAAAAACTTGACCATGTTTCCAAACTTAAATAAAATTCAGTACACCTCCAATGGAGAACATGTTAACACGTCAGAAGCAGCTTAAAAAGCATGACTTTGTGCAATACTACCGGTAATACAGTAATTCAATTATACATGATGCAAAGCCATAAGCTTATAGCAATACATGTTAAGTTATTTATAAGATCTACAAAAAAAAATAGTGAAAGTACAGATAGTCAATATTCACAAGATCTTACACAGGTACAAAATGCTATCATGAGACAATTTGTTAAAAATGGCAGAACTACCTTGTTTAGATGAACTTGGAATCTGCAAGATATCAGCAATGAGTTCGTCTGGGATATTTGTCTTAAACTGTAAATATGCCATTTTGTTGGTTTTAACGTCAGCCTTTTCTTCTAAAATAACAAATATTTAACAAGCAATAAGAATGACTGTGGTTTTTATAAAAATAAGGAGATGTGGTTCGATAGTAGTTTGTTAAACAACTGAAGTGTCCAAAATAAAACGTACTATACACATGATTAAACAATTCAAGCTATACAATCAAACATGAAAAAGCTTAAAAATTGGTGTCTCATAAAAAATTTGTACTGTATGTCAATGCTCTTCAACTTCGTACTTTATTTGGCCTTTTAACTTTGTTTGATTCGAGCGTCACTGATAAGTCTTTTGTAGATGAAAGGCGCATCTGGCGTATATGTAAAATTCTAATCTTGGTATCTATGATTACCGGTAGTTTATTCTTAACACTACGAACTGCTTTGAGTCTGAAAAGACCAGATTTTGTGATCGACCAGTTTAGTAGAGCACACATTTTACTCGACTAGTCTTGACATTGTCTTGACAGTACTTAACTGTACTTAACTGTACTCGACTAGGTCTAAACTTTACTTAACTGTACTCGACTAGGTCTAAACTTTACTTAACTAGTCTGATTTAGTGCTAGATGATCTTGGTGGAGTCTGAATTGTTTTGACCAAGGCTCTACCAGTCTCGACTACTCTACTAAATTTAGTCTTGACTGGTGTAAATCAGCCAATCTAACTAAATAAAATATAGATCTTACGCGAAATTTCTGTTTATTTGGCAGTTTGGATCATTGCTGTGAAATTAAAGAATTTATTAATAGGTTAAAAAAACGATTAAATTCAGATAGGCATGCATCTTTAAATATTTTTATAACTTTTTCAAATCAACTTGGATTTTCATCAAACTATGCAGCTATATAAGTAATAAATTGATATTTCTGAATCCCAGGTTGTTGTGTAGTTTGGTGTATTGCTGTCAAATATTAGAATTAAATTAATCTAGGTAAAAAAGTTTTAAAAAAAAGCTAGGATTTGCAGTTAGGACAAAAATTCAGATAGTACACTTCAATTTTTTTTTGTAACTTTTTCAAATCAACTTAGATTTTCATCAAACTATACAGCTATCTTAATGATATTTTGAACTCACAGGTCGTTATGTACATGTAGTTTAGTATATTGCTGTCAAATATAAAGATAGAATTAATCTAGATCAAATAAATTGCTCTGCTGAGCGCAGCCTGATACGACCGCAGAGGTTGAACCCTGAACAGCTGGAGCAAATAGTTATCAAAGGTATCAGGATTATAATTTAGTACGCCAGATATCAAAAATATTTATAAAGCCAAACAAGTTCAAAGTTGAAGAGCATTGAGGGTCCAAATTTGGACACAATATTCAAGCTTGATACCGTTTGAATTTGGATTGCGATCACATTTTTGACATAGTATACATGGTATAGGTTTCTGACACAAAATAATTGTCAAGATTTTACCAATCTATTGCGCAATACTGTACAATCAAAGATTCTTCTTGAAATTTAAAAAAAAATAAGAAATTTTAAAAATTTTGAAAAATAATTTGACCCCACCCCCCCCCCCCCCCCCCCCCTCCAAAAAAAAACTTTTTGAAATTCTCCTTTGAGCAATTACCCCCACAATCAATCCCAGTCTTTCTTTCGTAGTATGGAACCTTGGTACAATTTTTAGATAGATCCATACTCTTAAACACAACTTATTGGCCTGAAACTACAAAAATGCTTGTTTTTAGACCCTTTTTGGCCCTTAATTCCTAAATAGTTGGCACCATAACCCCCAAAATAAATCCAAACATTCTACTTGTGGTATTCAACATTGTGGTATATTTTCAGAGCAATTAAACTACTTATACACAAGTTATTATCCTGAAAGTAGAAAATATGCTTGTTTTGGGCCCCTTTTAGGCCCCTAATTCCAAAACGGTTGGAACCATCATCCTCAAAATCAATCCCAACCTTTCCTTTGTGGTATTAAACCATTTTATTAAATTTCATAGAGATTCATATACTTCAACTAAAGTTATTGTCCCGAAACCAAATGTGTCTTTGGACGACGACGACACAGACGACGACGAAGACGATGACGACATTATATGATCCCAAAATATTTTTTCGGTCGTATAAAAAGGTAGAATTTGCCGTTCGGACTATATTCAGATGGTACACTTTAATTCTTTTTATAACTTTTTCAAATTAACTTGGACATCATCAAACTATACAGTTATCTTAGTAATATATTGATCTTACTGAAACCCAGATCATTGTGTAGATTGGTGTATTGCTGTCAAATATAAGAGTTAAATTAATCAAGGTAAACAAATCTAGGATTTGTAGTTAGGACAAAATATAGATAGTAAACTTGAATTTTTTTTATGACTTTTTCAAATTTTCATCAAACTATGCAGCTACCTTGGTAATATATTGATCTTACTGAATCACATGTCGTTAAGTAGTTTGGTATATGGCTGTCAAATCTAAAGATTAAATTAATCTATTTCAAAAAAGGTAGAATTTGCAGTTCGGACTATATTCAGAAAGTACACTTCCATTCTTTTTATAACTTTTTCAAATCAACTTGGACTTTCATCAAACTATACAGCTATCTTAGTAATATATTGAAATTACTGAATCCTAGGTCATTATGTAGTCTAGTGTACATGTATTACTGTCGAATTAATCTAGGTAAAAAAGCTAGGATTTGATAAATATACTACAATGTACTGTTCTGCTAAATATAATCATTTCTAGAATAAAGCATTAATGATGCCTACTAAACGTAGCTTCTATCGTACAATTGTTAATGAACAGTAACAAACGAAAATGACAGTTTACATTTGTAGGACTCTAAAGTGCGATGGGGACGCTAAAGTGTGATGGACACGCTAAAGTGCGATGGTATACGCTAAAGTGCGATGCTTCCATACGCTAAAGTGCGATGGTCCGCGAAAGTAAAGACGTTAGAAATGTAGTTGGATTATGACGTTAACAGTCGTTTATACAAACTAAAAATGAACACACCGGAAAATAAACTACAGACATTTGATTAACAACTTTAAAAACAAATGTCAATGACTTAATTAATTTAATTAATTTAAACAATACCGTGCTATGTCGGGTAAAGCAAAGGTGTTTTATTTTGGTGGCTTGAAGAAGAACTTGTATCCTGCTGTCGACCGTTTTACCATATTCCCTGTCGATACAAGTAGTATGTGCATATATATTCTGTATCCTGCTTTTATTGGAAGCGAACGGATGCATTTAAATCATTGTTTTTGTTGCAGTTTATTGTGCGGTCTCCGTTAAAATGTTGTCGCTCTTATTGAAAAGCAACGTCGGCAAAATAAAAGGACATGTTTTCATGCGTAAATTATAAATTGTCGGCTAAATCATTAGCATGCACATTGCAGGATAATATAACATGGATGTGTAGTCGCTACAGAAAAGGCGTAAATTAAGCTCGGCAAACATCACCTTTTTCTATCATTTAAATTAAACAAATAAATGTTACATATTCCGATAATAATTACATTTTGTATCTTTAATTATAAGGACAATTGTAAGGGGAGGAGTTCCAATAAGTGATAGACTACATGTGAACGGCAAGCTACACCAATTATCACAATATTTGTAAATACACCCACATTGTAAAAAATTCATTGACTAGTACAATATAGTATTCTGTGCCACCTAAATTACTTTTTAGCAATTATTACGTGGTCGGTCTTTTAGAATCATTCACTTAAGACTACGGTTAAATTATAATGCCTTTCACATTTATGGTATACCTTATAATACTAGATTATACAAAAGGACTATTTTTACATTAAGCGTTTTTTAACGTTTTTTATAAAGCCCTAGAACCTTACCCTATTGGTCCATCGCACTTTAGCGTGATATACAATCGTACTTTAGCGAACAAACAACCATTGCACTTTAGCGTGAGACACCATCGTACTTAAGCGTAGACCATCGCACTTTAGCGTGACCATCGCACTTTAGAGAACCATCGCACTTTAGAGTCCTACATATTTATTTACGTTCGAAGTGAGTATTAAGTTTACCCAGTTTAAGTTTATGTTGTGCCACGATTATTTGCAGTTTATTTTAATAATAACGTTCATTCATTCGTATTTCCCGACGTATATTTTCCGCGAAACTAGGTCATACATGTTTTCACTTTTTGTACACTTGCTTGTTATGCGGAATGATTTTCTATAGTTACAACATAATTACCTTATTCAGAAGTTATTAATGCATCCTATTTAATCCATATTTATCCTTTTATAATGTTAGAATTATCCCAAATCGAACTTGTCAACTTTATGGCCATTTTGGTTACTTTCATATTGTGTACACACGTACTATTTTTAGGTGTATTGATTAACTTGATCTTTTAAACGTTTGGAGAAAAGTATAGTCAGTTTCAAATTAGATCGCAGACAGATCAGCTGTTTTTAGTAAGTGACCTAGATTTTACTATTCATGTATTTTCACTATTGTAGCATACACTGCAATTCTATTGAGATATATTGTAATTGATTCATAATTATTATTTATGATATTAGCTTTTAATAAAGCTGCTTTTATTTAATTCTAACAAATCTTATTCTTGATTATTCAAAGTTTGGACTTCAAAACAGTTTTATTCCTTCGACTTTAAAATTGATATTTATATAATATCTGCCAACCATTTACAATAACGGTTGGCACTTCAAAAATTTTGGGATTCCTGAGGAAAAGAGACCAATATTAAAGAAAGCAACCAGAAATTTAGTAGTAGCTGAGGCAGGGAAAAGTATGGAGACCCATGGAATAGCTATGATGAATGTTAAACTTGGGAACCATGAATTTTCCCTGCCTCAGCTACTACTAAATTTCTGGTTGCTTTCTTTAATATTGGTCTCTTTTCCTCAGGAATCCCAAAATACAGACTGCTATTAAGAACCGTCACTTCCGCTCCTGTATCCAAAACAGCTTTGGTCACCTGCCCATTAATACTTATGGGAACTTTAATTGTTGCTGACCTCACTCTGTCTATCTGGATAACACAACTAGATTGCCGTCTACTGTCCATCTTCTCCGTTTTTATCATCATTCAGCGCAACTTGAATCAAGAGTCCCTACGTGGGCGCCAGAAATCTTGATTCCAGTTGCGCTGAATGCATTGAATGGAAACAAGAATGGTCAGAATTTAGAAAAAAGGTTGATAATGTAAAGAATTTAACCAATAAACCTATGATAAGGAATATAACACAGTCAAGTGATGGTAATTGTTCCAGTTGGTTAACTAAATACACAGAAAAAGAGATGAGTACATTCCAGAAAGAAGACCCAGATTACAGTTTTTTACATAAATGGGTAAATGCAGGAGAAACACCAGATAGAGATAAATGTGCCAGTTTCAGCCCAGCAGTAAGACATTATTGGCTGAATTGGAGTAATCTTGTCCGTATTGGTGGAGTAATATACCAAAAATGGAGAGAAGTTAAAAGTGAACTAGATCATTTACAACTTCTGGTACCAGCTGTTATAAAGAAAGAAATAATAATCAGCTGTCACGATACTGCATATTCTGGTCATTTTGGTATTAAGAAATCAGTCCAGAAAATGAAAAATTATTTTACATGGTATCAAATGACAAAAGACGTCAGAGTACACATAGAAAATTGTGTAATTTGTACTAAAAGTAAAAGTAGAAAATCAAAAGCTGGGGTGGTTGATGATAGAGTGGGTTACCCTTTAGACAGAGTTAGTATTGATGTAATTGGACCCTTACCACAAACACAGAGAAGAAATAAATATTTATTGGTAATAGGAGATAATTTCACCCGATGGATGGAAGTTTATCCATTGCCACACCAAAAAGCTGATATTGTAGCACAAAAATTTGTAATGGAATTTATAACAAGATTTGGAATACCACTAGAACTGCACAGTGACCAAGGCAGTAATTTCCAGAGTGAATTGTTTAAGGCTGTCTCTCTGAGGCTGTCTGTAGCATTTTAGAAATCACAAAGACCCGGACAACACCTTACCATCCTGCCTCAAATGGACTTATTGAGAGGTTTAATCGAACCCTAGCAGGGATGATAAAAAGTTTCATCAACAAGAATGATACTGACTGGGATGTAAACATCAACCTACTATTGGCAGCTTATTGTAGTACACCACATCCTGCTACAGGCTTCTCACCTAATTTTCTAATGCTAGGTCGAGAAATCAGTATTCCTATCAAACTGATATATCCATTACCAGACCATAAATATGGAGGGCAATCTGAATATGCTCAACACCTTCAAGATAAATTACAAGACGTATACCAGATTGCCAGGAAACATCTTAAGACAAATGCTGAAAGACTCAAAAAGAACCATGACACGAGACTTACAAAATATAAATATAAGAAAGGGGATCTTGTGTATAAATTTGACAAAACTATAAGACAAAAATTTAAATCCCCATGGCTTGGTCCCTATTTAATTTCAAAAGTTTTGAGCACAGTGGTCTATGAAATTTGTTTTAAAACTAGAACCGAAGTTGTTCATATTGATAAATTAATACCGTACGTAGGTGAAATACCAGACTGGGTTAATAGAAAACTCAACCATTTGGAAAAAATGTTATGTTAAGTGTAAACCTAAATATTGTATAAATGTATTTATTTCATGTATTTATTCCTGTTTTAAAAAATAATATTTTATACTTGTTAATTTAAAGTATTTTAGTTATTGATTAATTTTATTATTACAGAAATATGGTACTGTTTCAATGTTCCAAGTGTCCTTTTCGAGGAAATACCAAAAATACCATCCAACATTTTATTATAAAACATACATCGGATGACAGAGTCCCATTTTTATGCCAAACATGTAATTTCAAGACCATTTCAAATGCTAAGTGGCAAAGGCACATAAAAGATCCTAAAAAACCTCATGTTAATAAAGAACACATTTGTGTGAAAAGCAGTATTCCTTATGTGGTAATAGTTAGTGAAGACATTAAAGAAGTTGATGAAGCAACATTTATGAAGAATCAAATAGTCATACAAGAAGAAGAGATTGAAATTGTAGAAATAAAGATTGACCCAAAAGATGAAAAAATTGTAGAATTAGAAAATAAATATATTGATTTACAATCAACACATGCCAATCAACTAAAGGAATTAGAAGAAAAACATAAATTTGAGTGCCTTCGTTTTGGGAATTTTATTGAACGACTGGAGAAAAGAAAGACAGAGCTGAAAGAAGAAGTCAGAACACTTAAAAATCAATTAACATGTAATTCCGCTAAGAAGATGAGAAGTTCCGTCTGTGTTGTGAATTCAAGAAAATAGGAAAGAACTTTGTAATCATATTGAACTTTAATTTTATGAGATTTATATATATAATATTTATTATTTTACTGTTTATATACATTGTATGTATGCTTCTTAGTTGAAATTTGAATATTCATTCATTTTATATCAATTCTAGGGACAGAAATCTTTTTTCTTTAAGAGGAGCAGTGTTGTGCCACGATTATTTGCAGTTTATTTTAATAATAACGTTCATTCATTCGTATTTCCCGGCGTATATTTTCCGCGAAACTAGGTCATACATGTTTTCACTTTTTGTACACTTGCTTGTTATGCGGAATGATTTTCTATAGTTACAACATAATTACCTTATTCAGAAGTTATTAATGCATCCTATTTAATCCATATTTATCCTTTTATAATGTTAGAATTATCCCAAATCGAACTTGTCAACTTTATGGCCATTTTGGTTACTTTCATATTGTGTACACACGTACTATTTTTAGGTGTATTGATTAACTTGATCTTTTAAACGCTTGGAGAAAAGTATAGTCAGTTTCAAATTAGATCGCAGACAGATCAGCTGTTTTTAGTAAGTGACCTAGATTTTACTATTCATGTATTTTCACTATTGTAGCATACACTGCAATTCTATTGAGATATATTGTAATTGATTCATAATTATTATTTATGATATTAGCTTTTAATAAAGCTGCTTTTATTTAATTCCAACAAATCTTATTCTTGATTATTCAAAGTTTGGACTTCAAAACAGTTTTATTCCTTCGACTTTAAAATTGATATTTATATAATATCTGCCAACCATTTACAATAACGGTTGGCGCTTCAGTTTACAAGTGTTATATCGTTCTGGCTAACAGTCATATCACATCCGAAAGTTATATTACCCTATTCGTGAATCTGTTCCATAGCCATCATTGAAATAGAAGCGACATAAGGGTTGACAGATTCTATAATGGGTCGCGGATCAAGACTACATTGGAGGTTAATTACATGATAAATAATGAATGGACGTACAGCTGATTTACATTGGGAGTAAGGACATATCAATTGTTTAAACCTGTTGCTAGACTTGCTTATAAAATTGCACATAGAAAATGAACTCATCATATATACCAGGAATGAAATTTTGTATTTGCGTTAGACGTGCATAATATTCTAAGTGGTGTTACCTTTTTCATTGATAAGGGGTCAGATCGGAGATCATACGGCTGTTGACCACTGTTGTATTTATTGGTGAAATTGACTACTCGGTAGTATAAAAACCGTTCTTTTTTCAAGTTGTTGTAATATTTCACATTATCATAAATATTTTATTTTAATTTCACGGGCACTTGGTCCCCTGAAAATAATACTCTTTATAAGGGATTAAAATAACCATACTATACCAATCGTAGTCTATAAAAAAAAAAACTTTACTTTGTGTTGTTTATATATTAGTAACGATACATACAATGTATATATGTGTATTAGTTAAAAGACAAGTAGGTATGCTTAATTTTCTGAATTCGCAGACTAATGATGTCAAAAAAGACATAACAAATCATGTTTTATACATCTGTACATCTTGGGTATCTTATTGACAATAACGAATAACTCCTGTTTCTTTTATTTTTTACACCCTAACAATTGTTATAGCTGCGGTGTAAACTTCACACTAATCGATCTATAATTATAAGATAATAAAGAATGTTTAAAGCTTACCTGGTTTGATAAGACAATCTATTCAAAGATTTATTTTCTCCATTACAGATAACATCAACAAATGCAAATTCCTCCATCATATTCAATTCCTTCCTTGAGATAAATAAGCTGTCACGATTTCTCTTTTTATTTGATTGTGATAGGCTAGTAAAATAAGCTGGTTAACCTCAACCAGTGTGTGTTTATTTACTTGTTTTATAAACTGCGTATCTTCCTATATCAAATGATATGTTTATAAGTCAATACTATCCTGATTAAGCTGATATAAAACAAGTAAGAGGTAAAATTAGAACGTATAACGTAAACTATTGTTTAAGATAGGGTCTTCCGATGGCCTTAAACTTGAGTTGAAGAACTATAATACAACATGTGTGTTATATATATATTCTAAATTCGTTTCGATATGAAACAATTGTTGGAAATAAAAGGAATCATATAAATCATTCATATTATTCTTTACACAAAGTATACATTTCGAATGAATAAAAAAGTATAGGAAGATTATTTTGCCGGGTTAGACGAATTATGGTTATGTAGGACCGGGGGGACTGGCAGGCAGCGGGAAAGGTGGATATACTTCAATTCTTCAATTGTGTCATGAATCATGCTATGAAAGAGGTTTAGTGTAATCACTCTAACTACAGTTTTCAACCTAGACCCCTGAAACCCACAGGACGATTGTATATTATTATGACGATACATTTGTCTAATTCTTTTTTCCTAATTATCTTCTCTTTTTCTGGTATATGAAATACAACAATTAGAAGTATAACAGTCATATATGTCACAATTTTATAAACACCAAACGAATGTTGGAAGGTAAGCATTTTCCTGGGTTGCGTTCAATATCGTAGCGGCTACATAGGGCTACGTATAGATATATGACTATTGAACGTGTAGCTAGCCTAGCTGCTACACAGATGTTGATTGCAGTTAGGCTAGCTACATGTTCAAAAGTCATGAATCTACGTAGCACTACGTAGCATTATTTAGCTGCTACGATGTTGAACGCAACCCTGATATGCACGCATTACCGTTCAAATCGTCACTCACGATTCTGATTTCATACCCAGTAGTAAGTGAATAAGGCTTAAAGGACCAGGTTCAATTTAGGCCAAATATGGTCTTGAATTTCAATTTTAACATAAATTTTCAAAATGTAAAAAAATTTGGTTTGTAAATAGATCTATTTCAAAAGCCTTATTTCTCTTTGTTAAAAATATCTCTTCATAAGAGTACATTACTAAGCTTTTAAAATCACCATATTTTAGACTGCGACTAGTATAAATACACATGGTGGAGGCGAAATTTAATTCTTAGGAAGACCCAAAGTGAAAGTAGGGGTAGTTTAGATTTGTGTTTAGTTTAAACTCTTAGAATTTCGGTGCATATAAATGTTTAAAATGTGCCAAAATTAAGCCATCAGTACTGTTTTTACAGACAATAATATCCGTGCACAAATAAACAATAGTACTTTATCAAACTTATCGCAGTGTGGTTAAATCATGCCGTTTGTTTGTATATCGGTCTCACCGAGTAGAATTCGTTCAAGAAAAGAACAATGTCATGTGAAATGTCCAATGTATACAGATTTTTATTAGAAAAAAGAGTTTTTGTTGCGCTGCAATCTTTAAATAAGAGAACTGATACTGCATTCCATAAAAAAAAATTAACTAGAGCCCATAAGCCGATCCATCATCAAAGATAGCCAAAATGTTTTCTTTTATAGAACCTTTAACATAATTTAGTGACTCTCTAAAAAAACGTTTGTATGAATCTGGTTTTTAAAAGAAAACACTTGTATGTATTTACCATAGGGTCATTTAATTATCCCCTCCCCCTTGATCCCTTCATAGTAACACCACTTGGTTAACACCTCAAAAGAAACATTCATACCATGTTAGGTTTCAATCAATTTAGTGGTTTTCTAGAAAAAAAGCATTTGTATATAGTTTCCATTATAAGGGTCCTTTGATTAACTAATTATATATATATGTGTGTATATTTCTAAGGCCCCTGTTGGCAGCCATCGTGGTTGCTGGTTTAGATTCGAAGGAGTAACACTTTGTCAGCACAGCACCTCATAATGATTAAACCATTGTGGTGACGTCAGCCTATTCATTTACCGTGGATTCATTTTCTAGAATCAACGCTTCCTAAATCTGTCGCTGAAATGGGCTCAACATATTAGATTCTTTTGTTTCCTTTGTGTGCCTAATATCATTAAGTTTGAATTGACTAATTTCATGATTTCTGTTCACTAATGGAATTATTTTTAAAAACTAACCTTTAATTTTTGTAATTTCTATATGCCTTCACTGGGAATCGAACCCGTCAATAAATTTTACAACTTATTACTGACATTAACATATCGACAAAACCTCTGGGCTACCAATTGACTAATTAACTGATTTCTGTTCACTAATGGCATTGTTTTAAAAACTTACCTTTAATTTTTGTGATTTCTATATTATGCTTTCACTGGGATTCGAACACGTCCATGAATTCTGATACGTGTTACTGACATCAACATATCGACGAAACCTCTGGGCTACCAATCGGTTCCGATTTAAATGTCTATTTTATATATATAAATGAATGTATGAAATACATCGGTAAAACAGACACACAGGGCTTCTACCTTTATATATACATAATAGGCAAACGAATAGTATGAATTGGTAGCCACGAGGTTTCATGGTTAAGATAAATGAGTTTAAGGTACGGACTTGTCTATTTAGGTTCGAATCCCTGAATTATCTTGGTTGTCCCTATTCTCTACTTTTCAAGTTTTTGTTCTTGTTTTGTATGTAATTGTGGTTAATTTGTGTAATAAAAACGAGTTTGGTCGTTTATTTTTGGATTATTGTTGGCTATTCCACATGTTTGAAACAAAACTGATTACATTCTCATGATTTGTCCACTTTTGTTTTATTAATTTATATAATATGATTTCATTTGTTTTACTACACAATTTTACAACTGTTAATTCGTAAATTCCTATGCTAGAAAATCGTGATGTTCCTAGAATTAGAATGTTCTTTGTCGGGTTGTATTCTCTTTTGACACCTTTTCCATTTCCATTTTCAATTTTAATAGAAATAAGTTCGAATATATTTTATTTTGTAAAGAACAGACAATATTCAGATGCCTGATAGTATGAAGATCTTACCAGACACAAGTTGTTTCCTTTTTCCTTTTTCCTTTTTCGATATTCAAATTTTGAAAAATATTACGTCCAAACTGAATTTTTTGTTTCCCTCAAAAAAATTTTTCAAATTTTTTCACAAAATTTGTTTTCCTCAAAATTTTTTTTTCCTCAAATTTTTTTTTCCTCAAAAATATTTTCCTCATTTTTTTCGTTTCCTTATTCGTTTTCTATTTCCTTTTTCGATTTTCATTTCCTTATTCCGTTTCTATTTCCTTTTTTGATTTTCATTTCCTTATTCGGTTTCTTTTTCCTTATTCGGTTTCTATTTCCTTATTTGATTTTCATTTCCTTTTTCGATTTTCATTTCCTTTTTCGATTTTCTATTTCCTTTTTCGATTTTCATTTCCTTTTTCGATTTTCATTTCCTTATTCAGTTTCTATTTCCTTTTTCGATTTTCATTTCCTTATTCGTTTTCTATTTCCTTTTTTGATTTTCATTTCCTTATTCGGTTTCTTTTTCCTTATTCAGTTTCTATTTCCTTATTCGATTTTCATTTCCTTATTCGGTTTCTTTTTCCTTATTCAATTTTCATATCCTTATTTGGTTTCTTTTTCCTTTTTCAATTTTCATTTCCGTATTCAGTTTCTATTTCCTTATTCGATTTTCATTTCCTTATTCGGTTCCCTTTTTCCTTTTTCGATATTCAAATTTTGAAAATATTACAAGTCCAAACTGAATTTTTTTTTTCCCTCAAAAATTTTTTCACAAATTTTTTTTTCCTCAAATTTTTTTTTCCTTAAAATTTTTTTTTTTTCAAATTTTTTTTCACAAAATTTTTTTTCCTCAAAATATTTTTTTCCTCAAATTTTTTTTTCCTCAAAAATTTTTTCCTCAAAAATATTTTCCTCAAATTTTGTTTTCCCTCAAAAATTTTTTCACAAATTTTTTTTTCCTCAAATTTTTTTTTCCTTAAAATTTTTTTTCCCTCAAAAATTTTTTTTTCAAATTTTTTTTTCAAATTTTTTTTTCAAATTTTTTTTTCAAATTTTTTTTCCCTCAAAAATTTTTTCACAAATTTTTTTTTCCTCAAATTTTTTTTTCCTTAAAATTTTTTTTTTTTCAAATTTTTTTTCACAAAATTTTTTTGAGGAATTTTTTTTCCCTCAAAAATTTTTTCACAAATTTTTTTTTCCTCAAATTTTTTTTTCCTTAAAATTTTTTTTTTTTCAAATTTTTTTTCACAAAATTTTTTTTCCTCAAAATATTTTTTTCCTCAAATTTTTTTTTCCTCAAAAATTTTTTCCTCAAAAATATTTTCCTCAAATTTTGTTTTCCTCATTTTTTTCGTTTCCTTATTCGTTTTCTATTTCCTTTTTCGATTTTCATTTCCTTATTCGATGTCTATTTCCTTTTTCGATTTCATTTCCTTATTCGTTTTCTATTTCCTTTTTCGATTTTCATTTCCTTATTCGGTTTCTATTTCCTTTTTTGATTTTCATTTCCTTATTCGGTTTCTTTTCCTTATTCCGTTTCTATTTCCTTATTCGATTTTCATTTCCTTATTCGGTTTCTATTTCCTTTTTCGATTTTCATTTCCTTATTCGTTTTCTATTTCCTTTTTCGATTTTCATTTCCTTATTCGGTTTCTTTTTCCTTATTCGGTTTCTTTTTCCTTATACGATTTTCATTTCCTTATACGATTTTCATTTCCTTATTCGGTTTCTATTTCCTTTTTAGATTTTCATTTCCTTATTCGGTTTCTATTTCCTTTTTAGCTTACTTGGCCCAAAGGGCCAAGTGAGCTTTTCTCATCACTTGGCGTCCGGCGTCCGTCGTCCGGCGTCCTTCGTCGTCCGTCGTTAGCTTTTACAAAAATCTTCTCCTCTGAAACTACTGGGCCAATTTTTACCAAACTTGGCCACAATCATCATTGGGGTATCTTGTTAAAAAAATTGTGTCCGGTGACCCGGCCAACCAACCAAGATGGCCGCCATGGCTAAAAATAGAACATAGGGGTAAAATGCAGTTTTTGGCTTATAACTCAAAAACCAAAGCATTTAGAGCAAATCTGAGATGGGGTAAAATTGTTAATCAGGTCAAGATCTATCTGCCCTGAAATTTTGAGATGAATCGGACAACCCGTTGATAGGTTGCTGCCTCTGAATTGGTCATTTTAAGAAAATTTTGCCGTTTTTGGTTATTATCTTGAATATTATCATAGATAGGGATAAACTGTAAACAGCAAAAATGTTCAGTAAAGTAAGATCTACAAATAAGTCAAAGGACCAAAATGGTCTGTTGATCCCTTTAGGAGTTATTGCCCTTTATAGTCAATTTTTAACCATTTTTCGTAAATCTTAGTTATCTTTTACAAAAATCTTCTCCTCTGAAACCACTGGACCAAATTAAATCAAACTTGGCCACAATCATCATTCGGGTATCTAGTTTAATAATTGTGTCCGATGACCCGCCCAACCAACCAAGATGGCCGCCATGGCTAAACATAGAACAATGGGGTAAAATGCAGTTTTTGGCTTATAACTCAAAAACCGAAGCATTTAGAGCAAATCTGAGAGGGGTAAAATTGTTTATCAGGTCAAGATCTATCTGCCCTGAAATTTTGAGATGAATCGGACAACCCGTTGATAGGTTGCTGCCCCTGAATTGGTAATTTTAAGGAAATTTTGCTGTTTTTGGTTATTATCTTGAATATTATTATAGATAGAGATAAACTGTAACAGCAAAAATGTTCAGCAAAGTAAGATCTACAAATAAGTCAACATGACCAAAATGGTCTGTTGACCCCTTTAGGAGTTATTGTCCTTTATAGTCAATTTTTAACCTTTTTTCGTAAATCTTAGTTATCTTTTACAAAAATATTCTCCTCTGAAACCACTGGACCAAATTAAACAAAACTTGGCCACTATCATCATTCGGGTATCTAGTTAAAAAAATTGTGTCCGGTGACCTGGCCAACTAACCAAGATGGCTGCCATGGCTAAAAATAGAACATAGGGGTAAAATGCAGTTTTTGGCTTATCACTCAAAAACCAAAGCATTTAGAGCAAATCTGACATGGGGGTAAAATTGTTTATCAGGTCAAGATCTATCTGCCCTGAAATTTTGAGATGAATCGGACAACCCGTTGATAGGTTGCTGCCCCTGAATTGGTAATTTTAAGGAAATTTTGCTGTTTTTGGTTATTATCTTGAATATTATTATAGATCTATAGAGATAAATTGTAAACAGCAAAAATGTTCAGCAAAGTAAGATCTACAAATAAGTCAACATGACCAAAATGGTCTGTTGACCCCTTTAGGAGTTATTGCCCTTTATAGTCAATTTTAACCATTTTTCGTAAATCTTAGTTATCTTTTACAAAAATTTTCTCCTCTGAAACTAATGGGCCAAATTAAACCAAACTTGGCCACAATCATCATTCGGGTATCTAGTTAAAATTGTGTCCGATGACCCGCCCAACCAACCAAGATGGCCGCCATGGCTAAAAATAGAACATAGGGGTAAAATGCAGTTTTTGGCTTATCACTCAAAAACCAAAGCATTTAGAGCAAATCTGACATGTGGTAAAATTGTTTATCAGGTCAAGATCTATCTGCAACAACAAAAGAGAGTTTTTAACGACTTCAGATGGCTATACAACCCTTGCACAATCAACTGAATTTTGCAGAAATCATTAATAGGATAGATTGCCCTTATATGATAATTTTTTATTACCTTTTTGGTTTTTTTGGCAAAGGGGGAGCAGGGGGTTGCGCAACAACAAAACAACTTCACAACTTTCTCATTACTTTGCATTTCTCGTTAGATAAATTTTACAAAATTCTCCCTTGAAACAACTGTCAAATTTAAACAAACTTGGTTTAAATCACCACTAGGATATTCAGGGACCACTGTGTATGATGACCCTGCCTGCCCACATGGCTGAAAATGCACTTTTTAGTATTATATCTCTGAAACTAAACGACAGTACAACAGTTGCATTTATCATGCATCAATTGTAAATAAAAATATCAGATGAGCGACACAGGGTCCTTGGACCCTCTAGTTCGATTTTCATTTCCTTATTCGTTTTCTATTTCCTTTTTCGATTTTCATTTCCTTATTCGGTTTCTTTTTCGTTATTCGGTTTCTATTTCCTTATTCGATTTTCATTTCTTTATTCGTGTTCTATTTCCTTTTTCGATTTTCATTTCCTTATTCGGTTTCTATTTCCTTTTTCGATTTTCATTTTCTTATTCGTTTTCTATTTCCTTTTTCGATTTTCATTTCCTTATTCGGTTTCTTTATTCTTATTCGGTTTCTATTTCCTTTTTCAATTTTCATTTCCTTATTCGGTTTCTTTTTCCTTATTCGGTTTCCATTTCCTTATTCGATTTTCATTTCCTTATTCGGTTTCTTTTTCCTTATTCAATTTTCATTTCCTTATTCGGTTTCTTTTTCCTTTTTCAATTTTCATTTCCTTATTCAGTTTCTATTTCCTTATTCGATTTTCATTTCCTTATTCGGTTTCTATTTCCTTTTTCGATTTTCATTTCCTTATTCGTTTTCCATTTCCTTTTTCGATTTTCATTTCCTTATTCGGTTTCTATTTCCTTATTCGATTTTCATTTCCTTATTCGGTTTCTATTTCCTTTTTCGATTTTCATTTCCTAATTTGGTTTCTATTTCCTTTTTTGATTTTCATTTCCTTATTCTGTTTCTTTTTCCTTATTCGGTTTCTATTTCCTTATTCGATTTTCATTTACTTATTCGGTTTCTTTTTCCTTATTCGATTTTCATTTCCTTATTCGGTTTCTTTTTCCTTATAAGATTTTCATTTCCTTATTCGGTTTCTTTTTCCTTTTTCCTTTTTCATTTCCTTTTTCGGTTTCTATTTCCTTATTTGATTTTCATTTCCTTTTTTCATTTCTGTTTCCTTATTCGGTTTCTTTTTCCTTATTCGAAATTCATTTCCTTATCTGGTTTCTGTTTCCGTATTCGGTTTCTTTTTCAATACGGTGGTCAGACGGTCCCGGATCCCAGAAAAATATTTAAGTGGGAAATAGCTTGTGTCAATCCCTTTCAAAGGTATTGACATAAGCTATTTCCCACTGAAATATTTCTTGGGGATCCGGGCCCGTCTGGCCACCACAGAGCTCGGTTCAAAGGTGACCCTTAACGTAATTTTCCGTATTAACCACACATTCGGTACTTCTCTGCATATCCCTACATCAAAGTTCTGAATCGGACCTAGCTCATTTCAAAGGTATTGACCTAGGCTATTTCCCACTTAGATATTTTTCTGAGATCCGGGCCCGTCTGGCAACCACAGAGGTTCAAAGTTGCTCTTTAACATAAATACAATACCCAGAACCCAAGTTCCTTTTTAATCACGTGTGTATCTACATCCATTTGGTATAAGTTTTATATATTACAGAGTCTATTATTTCGTCAAATTTAGGACATTGAAAGACCGGGGGTCTCAACATCATTTAAGCGGTCCTAAGCGGTAGGTTTTCACTGTACATTTCTTTTTTGGCTTTTCATAAATATTTATATTTATATTTCGAAATGTCACTGGAGTGATCGGTATTTGTTTTTGGTTTATATATCATATATTAAATTACATCTTTGATGAATCTTTGATGTCCTTTTATTGATAAAATTCTATACTACATGAAGACAAATATTCAACTTATATAAGGGCTTAAATTCGAGGTCAACGAGAATTAACGACAGCTTGAAGGGGTCATAAAACGATTTGCAGTAGTCTATTCCATTATTAAAATTAAGCTATTTCTTAATGTTCACGCGTATTTCGATATTAAGTCCGTCGGTACTCCTCTAATATGCGATGCGGAACATATTGACTATATACCTTTTGTTCCATTCTTAATAAGCATTCGAGTGAGGTATAAGCTAAGGTTTATCTGTACTTACGGGCTGAAGGGTCACAGCAGTCCATTTCATTATTCAAATATCCATTTCATTATTAAAAATTTGCTATTTCTTAATTTTCACGCGTATTTTTGTATTTAGGCCTCCGCAATCCAGCTAATTGTCATTGCGGCACATATCGTTTATTCTCAATGTATTCCTCTATCAATAAGCTTTAATTTGGTGTATGTTTTTTTTCCTGAATTAGGAGCTGACGGGTTGCAGCAGTCCGTTCCATTATTCCAAATAAGCTAGTTCTCAATGTTCACGCGTATTTCGATATTAATATATAAAAAAGAAGATGCGGTATGATTGCCAATGAGACAACTATTCACAAAAGACCAAAAAGACACAGACAGTAACAACTATAGGTCACCGTACGGCCTTCAACAATGAGCAAAGCCCATACCGCATAGTCAGCTATAATAGGCCCCGATTAGACAATGTAAAACAATTCAAACGAGGAAACTAACGGCCTTATTTATGTAAAAAAAAAATGAACGAAAAACAAATATGTAACACATAAACAAACGACAACCACTGAATTACAGGCTCCTGACTTGGGACAGGCACATACTCAAATGTCCGTCGGTACTCCTCTAATATGCGTTGCGAAACATATTGACTATATACCTTTTGTTCCATTCTTAGTAAGTTTTCGAATGAGGTATAAGGTTTATCTGCAATAACGGGCTGAAGGGTCACAGCATTCCATTCCATTATTCAAAATATCCATTTCATTATTCAAAATTGGCTATTTCTTAATTTTTCACGCGTGTTTTGGTATTTAGGTCCACCGTAACCCCTCGAAAGGTCATTGCTGCACAATCAACTTTATATATGTTATATCTTTAATCAGAGGATGAAAAATAGCAAAGGTCCAGGGGAAATAAAAAAAGACAACGTAGAGTATTTTGATATATATGTTTTGGTATTAAGGTTGTCCATACATGGAATTAGTATGGCGTTCATTATCACTGAACTAGTATATATTTGTTTAGGGGCCAGCTGAAGGACGCCTCCGGGTGCGGGAATTTCCCGCTACATTGAAGACCTGTTGGTGACCTTCTGCTGTTGTTTTTTTTTTCTATGGTCGGGTTGTTGTCTCTTTGGCACATTCCCCATTTCCATTCTCAATTTTAATTTCTGTTAAAAATAGTTAAGGAAAAGCCATTAGTTTATCCTCCTGAACTAAATAAATAAAAGTGTTTTCATTTTTTTCTTATAATAATTTGAATGTTCGTTTGATAACACCAAAATGACGAATTTAGAAATACGGAACTTAGCTATAGTGTCAGTTATTTTTTTTTAAATTTTTATTTCACTATTCACCGCTCCAACTTGAATAATGAAACCTAAACTATTTCATTTACATTGAATAGTGAATAGTGAACTATTCCATTATTCATTATTAAATTTTGAATAATGAAAAATGAATAATGGACGTACTTCAGCGCGGTAAAAATGACATGTATGATGGATTTTTTTTCTGTGCTCGGTAAAAAGACCACCTACATAATGTAACTACTAGTACTTTACAGATCTATGGACAAATCGACAGGCAGGACGGAACACACTTGGTTAATCATATATACATACCATATAAAACTTCATTTTTGAGGGATTATATATATATATATATATATATATATATATATATACAACCTCTAGTAACTTACCCTGTATTTCACTTTAAATGTGTCTCGTTTTATATTAATGTATAAGTAAAATTGTCGGGCAATCTATGACAGATTTGTTTGTCTTTCTTTGTCAGCTGTTCATATTAAATTGTTCGTATTGCCTCAAATCTGTGTGTCTTCTATGCCACGTACAACTGTGACGATATTGACTTACAATTCTGCTCAAACCGGTGCTAGGGCTGTCTTGCAACTTTTATTGAGACGAGAATGATTTCTCTGTGTTGAAGATCTCACTGTATTTTGTCAAGATGAAGAACAGCAATAAAGTCTTAGACGCTGTTTCTTTGCTGCAAATTTATTTTGTATATGTCTTGATTTTGGTGTCGGGCAAACTTAGGTAAGAAAACGGAAACGAAAAATTCAGTATTTTTTTTTTTTTATATGTTAAGGCGCATAACCCTAGAATGGTATAAATGAAGCCATCAAAATCAAATGTGATATGTATTTTGTTGTAATACGGATTGTGTATAAGTTTCATAACATTTTGTTGAGGCAAACTCGAGATAAAAGAACGAAAACTAATTTCTTGACGTACAGACATACACACGGACAAGGCTAGCAAAACCTAATGCCCCTTCCACTATAAGTCATATTTCATTGAGTAACCAGATGTTTTCATCACTTAATAACGATAATTGCTATATCCTATTCTCTTTTTATTTATATAAAGTTTCGGAAAAAATGTCCCTAACCATATTAATCAGAGTCTTAATATCTAGAAGGAATTCCGATCTATATATAGGAAATTATTGACCTGGCTACTGAGGTTGTTATTTGTCCATTCTGTAAAAGAAGTAAAAAAACGGGGCATGTATTAATACCGAAATTGGGAATACCGGCTGGTATTTCATAATCTACCATGTATTGTTTCGTAGGGGTTCTTACGAAACAGCTTCTAAATGCACATCTTATATCATTTTAATGTCTCATATAGACTTTCCAGGTCGTTTTTCATTGTATACTAGAAAGATCTCATTTTTTTCTGAATTGGAGAACCATTTTTAAACGATAAAGATTAAGCCCCAGTCCCACTTGACCACGATCCCACCACGCTCACCGCAATCTAAAATAAATTCAGATCGTGGTGAGGTCGCGGTATGAGCGGCATGAAAATGTAAATTTCCGTTGCTACTACGTCCTCATTACACTTCTACAACGATCCCGCTACGATTATACTACGTTCTCACCGCGCTTATTCTGCGACCTCACTACGCTTATCAAGATCTTTCTACGCTCATCGCGTTCTCACTACGACCATAGCACGAGTTATCCGATTGCAACACGATCTTACCACGCTTCTCACAGGCACTTGTTTCTATCCATACGAAGGTCGACTATCCATATAAATAGAAGAAGGTGGCTAACGAAATTTATTTTAGGTCACGACAGTCTCCGCTTGGGACACTTTTTCTACCTTTCAACTTAATGCTAAAAATCCCTACCTTATATGAATCGATTCAGTGAATATTTTCCTTCAACACTAAACTAATTTCATAATCCCCACAGTGTTCCTCTTCACGGTAATCTACTCTCAATTCACTAAACCATGTCAAAAAGTTCAACTACCATCTTTTCAATTTTCAAAATTTGAATATCGAAAAAGGAAAAAGGAAACCGAATAAGGAAATGAAAATCGAATAAGGAAATAGAAACTGAATAAGGAAATGAAAATCTTATAAGGAAAAAGAAACCGAATAAGGAAATGAAAATTGAATAAGGAAAAAGAAACTGAATAAGGAAATGAAAATCGAATAAGGAAATGGAAACCGAATAAGGAAAAAGAAACCGAATAAGGAAATGAAAATTGAAAAAGGAAATAGAAACCGAATAAGGAAAAAGAAACCGAATAAGGAAATGAAAATCAAAAAAGGAAATAGAAACAGAATAAGGAAATGAAAATCGAAAAAGGAAATAGAAAACGAATAAGGAAATGAAAATCGAAAAAGGAAATAGAAATCGAATAAGGAAATGAAAATCGAAAAAAGAAATAGAAACCGAATAAGGAAATGAAAATCGAATAAGGAAATAGAAACCGAATAAGGAAAAAGAAACCGAATAAGGAAATGAAAATCGAAAAAGGAAATAGAAAACGAATAAGGAAATGAAATCGAAAAAGGAAATAGAAAACGAATAAGGAAACGAAAAAAATGAGGAAAATATTTTTGAGGAAAAAAAAATTTGAGAAAAAAAAAATTTTGAGGACAAAAAAATTTTGTGAAAAAAAATTTGAAAAAAAAAAATTTTTTAAGAAAAAAAAATTTTAGGAAAAAAAATTTGTGAAAAAAATTTTGAGGGAAAAAAAAAATTCAGTTTGGACTTGTAATATTTTCAAAATTTGAATATCGAAAAAGGAAAAAGGAAACCGAATAAGGAAATGAAAATCGAATAAGGAAATAGAAACTGAATAAGGAAATGAAAATTGAAAAAGGAAAAAGAAAACGAATAAGGAAATGAAAATTGAATAAGGAAAAAGAAACCGAATATGGAAATGAAAATCGAATAAGGAAATGGAAACCAAATAAGAAAAAAGAAACCGAATAAGGAAAAAAGAAACCGAATAAGGAAAAAGAAACCGAATAAGGAAATGAAAATCAAAAAAGGAAATAGAAACCGAATAAGGAAATGAAAATCGAAAAAGGAAATAGAAAACGAATAAGGAAATGAAAATCGAAAAAGGAAATAGAAATCGAATAAGAAAATGAAAATCGAAAAAGAAAATAGAAACCGAATAAGGAAATGAAAATCGAATAAGGAAATGGAAACCGAATAAGGAAAAAGAAACCGAATAAGGAAATGAAAATCGAAAAAGGAAATGGAAAACGAATAAGGAAATGAAAATCGAAAAAGGAAATAGAAAACAAATAAGGAAATGAAATCGAAAAAGGAAAAAGAAACAGAATAAGGAAATGAAAATCGAAAAAGGAAATAGAAAACGAATAAGGAAACGAAAAAAATGAGGAAAAAAAATTTGAGGAAAGTATTTTTGAGGAAAAAATTTTTGAGGAAAAAAAATTTTGAGGAAGAAATATTTTGAGGAAAAAAAATTTTGTGAAAACAAATTTGAAAAGAAAAATTTTTAAGGAAAAAAAAATTTTAGGAAAAAAAAATTTGTGAAAAAAATTTTGAGGGAAAAAAAAAATTCAGTTTGGACTTGTAATATTTTTCAAAATTTGAATATCGAAAAAGGAAAAAGGAAAAAGGAAACAACTTGTGTCTGGTGAAGAACTTTAAGGACAGACGTGTTGTGTTATAATATATTTTTATTTTTTGATTTAACCAATTAATTGTGATATTCAATTTATTGTAATGAATTGTTTGACACGATAACATGGTTATTTAAACTCACTTACAATACCTTCTAATTAAGAATACGCGTTAAGTCTCGGTTATTGTATAGAAAGGTATATACTATGACAATTAGAGCGAGGGGCTTTGCCCCAAGCTCTTATTTTTATAGTATATACCTTTCTATACAATATCCAATTTAGCACATATTTACAACTTGAGTAATCCTGTAATTAGTCTATTGATATGTTTTGGCTGACTGGATGTAGCTCATTTACGTAGTTTTGTAAATCTACTCACTATAATATCATTGTAAAAATGGGATTTCAAAAGGCCCTTGACTTTAGAATGTAAAGCAGGTAGCTGCTGGTGTAAGTATGTTTATTGACATGAACGAAGCGTTGTTTTACTATACATGTACTTATTTACATGGTAAGAGGACAAAATGAATTGACCAAGAGCAGACAATTCTTAAATTGCAGTGAAAGCTTTACATTCTTGAAAACATTTTTTTAATTTCACATAAAACCTAAAACTATCTTAATACAAACAGTTGGATCCCCCTCCCACATCTTTGGTTGAAACACCTTTTAAAAATGGCTGGATCTGCCCCTGGTATGTACCCATAGGTAGTCTAGTGCATAGTTTATATGCATGAAATATTTATTACTGGACATTAGGCAACCAATTATCGACCAATTTATGACTAAATATATCAAATTGCTTTATTAATAATTTCCCTTCAAAAGATTCATGGTTGACTCTTTTTGTGTACAAAGTAATTGCATGGAAGATAAAGGATTACAAATTTTAGATTGAGTTGTACTTTAATCAAGGTATAAAGCACCATTATTATTACTCTTTATTTAAATGAAAGAAACTTTTTTAATTGTCAAAACAAAATTTAGATCAAAAGATTGATTAGTAAAATGTTAAAAATCTTTTTGAAAACTAATTACAAACTATTTAGTTAAATTTGGAACACATCATTTATTTCAAAATAGCCAGTAGCAATTTTTGCTCTAATATCTTGATTACAATACATTTGTACAATGAAATTTTACCCTTGTGGTCATTCATGCGTAGTTACTTAGTACACGGAAAAAGTATGTACTATGAAAATTAGAAGGCAAATTCAAGCAATTTGATTGGACGAGAAGTTGTAAGTATGTGCTAATTTTTAAAAGACATTAACACAATAGTTTAAGTTATAGATACAATGGATAAGCGTTGATTCGTAAAAAACAAACCATTCGCCCTCCGGGCTCTTGGTTTCTTTTTTAAAAATCAACGCTTATCCATCGATCTATATCACATATTCATGTCAATTAGTGGTTCTCTAAAAGAACACATTTGTATATAAAATAAGCCCCCCTCTGGCGGTCATCTCACATGGTGGATCAACTTCAAAGTTACTGAACTTTGTAAGCACATTATAAGGAACGTTAGTGCCAATTTTGGTTTTGTCCCATTCAGTTGTTCTCTAACAGAAAATAATTGTATGTGACAATTTTAAACGAAGTCCCGTGCTGGTGGACGTCTTGGCTGATGGATCGGCTACAAAATAGCAACATTTGGTCAGCACCTCATAAGGAACATTCATGTCATGTTTGCTTTTATTTCACCTTTGAGTTTGATTATCCCTTTTGTAGTTTTCGTATCTCGTTTAGGTTGAAATGGTATACTCATACCTAAATTGGAGTCAGACAGTATTGTTTATTTTAACAATTTTATAGATTTTGTAGAACTGATTAATTTTGTTGATCACAATTTATTTATCATGTTTTTGAAGATAGAAGTGTCGTTTAAATGAAGTAATTCCTGTTTCTAGCATTATGTATGTTTGTATGTATAGTAGGAATGATCTTGCTTACAATTTTTGTATATCGGTTACTGTTTTGGAATGATTTATAATGACTAAAATATAAAAGTGCAACCTATTGAAAATGGGTTTTGGGATATTGTTTATCACAGTTATGTGCTTAATCAATATATGCAAGACCAGTCTTACATCTATTTTTGTGGGTTTTTTCCTTATACCGGCAAACTATTCTGTACATGGCTAATATATATCTGTTTTTACTAGATCAGACATACATTTATGACGCATCTTTTAGGAAATCACACAGCCATATATGAAAAATACAGTACTTGATTTTGATATTTTTATTCAGATGATAATTTCTAAGAATTGTAATGACAAATGCGTTGCAGAAGGTAAACATTAGTGAAATTCATTCACCAGTGTGTGTTTCAGGAATTATATTGAATAATTGTAGAGATGTGTTTTCCATTTCTACATTCCATATCGGTTAACCTACAAATTTTTTTCCCAATATTTTCAGAGATAATAAGGTTTTTATCATTTAAATTCCAGGTTCATTGTCTTGACCATCTGGACAAATGTTTTGGCAGGTATATCAGGTCGAATTAAAAATGAAAGCCGCCTCTTTTCAGCTTTTTCTGCTAGATCATAGTATCTCATCCCTTCTTGGAAATTCATATAATGGGTTATATATAAAACTGCCAACTGGTAATGAGCATTCGCATACTGTTTATCACATTCAGGTACTCGATCAATATATTGCAAGAAGAGGCTTATAGCTTTATCTGGGTCTATCTCCATACACTGGAAAGCTATTCCATACAACGCTGACACATTTGTTTTGTCCAGGTCATAAGATTTCTGGAAGGAATTGAGTGCCCTTTTCCCCTGAGATGTTGTTACATAAATTGCTCCTAGTTTGTAATATAAACTTTTAACCATAGACTTGTCGATTTCTGAAAAATGAACGTATGGAGATCGTTTATGTATAAATTTCTCTCCGGTAACAATCAAATTCTTTTGAAACTCGAAATCAGAAAAATGTTCGCATTTTTTCTTATTTAAGTTTGGATGATGAACTAGAATTACTTTACAATATTTAGCAAAAATATCACTAGGACGTAATTTTAAATATTGGTCAATTATAACAGGGGTATTATCTGGAGGTTGGAACTGACTAAAGAGATGATGTTCGGTCATTTCACCATTTGAATATGCATGAAATGCAGGCTTCAAAAATTCACAATCCTCTTCAGATTCAACCACACTTTTGGAGTATTTATGAAGAATAAACCGTCCTTTAAAGAAATATTTGAAAGCTTTGAAATATTGCTGTGCTGTCGGTGATTGTGGATAAGCGCCAAACATAGCAGGTGTCAGGATAGAGGTCCCACAATTTAAAAATGCTCGGTGTGCGTCGTTATTGTCCAGAATGATTTGTTTTTTCATATCCATTACATACTTCATACAACGGTCATAATTTGGATCATCTCGTACAGATTGGGTTATTTCTTTTCCCAGATCACTCCCAGGTACCTCTTTTTCATCTCCTGAGTCTTTCGGATTTCTCTCATTTAAAATTTGTGTGGATGAATACATTATTCTATAAAGAGAAATAGAATTCAAATACTAAGTAAGTATTAAGAAAAAAAAAACACACTTTAAGATTTAGATTAAAATACGTATGCCTCAGATGATATGAATGATATTTGTATATAAAACAGTTACTAGTTAGCAACCATATTTATTACATTGCTTTAAAGAAAATGCGGAGATTTCATATTCAAATGAATACCGAAATTTCGTCAGATTTTGTATCGGGTTTTTCAGGTTACTATAAAAACAAAGTATAACAAAGAAACTGTACTACAGGGTAATAAAAAAATGGGAAGTCCATGAAAAATTACAAAATCAAATGTTATCAACCAAGAAAAAGTGTTGAAATCTATTGTTATATTCCTGACATGGTTATTCCTGGTTTTCTAGTAATTTGTACGATAGATTTGAATTTTATTTTGATTTTCGTATTTTTGTTATTTTACTTTTTATTACAATTGTTTTTTGTTTTTTTTTTTATCTATTTATAAAAGATGTAAACAGAAGATGAAAAGCCGATTCCTTGGAAAATGGAAGAAGATTCAACAAAAAATATGATCATTTTAAAACTCTGGCGGTCTGTAGAAAGATTTATTTGGAAC